>NW_022589800.1:656590-737117 GCF_004348235.1 Phoca vitulina
ATATATATATATATATTTTACTGTGGTTTTCAGGATTTTTTTTTAACACAATGAAGCCTTAAAAAAAAAAAAGATGTTCACACATTCTCAGTGTATGGTAAAACAGATAGAAATAGCTTCTCTGGGTCCAGAGCAGGGTCCAGAGTTCTACTCACTGGGCTAACTCTCCTAAACCAGCTCCTGATGGCACCTGAATCATCTGCACGGGGCTCTTGGAAACCACTGGTCAGGAGCATTCCTTGTTCTCATTAGCCAAATAACAGTACTTCCGTCACCACTGTCAAATTGATTTGGTCTTCATAATTTTGTATTCTGGTTTCAATCAGAATCATTCCAATTTGTATTTTATTTTCATTCCAATTTTTAAATTAATTTTTTTATTCATTCTTAATCAGGTTCATCAGTAGATGCTGTTATTCGGAAGAACTGTGATTCCAGCAAATGAGGATAACTGATGCCTCTTTTGCAGTTTTGAACAAAAGCATTTACAACTTCTAAATTATTATTTTGTAAAATTCTTACAGCCTCACCATTTCACCTCAGCACATGCTGATTTAATATTGTTTTATGTAAAAATAGTCCTTTTCCCATTGTGTCGTTAGTTCTTAAAATGCATTAAAAAATAACCAAGTTGACTTTCAGACCTTATGTAACCAGCTGTATTACAAACACATATTGGGGTGACAGTGTCCTGGAAAGACATAATATTTCTCACATATGACTTTACTGAGGAAATAATATACCAGTTAGCATGGTCATGTCACCTTGTGCTTCAAATTGAAATTTTTAGGATCATGAAATTACAAAGTCAGATAAGGGATTTATAAGTATTTTTTTGGTAATGCCTTAGGCAGCCTTTCCAGAGTAAATTCTGGGCCCCGTTGCTGTTTATGTTTTATTGGATATATTTTGCCTTTTTCATTTTATCAATTTCCTGGAAAACCATCTTCAATAAATTTTTCCTAGTCTCTTTAGGTGTACGGTTGGTAGTCATGGGAGTGACACATAAGGGAGGCCAGAAGTTGGGTTGAGAGTGCAAGAGACTATATTGTGCTTTAATATGTCATACTTGGTAATAAGTGTATAAGTTACCAATATATGAATTGATGTTAAATATATCTCCCACTTAGGGGCGCCTAGATGGCTCAGTCTGTTAAACATCTGCCTTCAGCTCAGGTCATGTTCTCAGGGTCCTGGGGTGGAGCCCCATGTCAGGCTCCCCGCTCAGTGGGGAACCTGCTTCAGGAAAGAGCCTCCTGTAAGTCGTTCTGAATGGGCTAGATTTTTGTTTACTCTTTGGGGCGGCTCTTACCCTGGTGGGAGCTATCGGTAATAATTTTAAACAGTTTTGCTCTGTTTCTGGACACACCAGGGTCTTTTCCAGAAGATTCTTTTAGCTCCTCCTGTTTTTCTAGAGGACTGAGGTCTCCAGGCACAGAGTGTAGCCTCCATTTGATGTCCAAAGCTCTGGCTACCCCAGAAATGACCTTTGATATGAAAGCCGACCCATTATCACTTTGTAGTGACCTTGGTAACCCAAATCAGGGAAATCCCTCTTTTTCTTTCTTTTTAATTTTTTTGAGAAAGAGAGAAATGCGAGCGGGGGGGCGGTGAGAAGGGTGAGGGGGGTGAGGGGGGTGGGCAGGGACCGAGGGAGAAGGAGAGAGAGAATCCCAAGCAGGCTCCACGCTCAGTGTGGAGCCCCATGTGGGGCTCGATCTCACGACCCGGAGATCATGACCTGAGCCGAAATCAAGAGTCGGATGCTTAACCAACAGAGCCACCCAGGCGTCCCAGGAAATATCTCTGTTGATAAGGCCTTTGGTACTTAATTTGCCCTTTCTGTCCTACAGGGAGAGGCCTCCATCCATCCCGTGAATGTATCTACAAATACCAAGAGGTATTTGGAACCCCAGGTGCTACTGGCATAAGAGTAAAATCCACTTGCCAGTCTTCCCTGGGTGCTGCCCCCCAGTCTGAGTTGCCGTGGCTAAAGGGGGTACCAGAGGCCTGGCTTGTATATTATTTGTCTGACAGTAGACCCACCAGTTTGCTATTCTTTTAATAATCTCTCTCATCCCTGGAATATTTATAATCTTTGTTAACCACAGGCATAAAGCTTCTTGGCCATAATGCGTTGCATCATGTGCACTCTTAGAAACCCCCCAGACAGTTTGCTGGGTGCCTGGACTTTCCCACTGCTCTTTGTCATCCAGTCTCCGATTATCAGGGACCACGGGGAGCCCAGCTTTGCTGCCTCCTCTGTTTCATCTCGGGAGTAGGTGGGGGTGGACTGATAAAGAGGCAAAGAAGGGATTAATGGCCTCTGCAAACTCTCCCCTGATCTAGCAGAACTTTCCATGCCTGTGTCAGCCAAACGACCTCTCGGTATTATTTCTGGAATTTCCTTTCTGGTGGCATTTACAGTGAATGCCCCCTGCCACCTGTGGTGGCATCTGCCCTGCTTCCAGCAGCCTATGGATTTCTTTGCCATATCTGATTTCTTTGTTTCCAGCATTTGAGAACCCTCTTTCTTTCCATATGGTTCCATGAGAGTGGATTACAGAGAAGGTGTATTTAGAATCAAGGTGAATAGGTACCAGTTGATCTTGACCTGACTCTAAAGCTCTGCTTAGCACAATTATGTCTGCGTTTTGGGTGAGGAGCCTGGGGCCGGCCTCTTAGCCTCCACAAGAGTGTTCAGGGACACTCACACAACCTGCCTGTCTTGCCCATTTCCTGTGAAACTGCTGCCGCCTACAAACCAGCCTTCCTCTGCATTGGACAAGGCTCCACTTTGGACAGCTCTGGGACTCGAGTACACTTGATCCGTTACTTCCGGGCAACTGTGGGTAGTAGGTGGATCAAGATCAGGAAGTGGGGTGGCTTGGTTGAAAGTGTGGCATGGGGTCTAGCTGCATGGCCTGACATCGCAGTAGTCTGTGCCGGGATAATCACAGAGGTCCTTCGGTTTCCGATAGACCGGAGACCAGGTGTGGGGTCCAGACTGTTGCGGGCTGACCTGTAGTTTTTCTCTGCCTTTTTGATCGAAAGGCATGTGGCTCAGGCAGGGAGTCCGACCATTTAGAGAAATAAGCTACCGTTCTCTTCAAGGGCCCAGCATTTGGGTTAACACCCCCATAGCTACTTCTTGTCTTTCATGTCCATATAAATCAAACGGCTTTTCAAAGCCTGGTAATGCTAAGGATGGGGCTTCCGAAAGGAGGGCTTTAAGTCTATTGAAATCTTGATCACATGCTTTATCCCACTCAAACAGGTAGGTCTCAGGTCCCCGAAGCTTATCATAAAGGGATTTCACGATTAGCCCAAAGTTAGGAACACGGATGTGGCAAAACCCAGACATTCCCCAAATCCCCCGCAATTGCTTGCGGGTCCTTGGTGGGCCTGGCTGGCATATTGCTTTTTCTTTCTTGAGGAACACCTTGTTGCCCCCTTAGAAATAATAAGCCCCAAGCATTTTACAGTTTCCTTAGAAATTTGAGCCTTTTCTTTTGATACCTTATATCCCTTGCTAACTAGAACATTTAACATGAATATAGTATTTTTGTCAGAATATCTTGGGTGAGGCTGGCTATTGGAATACCATCCACACGTTGCATGAGAGTACTCTTTTCTAGAGTTAACTCTTAAAGCTTGTTCTGGGATTTCTCCAGAGAGAGTGGGGGAGTTTTTTAAATCCCTGAGGTAAACCAGTCCAGCAGTATTGTTTTCTTGGGGGGCTGACGCCTTCCCACTCAAAGGCAAATAATTCTTGGGATTCAGAATCTAGTGGGGAGCAGAAAAAGGTCTTCTTTAAATCTAACACAGTGTAATATCTACTATTACTTGGCAAATTGACTAACGGTATACAGATCAAATACTACCGGATGTACGTTAATGAGTAGCCTCATTAACAGCTTGGAGGCCTTGAGCAAATCTGTTCCTTGCTCCCTGGCTTTTTAACGGGTAAGCTGGGGTATTGCATGGGGATCTGCACGGCCTGATCAACCCTTGCTCCAAGAATCTATTTATTACCCAGAAGATCCCTTTTATAGCTTCCAGTTTTAAGGGGTGTTGCCTTACCCCAGGCCAATGATCAATCTGTTTTATTTTTTTTTTAAGATTTTATTTATTTGTCAGAGAGAGAGAGAGAGCACAAGCAGGGGGAGTGGCAGAGGGAGAAGCAGACTCCCCGCTGAGCAGGGAGCCCGATGCGGGGCTCCATCCCAGGACCCTGAGACCGTGACCTGAGCTGAAGGCAGACGCTTAACCGACTGAGCCACCCAGGCGTCCGATCGATCTGTTTTAGTTCCACCATCACGGGTGTGGCACTGCGGGCACATCCCAGTTGTCCTGGTGCTCAGACGTCCAGGTTAAGCTGGCTTCAGACACTGGCAGACTGTGTAGTAGAGCCGTGACCTGGACACTTGGGTCTCTATCCTGTCCTGCTCCCAACTGATTACGGCTCCCAGTTTGGATAAAATGTCTCCTCCTGGAAGAGGAACAGGACATTCTGGTGCATAAAGAAAAGAGTGCTTTCGTCATGTTGACCCGATGCCAAAGGTCAGAGTCTCTAGAAATCTTTTGGTTTCTCCTCTTCCCGAGACTCCTTTTATACTACATTTTGTGTTAGAAAGGCTACCCTTTTGGGTGCTCAGCACAGAGAAAGCGGCTCCAGTATTGAGCGAAAATTCAACCGACTCTCCTCCCCACTGTGAGGGTCACCAGGGCTCCTCGTGGGAAATGAGGATCTGGTCATCTGAAGCTGGCCCGGGAGCCCCACGGCCCCGTCACATCCCATCTTCGCTGAGGGGCAGCTGGGATGATTCAGTTTTGCCCATCCTCCTTTTGGGGGCGTGTGAGCAATTCTGTTTCCATTGCCTTTCCTGTTTACAGTAAGCACCCTGAGTGTAACCCAACTCTGTCAGCGGCCTCTTGATCCCACAGATGGGGGAGCGGGGGGGCGGGCGGGGCGGGAACTCTCACCCACGATGTCTTCCTTCCTGACCCTGGGTTACCTCCAGGCTGATAGTCTTTCAGCCCCTTCTCTGGCTTTTGCCACCACCACAGACTTTTCTTCTGCCTTTAGGAGGATGGTTAGTAAAGCTTGGATGTCCACCCAGACTGGACTGTGCATAGAAAATATACAGTAAATTTATAAATTCAACTGGATCAGCTCATAGTCCCCTGGTGTGCCTTCCAGTCGCACAGGTCTGATGTTGAAAAGAGGACACGCACATTAATGAGACGTCTGTGACCATGAGGGACCTGTCTAAATGGGAATATTCCAGCCCCAGGCTGGAAGCAGGTCCCTAATCTAGTAGTGCTATCTGGTAAGGGAGGAGACATCGGGGACTGCTTGGGGAGGTGTTAATGGGAAATCAGGGGTTAGCACTGATGGGGCTGGAGGAATTGGGGTCTGGGTGTCACTAAGGATCTGGATACCAAGGAAATAAGGCAGAGGTTTATTACGACTTAATGGCTGACTTGGAACTGTAGAAGGGATTTGAGGCAAATGGTTTCTAGCTTTATGTCTTCTGACTTAAAGGAATAGTTCTTCATCAGATTTAATATGGGAAGTAGTTTTGAAGTTTTAGGTTCCACCTTTATCTTACAAATTTTACATTTCCTTTGTAAATCTTCATTTCGATATAGTTGCATAAAGCATTGAACATATGGGATCTCTTCCCATTTTCTTACTTTTCTACAAAATAGTTTTAATTGCAATGTGACATTGAATTTTAAAGTTCTGTTTCCTGGCCACTTTTCTCCATCCTCTACAGTATATTGTGGCCAGGCTATGTTGCAAAAGGAGATCACTTGCTTTTGAGTCCAAGGGGAGTATCCAAAAGCCTTCCAGTTCTGGAGGCTACAGCCCGCGGGCTTTCCCTCGGAATAGAACTTGTCCCGTGTTCTGGGAATTTTCCTTAGAGTCTCCTAACCTGCAAAGGTAGCTTACAGTGAAGAGCAATGATACAAATGTCATACCATCTTGCTCACAGAATAAGACTCCAGTGGCTTGTCCTTAGGAAAAAAAGCTAGAGAAAGAAAGTGCCCCAGTGTCTTCTTAAAAGACGTTTGGAGACTGCCAAGGACTCTGGGGTGTCTTTCTTATCAGTTAGTAAAAGGGAAGGTAAACCAGAGAACCGGGGATCCCTACTTACAGATTGCCAGGAAAGAAAAGAAAGGAAGGACAAGGTACATTAGGCCAAGCAGCCAGGGTGGTGATCCAAACAGTCAGCAACAGTCTATTGCGTATAAACATTTGACACGGATATTAGATCAGAGAGGACGGAGATGTCTGGCAATCTCCCAGACTCTAAGCACTGGATACCAGAACAACAGTGTCCAGAGTCCCTGACAGAGGGACCAGCCAAATTTACCCTCTGACTAGTCTTTAAAGGAATGCTCGCATTTCACCAGGAGCATCCAAGCCTCCTGAAGACCCAGGTTATGCCATCTTCCTGTTTTTCCCGATTTACTCAGACTTTGGGAGACAACTCTAATTTACCTCTAAAAGCTGTGCTGTCGACCCAGCTTATGCCAGCAGAGATCATTTTGAGTAAACATACTCAGTGTGGCCGCTGGATTTCAGGGGAGGTCTCAATGCTGGTGGCGGTTATAGGCACCAAAGAGGGAGAGCCCCAGGAGGAATCCGCACCTGGCGCATCCCCAGGAGCTTGAATGGGTTAGCCCAGGACCAGCTGCCACTGCCCTCCGCTCTGCCTGTTGGAAACCGGGGAACTGGAGGGCAGAACCTCAGAAGGACAAGACTCCCATCTGAGTCACCAGAATTTGTTACTGGACCAATGTAGGTCGGGTCTGGGCTGAGTTATAGAGAGAGAGACTACACCAGCTGAAGTTGCCTTATGAAGTCTTCTTTATTTGCAGCAAATAAAGAGAACATGGAGAATAATTTCCAAAGCTGTGACTCCCCAAACAGGAGTAAGCAGGCTCCTTTTTTCTCTCTTTTTTAAGTGAATTTTTTAAAATTCAAGTATAATTAACATACAGTGTTACATTAGTTTTAGGTGTATAATCTAGTGATTCAACAATTATATACATTACTCAGTGTTCGTCATGATGAGTGTATTCTTAATCCCCTTCACTTATTTTACCCCACCCCCACCCCCACCCACCTCCCTCCTGGCAACCAGCCATTTGTTCTCTATAGTTAAGAGTCTGCTTTTTGGTTTCTCTCTTTTTTCTTTGTTTGTTTTGTTCCTTAAATTCCACATATGAGTGAGACCATATGGCATTTGTCTTTCTCTGCCTGACTTATTTCACTTAGCATTATACCCTCTAGATCATCCATGTTGTTGCAAATGGCAAGATTTCATTCTTTTTTTACGGCTGAATAATATTCCATTGTGTGCATACCACATCTTCTTAATCCATTCATCTATGGATGGACACTTAGGTTGTTTCTGTATCATGGTTATGGTAAATAATGCTGCAATAAAAGATATAGGGGTGCCTATATCTTTTAAAATTAGTGTTCTTATTTTCTTTAGGTAAATACCCAGTAGCGAAATTACTGGATCATATAATTTTATTTTTAATTTTTTGAGGAACCTCCATACTGTTTTCCACAGCAGCTACACTGATTTGCATTACCACCAACAGCGCAGGAGGGCTCCTTTTTCTCCACAACCTTACCAACACTTGTTATTTCTTGTGCTTTTGATTTTAGCCCTTCTGACAGATGTGAGGTGATATCTCATTGTGGTTTTGATTTGCATTTCCCTGATGGCAAGTGATGTTGAGCACTTTTTCCATGTTCCTGTTGGCCATTTGGATGTCTTCTTTGGAGAAACATCTGTTCATGTCTTCTGTTCATTTTTTAATTGGATTATTTGTTTTGGGGCTGTTGGGTTATATAAGTTAAGTTCTTTATATATTTTGGATGCTAACCCTTTATCGGATATATCATTTGCAAATATCTTCTCCCATTTGGTAGGTTGTCTTTTTGTTTTGTTGATGGTTTCCTTCACTGTGCTTTTTATTTTGGTATAGTCCCAGTCATTTAATTTTACTTTTGTTTGCCTTGCCAAAGGAGACATATTTAGAAAAATGTTTCTATGGCTGATGTCAAAGAGATTACTGCTTGTGTTTTCTTCTAGGAATTTTATGGTTTCATGTCTCACATTTAGGTCTTTAATTCATTTTGAGTTTATTTTTGTGTATGCTATAAGAAAGTGGTCCAGTGTCATTATTTTGCATGTAGCTGTCCAGTTTTCCCAACACCATTTGTTGAAGAGACTGTCTTTTCCCCATTGTATATTCTTGCCTCCTTTGTTGAAAATTAATTGACCATATAACTGGCTTTATTTCTGGGCTCTCTATTCTGTTCCATTGATCTATGTGTCTTTTTTATGCCAGTGTCATACTGTTTTGATTGCTACAGCTTTGTAGTATATCTTGAAATCTGAGATTGTGATTCCTCCAACTTTGTTCTTCTTTTTCAGGATTGCTTTGGTATTCCGGGTTTTTTGTGGTTCCATACAAATTCTAGGATTTTTTTGTTCTAGTTCTATGAAAAATGCTGTTAGTACTTTTGCATAGAGATTGCATTAAATTTGAAGATAAGCAGGCTCCTCTCATTGGAGTCTGGGATGAATATGCAGAGGGGAGTTCCTCCTCATTGCATGTAATGGGCAGGCATAGAGTTGCTCATGCACACTCAGAAAACATGCCTATACATACATTGTATGTTATGCTAATGAGGCTTATGCTCTCCCAGGGCAGGGATTTTAACATTATGATGAAGCTGAGGTAACCATTGGGCACTTTATGAGTCATCTCCCCAGGCATGTCCTGGGATCGGGGGGGGGGGGCGGGGGGATCCTACTCAAAATATTTCTTTTTCTGTTCCAGCAATTCTTTAGCTTGTTTCTAAAAGGTAAAATTGATAGCTAGGCAAAAGCTTTGAGGAATTTCTTGAGTTGTGGGGCTCTTCTCACTGGTGACAAAATCACATCACCTGGGCCCTGAAGCAGCTCTCCTTGTGTCCAATGTCTCACAGAAGGGCTTTGGAACATTTTCT
This sequence comes from Phoca vitulina, assembly GCF_004348235.1. Taxonomy (NCBI): domain Eukaryota; kingdom Metazoa; phylum Chordata; class Mammalia; order Carnivora; family Phocidae; genus Phoca; species Phoca vitulina. Next base: position 665,637 of record NW_022589800.1, read on the forward strand.
GTAACCTCTGTCCTTCACCTTCCCAAGCTAAGTGCCTCCAGCCTTTTTCTTTTTTCCTAGACATTCAGGGGACTCTACCTTCCACTTCTCCACCTTCTTCCACTTTGTCTCTTCTTCTGTCACAGACTCCTTTCTCGTCCCCCTGTACCCAAGCAAACTCCCCACAAATAAAAGCAGAGGCAAACAGGTATTTGAGCTCATCCTTGAAGGATAACTAGGAGCTTACCAGGTGGAAAAGGCAAGGAAGGGCATTTCAGGCAAAAGGAACAACAGAGCAGAGAAATTACGGGGCATTTTTGGAAGAATCACAAATAATTGAGCTCTGGGAACCTCTTGTTTTTATTCAAAACTCTGCTACAATGTTATCTCCCCTGTGAAGTGTTCCCTGACAACCCCCATCTCTGCTGGCCCCCGATGCTCACTTCTTTGTCCCACAGAGCACACACCTCTATTGATAGAGCTAGAAAGTGTGCTAAGTCCTAGGGATGCAGAGTAATAAGCACAATCCCTATCTTCAAGATTCTGGAAAAGAGAGGAAAACAATCTCATAATTACAACAAAAAGAAAGAAGGACTTAGTATTGAGTGCACTAGGTACAAGGCAATGCAGAGGTGAGCCCCATCCTAGCTCAAGGGCTAGTTCCCTGCACCAAAACTACTCCCTTACCTGCTGGGCTCCTCTTCCACATGGTGGGCCCAGAGGACCAGCATTTCCTATTCCTGTTTCCAATCTTCAGCCTGGAAGTTGGTTCATAAAAGGGATCTAAGACATATGGTCTGAATGCTATGATTTCTAAGGCTTCATTCACTGAATTAACATAGAACTAAGCAAATAGTAGAAAGAATTACTTGTTAAATGCATAATTGCAATCTATAAAAAACAAAGGAGACTTCAAGGAATGTGCTAGGCAGGGAGGCAACAGTTCCTGGGAAGTCCTTGGGCCCCAGGGTATGCCAAGACTCCTTACAAAAGAGAAACTGTTCCTTAATATCCTGAACAGAGAACCTCAAAGAGAAAAAATGGAGTGTCCTCATCAAATACTCATTGGATGAATAGTATGTGCTTACAATGTGCCAAGCATTGTTCAAGAGTGATCACAACAATGAAAAAGACACAAATTTCTTTGCTCTCATGGAGCTTACATTCTAGTGGAAGGGAGAGAGAATTAAAAAAAAAATTCAAATTATAAAGTATGCTAGATGGTAAGCATCATGGAGAAAAATAAATTCAAAGGCAGCTGAATGTACAAGGGTCGGAATGCAAGCTGGTGCAGCCACTCTGGAAAACAGTATGGAGGTTCCTCAGAAAGTTAAAAATAGAGCTACCCTATGACCCAGCAATTGCACTACTGCCTATTTACCCCAAAGATACAAATGTGGTGATCCGAAGGGGCACATGCACCCAATGTTTATAGCAGCAATGTCCACAATAGCCAAACTGTGGAAAGAGCCCAGATGTCCATCGACAGATGAATGGATAAAGAAGATATGGTGTGTGTGTGTGTGTGTGTGTGTATATGAAACATTATATATAGTAAGATATGGTATATATATGGAATATTATATATATATAAAATATATGTACATGGACTATTATAACTCAGCCATCAAAAACAATGAAATCTTGCCATTTGCAATGATGTGGATGAAACTAGAGGGTATTATGCTAAGGGAAATAAGTCAGTCAGAGAAAGACAAATATCATACGATTTCACTCCTATGTGGAATTTAAGAAACAAAACAGATGATCATAGGGGAAGGGAGGGAAAAATAAAATAAGACAAAATCAGAGAGGGAGACAAACCATAAGAGACTCATAACTCTAGGAAACAAACTGAAAGTTGCTGGAGGGGAGGTGGGTGGGGGATGGGTTAACTGAGTGACGGACATTAAGGAGGGCACCTGATGTAATGAGCACTGGGTGTTATATGCAACTGATGAATCACTAAATTCTACCCCTGAAACTAATAATACAGTATATGGGAACTAAATTGAATTTAAATTTCAAAAAAGGGCAGCTGAATGTATAAGGATGAGTGTTGGTGATGAGGGAAGAGTGATCCTCTCTGAGAGGGAATGTGTGCATTAAATATTTTTGGAGATGAAAAAGTGAGCCACGTGCACACCTGGGAGAAATGCTTCCAGACAGAGGGAACTGCAAGTGTACAAGCCCCAGTCTATTCAAGAAATAGCCAGGCCAGCATAGTTCGAGCAAAGCAAACCAGTCTGGAGAGAGTAATGGGAAATTAGGTCAGAGAGATAAAAATGAGCAAATCATTTTGGTCCTTATAAGCCATTGTAACTGTTTTGGTTTGGCTTGGTTTTTGTTGTTGCTCTAACATTTTTAACTGAAATATAACACACAGTGACTCTTTCCATATTTTGGGTATTGTGGACATTGCTGCTATAAACATTAGGATGCAGGTGCCCCTTCGAATCACTGTGTTTGTATCCTCTGGATAAATACCTAGGAGTACGATTTGTATCCTTTGGATAAATACTTAGGAGTACGAATACCTAGGATAAATACCCTGGGTCATAGGGTAGTTCTATTTTTAACTTTTTGAGGAACCTCCATATTGTTTTCCAGAGTGGCTGCACGAGCTTGCATTCCCACCAAGAGTGTAGGAGGGTTCCCCTTTCTCCGCATCCTTGCCAACATCTGTCATGTCCTGACTTGTTAATTTTAGCCATTCTGACTGGTGTGAGGTGGTATCTCATTGTGATTTTGATTTGTATATCTCTGATGGCGAATGATGTTGAGCATCTTTTCATGGGTCTGTTGGCCCATTTGGATGTCTTCTTTGGGGAAATGTCTGTTCATGTCTTCTGCCCATTTCTTGACTAGATTATTTGTTTTTTGGGTGTTGAGTTTGATAAGTTCTTTACAGATTTTGGATACTAGCCCTTTATCTGATAAGACACTTGCAAATATCTTCTCCCATTCTGTGGGTTGTCTTTTGGTTTTGTCAACTGTTTCCTTTGCTGTGCAAAAGCTTTTTATCTTGATGAAGTCCCAATATGTCATTTTTGCTTTTGTTACCCTTGCCTTTGAAGACATGTCTAGCAAGAAATTGCTGTAGCTGAGGTTGAAGAGGTTGCTGCCTGTATTCTCCTCTAGGATTTTGATGGATTCTTGTCCACATTTAGGTCTTTTATCTATTTTGAGTTTATTTTTGTGTATGGTGTAAGAAAATGGTCCAATTTCATTCTTCTGCAAGGTGTCCATTGACAGATGAATGGATAAAGAAGATGTGGTATATATACATGATGGAAAATTACTCAGCCATCAGAAAATGAAATCTTACCATTTGCAATGACGTGGATGGAGCTAGAGGGTTTTGTGATAAGGGAAATAAGTCACTCAGAGAAAAACAATTATCAAATGATTTCATTCATATGTGGAATTTAAGAAACAAAACAGATGATCATAAGGGAAGGGGGGGAAAAGTAAAATAAGACAAAATCAGAGAAGGAGACAAACTGTAAGACTCTTAACTCTAGGAAACAAACTGAGGGTTTCTGGAGGGGAGGTGGGTGGGGAATGGGCTAACTGGATGATGGGCATTACGGAGGGCACTTGATGTAATGAGCACTGGGTGTTATACACAACTGATGAATCACTAAACTCTACCTCTGAAACTAATAATACACTGTATGTTAATTAATTGAATTTAAATTTTTTTTTTTAATTTTTTATTGTTATGTTAATCCCCATACATTACATCATTAGTTTTAGATATAGTGTTCCATGATTCATTGTTTGTGCATAACACCCAGTGCTCCATGCAGAATGTGCCCTCCTCAATACCCATCACCAGGCTAACCCATCCTCCCAACCCCCTCCCCTCTAGAACCCTCAGTTTGTTTTTCAGAGTCCATCGTCTCTCATGGTTCTTCTCCCCCTCCGATTTCCCCCTTTCATTCTTCCCCTCCTGCTACATTCTTCTTCTTCTTTTTTTCTTTCTTAACATATATTGCATTATTTGTTTCAGAGGTACAGATCTGAGATTCAACAGTCTTGCACAATTCACAGCGCTTACCAGAACACATACCCTCCCCAGTGTCCATCACCCAGTCACCCCATCCCTCCCACCCCACCCCCCACTCCAGCAACCCTCAGTTTGTTTTCTGAGATTAAGAATTCCTCATATCAGTGAGGTCATATGATACATGTCTTTCTCTGTTTGACTTATTTCGCTCAGCATAATACCCTCCAGTTCCATCCATGTCGTTGCAAATGGCAAGATCTTATTCCTTTTGATGGCTGCATAATATTCCATTGTATATATATACCACATCTTCTTTATCCATTCATCTGTTGATGGACATCTTGGCTCTTTCCACAGTTTGGCTATTGTGGACATTGCTGCTATAAACATCGGGGTGCACGTAGCCTTTCGGGTCCCTACTTTTGTATCTTTGGGGTAAATACCCAGTAGTGCAATTGCTGGATCATATGGTAGCTCTATTTTCAACTTTTTGAGGAACCTCCATACTGTTTTCCAGAGTGGCTGCACCAGCTTGCATTCCCACCAACAGTGTAGGAGGGTTCCCCTTTCTCCGCATCCCCGCCAACATCTGTCATTTCCTGACTTGTTAATTTTAGCCATTCTGACTGGTGTGAGGTGGTATCTCGTTGAGGTTTTGATTTGGATTTCCCTGATGCCGAGCGATATTGAACACTTTTTCATGTGTCTGTTGGCCATTTGGATGTCTTCTTTGGAAAAATGTCTGTTCATGTCTTCTGCCCATTTCTTGATTGGATTCTTTGTTCTTTTGGTGTTGAGTTTGATGAGTTCTTTATAGATTTTGGATACTAGCCCTTTATCTGATATGTCATTTGCAAATATCTTCTCCCATTCTGTCAGTTGTCTTTTGGTTTTGTTGACTGTTTCCTTTGCTTTGCAAAAGCTTTTTATCTTGATGAAGTCCCAATAGTTCATTTTTGCCCTTGCTTCCCTTGCCTTTGGCGATGTTTCTAGGAAGAAGTTGCTGCGGCTGAGGTCGAAGAGGTTGCTGCCTGTGTTCTCCTTTAGGATTTTGATGGACTCCTGTCTCACATTGAGGTCTTTCAACCATTTGGAGTCTATTTTTGTGTGTGGTGTAAGGAAATGGTCCAGTTTCATTCTTCTGCATGTGGCTGTCCAATTTTCCCAACACCATTTGTTGAAGAGACTGTCTTTTTTCCATTGGACATTCTTTCCTGCTTTGTCAAAGATTAGTTGACCATAGAGTTGAGGGTCCATTTCTGGGCTCTCTATTCTGTTCCATTGATCTATGTGTCTGTTTTTGTGCCAGTACCATACTGTCTTGATGATGACAGCTTTGTAGTAGAGCTGGAAGTCTGGAATTGTGATGCCGCCAGCTTTGCTTTTCTTTTTCAACATTCCTCTGGCTATGCGGGGTCTTTTCTGGTTCCATACAAATTTTAGGATGATTTGTTCCATTTCTTTGAAGAAAGTGGATGGTATTTTGATGGGGATTGCATTGAATGTGTAGATTGCTCTAGGTAGGATTGACATCTTCACAATATTTGTTCTTCCAATCCATGAGCATGGAACGTTTTTCCATTTCTTTGTGTCTTCCTCAATTTCTTTCATGAGTATTTTATAGTTTTCTGAGTACAGATCCTTTGCCTCTTTGGTTAGATTTATTCCTAGGTATCTTATGGTTTTGGGTGCAATTGTAAATGGGATCGACTCCTTAATTTCTCTTTCTTCTGACTTGTTGTTGGTGTATAGGAATGCCACTGACTTCTGTGCATTGATTTTATATCCTGCCACTTGACTGAATTCCTGTATGAGTTCTAGCAGTTTTGGGGTGGAGTCTTTGGGATTTTCCACATAAAGTATCATATCATCTGCAAAGAGTGAGAGTTTGACTTCTTCTTTGCCAATTTGGATGCCTTTGATTTCTTTTTGTTGTCTGATTGCTGTGGCTAGGACTTCCAATACTATGTTGAATAGCAGTGGTGATAGTGGACATCCCTGCCGCGTTCCTGACCTTAGGGGGAAAGCTCTCAGTTTTTCCCCATTGAGAATGATATTCGCTGTAGGTTTTTCATAGATGGCTTTTATGATATTGAGGTATGTACCCTCTATGCCTATACTCTGAAGAGTTTTGATCAAGAAAGGATGCTGTACTTTGTCAAATGCTTTTTCTGCATCTATTGAGAGGATCATGTGATTCTTGTTTTTTCTTTTGTTAATGTATTGTACCACGTTGATTGATTTGCGGATGTTGAACCAACCTTGCAGCCCAGGGATAAATCCGACTTGGTCGTGGTGAATAATCCTTTTAATGTACTGTTGGATCCTATTGGCTAGTATTTTGGTGAGAATTTTTGCATCCATGTTCATCAGGGATATTGGTCTGTAATTCTCCTTTTTGATGGGGTCTTTGTCTGGTTTTGGGATCAAGGTAATGCTGGCCTCATAAAATGAGTTTGGAAGTTTTCCTTCCATTTCTATTTTTTGGAACAGTTTCAGAAGAATAGGTATTAATTCTTCTTGAAATGTTTGGTAGAATTCCCCTGGGAAGCCATCTGGCCCTGGGCTTTTGTGTTTTGGGAGATTTTTGATGACTGCTTCTATTTCCTTAGTGGTTATAGGTCTGTTCAGGTGTTCTATTTCTTCCTGGTTCAGTTTTGGTAGTTGATACATCTCTAGGAATGCATCCATTACTTCCAGGTTATCTAATTTGTTGGCATAGAGTTGCTCATAATATGTTCTTATAATTGTTTGTATTTCTTTGGTGTTGGTTGTGATTTCTCCTCTTTCATTCATGATTTTGTTGATTTGGGTCATTTCTCTTTTCTTTTTGATTAATTGAATTTAAATTTTAAAAAAGAAAGGAAATATAACACACAGCAAGAAAACTGTACAAATCCTAAGTGTGAACTCAATGAATTATCATAAAATGACTAAATCTGTGTATCCAGACACAGGTCAAGACATTAGCAGCACCCCAGAATTCCCCATTTATGCTCCCTCCTACCTGCTCTCTCCCTCCTTCTCAAAGGTGACCACTATAGTGACTTCTAGCAGCAGATTTGTTTTGCCTGTTTTTAAACTTTCAATAAATGGAATCAGTTATAAAAATAAAAGCAAAATAAATCTCTGCTCAAGATTTTGCTTGTGATATTCACCCATGTGGTTCCTAGAGGGTAGAAGGATTAAGACGACAAATAAGGGCACATTAAACTCCTGATGGGAAAGATGTGGTACGGAGGGCTATTGCTTGGGGTGTGTCTGCGCCCAGCTTCCACAGTCCAGGAAGGAGAGAGCAAACATGAGCTCACCCAGGAGCTAGCTGAGTGTCAGGATCTCAAGAGATAGTTCCTCCCTGCTCAGATCCTCTCCTGAGAAGTAAGAGATCTGGAGAGGGCTGGGGTCATGGCTGCAATTACTTCTTCACTGATTCACTCAAACATTTCCAGATCCTACTTCATGTCGGGCACAATGCTGAGATACAAAGATAATTAAGACATGGTCAGTTAGACAAACGAGTTAATAGGACTACAAAATGGTATGGTAAGTGCTAAGTATTTGCAAAGGATGCTAAGGAAGCATCTTTTTTAAGAATCATTGTGACAATTTCACCTTTTTTGCTCAAACATTAATGGCCCTGAGATAGGCTCATGAGAATATGGCCATTATCTGTCCCTTTGAAATTATATTTATTACTTTTTAAAAAAAGCCTTATTTATTTATTTTAGATATATAGAGAGAGTGTGTGTGAGCAGGGGGAGGAGCAGAGGCAGAGGCAGAGGGAGAGAATCCTCAAGCAGACTGCCTGCTGAGCGCAGAGCCTGATGTGGGGTTCAATCCCATGACCCTGAGATCATGACCTGAGCCAAAATTAACAGTCAGATGCTTAACCAACTGAACCACCCAGGCGCTCTTTATATTTATTATTTTTATATTCATCAGTTTTATCTCAACTAGACTATAATCTTTTTGAGAATAGAAAAGATATCTTCTGCTATCATAAGAAGAGCACAAAGTAGCTGAAGTCAGAAGAGTTGGGTTTGAATCCTGACTCATATTCTTTAGCTGGACAACCCTGGGAAAATGAATTAAACTTCTATGCCTCAGTTCTTTTATCTATAAATGGAGATAGTAATATTCATCCTAGCTGCCTCCTAGAATTATAACAACATCAAAGGAAATAATGAATAAGAAGAGCTGTAAATTCTTATTATCAGTTCTCTAAACCCCACAAAACTGCTATGTTGAGTGTAGTAGGTAATCAGTAAGTGTTGAACTTTCACTAAACTTCATCAGCAAAGACTTGTGGTTTTTGGAGCCTATGCCAGGGGGTGGATGCAGTTCCCTGTTCCCCTCTACCTTATGCCCAGAGAACTCAGAAGCTGGAGTCAGATATTGTGGCCATGACCCAGGAGTGACCGGCAAGTGTGGGAGGGTGGACTGGGCCAGAACCATCTGGGCCAACGACCCATTACCCAAGAAAGCCAGACATTTTGTTGGGTTGGAACCTCTGTGATTGTCCATTTCAACACTTCTCCTAACCCCTGTCTCTCTCCCTGGTATCTCTGGGCTTCAGTATCAGAAGGCTCTAATAGACGGGCAGAGTTAGGGGAAAGGGTGTGGGAGGCAGGGAGTGGGCAGAGGGGGATGGTTATAGCCGTTTCCCTTCTGTGCTTACAGGGAACACAGCTTCACAAGACAGCTCAAACCCACTGACAGTGAATGGGGTTCTGGGGGAGTCGGTAACTCTTGCCCTGAAGCTTCCTGTACATCAGGATATTCAGTCCATCACCTGGCTTCACAATGGAAAATCTATCAACTTCATATTGCCAAAAGCTGCTCCAGATTCGCGGATCTTGGTGACTGATCCAAAACGGAAAGATCGACTGCAACTGATGGAGGACTACTCCTTACAACTCAGCAACCTGGCAACGGCAGACGCAGGACTTTACTGTGCCCAGATAACCACACAAACCTCTACAGAGTTTTCCTATTACACTCTGCAGATCTTCAGTGAGTCAAAGCGTGGGGTTTAATTGTGTATGGACTGAAAGGTGTTACAGATGTCAAATCCTATGTGACAGCAAGTGTAGCCTAGTGGTTAAGAACATGGCATTTGCGGTCACACTGAGGTCTGGCACAAAAGCAAGTCAATGGCTCGGCCAGTTAGTGGCAGAGCGGAGAATAGAACATAAGTCTTGTGACTCCTGGCCTCAAATCACATCACTCTCGCTCACACACTAAAATATTCCTTCTCGACCTGAAATGTACTGGAAGGAACAGAAGTGAAGTCGCTGTGACTCTGTTTCCTTGTGCATTACCTGTATCTGTAGAATATTCTTCACAACAGCTCCATGAGGCAGGTACCACCCTTTCTCCCAAGGCCTCGAGTCAGTCCCAGCAATCTGCCTACGGTCATGGAGACAGTAAGTGGGAGAGTGACATGTACCTGGCATGAGACCTCCCTTTACACAAAGGCCAGTCTGACCCCATGGAGTGATCAGTGTACAGGACAGAACTCTACCTAGAAAGTGCTCTGTAAGGATGAGCTGATAATAAGAAAGATCTTTTCTATCAAGGTTATTTAACTTCTTTTTTATAAAGATTTTATTTATTTGTCAGAGAGAGAAAGAGCACAAGCATGGGTGAGAGGCAGAGGGAGAGGGAGAAGCAGGCTCCCTGCTGAGCAGGGAGCCCGATGTGGGACTCGATCTCAGGACCCTTGGATCATGACCTGAGCAGAGGGCAGATGCTTAACCAACTGAGCCACTCAAGGTTATTTTGAGGCTAATTTCTAACAATACTTTTTCCAGATGGCTCATGTCCTCAACATAAAATTATGGAAACCATGAGACAGCTTCTGAGTCAGTATTAGGAAAAAAAAAAATCCTTCTAGCAATCAGTGATGTTCAGAGATGCCATGAATGGCTTTAAGATAATTCCTTGGTGGGAATGTTGTACAGGAGATTCAAGCATTAAATTGGCAACTTTAAAGGCCACCAAGATTCTATAATTCTTATCTACTCCAGAATCCATGGTATCTAAAATTCACCCAGAGTCCTTTGAGTTAAGACCTGGAATCCAAAAAAAGCACTTTAGTTAAAATAAAATGTCACCACAAATAGGTTACATGTGAACCTCTAGAATCCCCTGAATATTTGGTGGATTTACCATGTTAGATTGGTCAGAGTCATGTCCCTAAAAGAATAGGACACAGAACAGGTAAATATGAAGGGAAAGAAAGATTGTCTAGAAAAGTCTGCAACAGGAATTCCAAGCAAAGGGGCAGAATCGCCCTGGGGCAGTTCATTAGTGTCTGGAGCCCTCCAAAACAAAACACCACAAATTTGATGGCTTGAAACAACAGAAATTTTATTCTCTCACAATTCCATAGGCCAAATGTCCAAAAGCAAGGTGTGGGCAGGGCTGCATTCCCTCTGGAGGCCCTAGAGGGCAATCTTCCAGCTTCTGGGTGCTGTTGGCATTCCTTGGTGTTTGTTGGTCTATGACAGCATCACGCCAGTCTCTGCCTCCTCCTTTCCCTGTGTGATGTCCTCTTCTGTCTCAAATATCTGCTTTCCTCTTACAAGGACCCTTGTCATTGGATTTAGGGCCCACCCAGATAATCCAGAATCATCTCCTCATCTCACTTAATTACATCGGCAAAGACCCTTTTCCAAATAAGATTCTGGGAATTAGGACATGGGGATATCTTTTGGCCGAGGGGTGGGGGGTGTCATCATTCAACCCACTACAGGCAGGATCACTCAGTGTACCAGGATCATCAAGGCATAGCGAGGACACTGGAGAGAAGAGAGACATCCAGTCAAAAGTCTGAGAATAGACCCCATATCAGGCTCCATCATACTTGTTGAGACAATGTTCTTCTGCCATTCTTCAGAAGACCAAGCATGACTTCTTCTGCAATAACCATACTCCCCAGGTTCGATGCCAATCCCTTCTCAGGGCCTTTTGGTATCAAGAGTGCCAGGGAACAGGGGTGAGTTCTAAATGGGGTGGTCATAATAGGCCTCACTGAGTAAATAACATTTGAGCCAAGACCTCTTGGAGGTGAGGGAGTGAGCCACGCAGATATTTGAAAGAAGAGCCATCCAGCATAGGCATTCCCTGTGCCCAGCATGCTCAAAGAGCATCAAGGAGGTCCAACACCAAGGAGCAGAGTGAGGGGAGAGTAATAGGAAACAAGGTCAGTAAAGAAATAGGGGCCACATCTGGTAAGGCTCTGAGAGCCATCACAGGGACTTTGTGTTCTACTCTGTGAGACTGAGAACCATCAGAGGGTTTTGTAGAGCAGTAATATGATTTGACTTACTTGCTTAACGCATCCCTTTGACTGCTCTGTTAAGAATAGGCTCTAGGGGACAGCAGTAGAAGCCAATTACCGATTAGGCCACTGTGACAATCCAAGCAAGAGACGCTGCTGCTTTGCCCAAGGGTGGTAGCAGTAGAGGTAAGGAGAAGGGGTTGGACCCTGGATATATTTTGGAGGTAAAGTCACCAGGATATCCTGATATGGTATAAGATGAAGAGGTAAGTCAGCTCCAGGGCTTTTGGCCTGAGTGTCTGGAAAGGCGATTATCAACGAGGGTGCTGAAGGCTATGGACTGAGCAGGTTTGAGAGAGAAAAACAGGAATCCTTTTGAACATGTTGAGTTTGAGATACACATTATATCCAAGTGGAAATGTCACGTAGGCAGTTTTATACTCATTAAGTGGAAAAAGGCAACAAGATAGATTTTTGAGGTCAGCCATGGACACAGGTTGACGGAATGTGGCATTCATGCCAAATATTTGCCATTGCTGCACTAGGCACTGTCTCAGTTAATCCTCATAATTCCCTAAGAGGTTGGTATTATTGCCCAGGTTTACAGATAAGGAAACTGAGGCTTGCAGAGATTAAAAACGTATCCATGGTCACGTAACCAGTAAGTGACAAAGCCATGAGTCTAACCCAGGTCTTCCTAACTCCAAATCCAACACTTACCATTACACGAAATCTCCTTTCTGTCAACATATGTCCCACCTCCTAGTCTATTAACAAAGCTTAGAGCATTCCTCAATCTCTTCCCACCAGACAGTGGGAGTCATTCAGTTCTCCATTGGGTCACTGTTACCCTCAGGCCAAGTCCAGGTCAGTGGCCTTTTCTGTACCACTCCCATGTCCCCGTTGATTCACAGCTACTGACATCTTAATAGCCAATATTTTCTGGTCTCTGCTCTCAGAAATTTCTACAGCAGATGTTCTCTTACATGCCTGAATGTATTGTACTTCTTTGCTTGCTCATTCAGTTTCACTCCTTTCCCTGGTTTTTCAGTTCTCAACATTTCCCTTTCTGACTTGCTGGCATTCCATATCAGAGTCTCTTTGTTATCCTGGGAACCAGCATCTGATACAATGAGGCCCAGGATTCCTGCAGATTTGTGAGAAATACAGTTCCTCAAGGACGTTAAGCTTTTATCTTCTATTCCAGCTAGGGGATTCTGATGGTTGAGAAAACAAGGTTCTTGAGTCTGATCTACTGGTTTCTGCCCTGGCTAAGGTAGAGTTGACCCTCAGCTGAATTCCCAAACGTCTTTACACGAGGCCAGTGTACAAGGCTAGAAAGGACACCAGGAACAAACTGGGGTCCAGAAAGTAAATGGAGAAGCCCAGAATCATCTAACTAGGTGGTGGCTACCCTGGTGTGTCCCTACCACTTCTCCCTCTGGCTACTCTGTCTTATGCTGATGCCCTTCATCATTTGGTCACCCCAGACCTTGGTGCCATCAATTAGGCAATAGGGGCCAACTTAGTTACAGATGACACATACCATAACACACAGTAGAGTGTTGGGTGGAATACAGAAACATTCTGTGGCGGGAATGATATTTTTCACAGAGTGCTGAACCAAGGCGTTTGTTCTTAGTTCAGGTCTTCTCTCTGCATGCAGGACGACTGAGGAACTTACAAATTGCCAATCACACGTGGCTGTCTGAGATTGGGACCTGTGAGATCCACCTGACCTGCTCTGTAGAGAATTCAAATGACACCTTCTTAAGGTGGCAGGTTGTAGGAAACACGTCTATAAATGAAGCAAACCTCACTATTTCCTGGGACCCCAGGAATTCCAGTGAACAGAAGTTCACCTGTGTAGCTGAGAATACTGTCAGCAATATATCCTTCTCTGTCTCCACCCAGAGTCTCTGCGAAGGTAACAGTCTGTCTCAGGTCCCTCTGAGAGCCTTGAGCAGCTGTGGGGTGTGGTGTGTCCCTCCTGCCCAAAGTGATTCCCCAGAACAGTGGCCCAGTGGGAAGCAGCCAAACCCTTCTGGGAGAGGACAGACACTCCTGCAGCTCTGTGCCTCTCACTACCTCCAGAGGCCTCTCCTCCCTCTCTCTCTCCCCCTCCCTCCCTCCCCCAACCCTTCCTCCAGCCCACTCAGAGCCCAGGAGCAAAGTCCTTGGGGAGTCAGAACTGCTCCCCATTCTGGCTCTACCATGCTCCTGTCCTGTCTGCCACATGGATTCCCACTCTCAGAAAATCTACCCAGAGCCAGGGTCCAGCCAGCCCCCAAAGGTGGCCTAGAAGAGGCTCAGTGGAGGCTCTGAGGAAAACACTCCCTGCTTCAAGTGCAACTTCTTTTTTCTTTTTTCAGGTGTTTTGAATATGAAAAATCACCCTGATACCAAATGGATTATAATTGTGGTTGTGGTTACTTTGATATGTATAGTCATCACTGTGGAGTTACTTGTTTGGAGGAAAAAAGTTTGTTTGTGGAGGACAGGTAAAGGGAGGGAGGATGGTCCACTGGGACAACCCCTGGGATGTGACCACACACCTGCTAATTTCCCAAGGAGGGTGGGTCCTACTGGAAAATGCATGACCAAGCCTCAAGGCCTGACTGCCCTTCCCCTTCAGCACCGCCCCCCATATCCTCTAGAGAGACACCTGTGGGTGTGGGGTAGGGTGTGGGAGCCACTTTCACTACACTCACAAATTCAATTTCCCTGATTTTATTTTTCAGGCATCTTTCATTTTTCTACTCCACAAACCCAGAGTCCTGGTGAGCTTGCAGACTCTTAGCTCCCAATCATAAAACAGATGGGGAGAACCTAATGGAGGAGGAAAAGGGCTGGTCAGAGGGCTGGATAATGAGAGAGGAGGGGGTCAGAATGTCATTACTCAGATGGACCAGACGGTGCAAAAGGAGGCGATCTGTAACTATGCATGTCTGTCCCCTCTGGGACCTAACGGGTCCCTTACAAGCATGCAAACCAGTCACTCACCGAGTTTCTTGGAGTGGGATTAGGGTCATTTCCCACCCTGCTGATGAGAAACTGGGTGCCAGCAAAAGGTTCATGGCCTGTTCATTATCAACCAACAACTCCAGGGCAGGGACAGGTTTAGAGCATCAAAGGTCCAAAGACAAACTGCCTGACCCCATCACTCTTTCAGCCAAGACTTGAACATTGAGTAGACCCAGTCCAAAAAGAAAGTATGATTTAGAGACAGGAACACAGGCTCTGGCTTCAGATTGGCTGTGAGTCTCATTTCATGGGTGAGAAATAAACGACATCATGTGTAGAAGATGAACATGAGGTTCAGAGTCAGAAGGCATGTTCTGTTCCTGTTCCATCACTTCCTGTTTGACTTTGTGCCAAGTTAGTTGAAATTTCTGAGCCTCCAGTTTCTCAACTATAATATAATATAATATAATATAACATAACATAACATAACATAATATAAATCTAGAGTATAATCATCCATAGTATAACCATCTATAGTATAATCATTTATAATATAATCTGAGAAGTTTAATAATATTATATATGTGACATAATTTGGCTCCATTACGCTTGCCAACAAGGTTCTCTAGCCCTTGTGCAGGCAGTGCTATTTGGTCTCGGGAGCTCCCTGCCCAATGTAAATCCAGAGGGAGACTCTGAAGCTTTAGGATACCTCTAGACCACACACCCCCGAGTGATGAGGTCAGAAATAGAGCACATGGCTGAGAAAGTTCTGGTTCAACCCAGAACTTCAAAGACCGTCAAAAATGAATGAACCCTAGGGAAGAGGATTGCCTTGAACAACTGCCTCTTTGGGGCCAAAAAGTGCCCTGGTGTAGGCCAAGGTCCCAGGAGACCAGGACACTGACTGTGCCTTCCTGTGTTAACAGCAGAGACCATAAGGAACTTAGATTATGTCTCCGTCTCTCCAGGCAACACCGTGTATGCTTGTGTCACTCATCCAAACAGGGTGAGTCCTTTCAGCTTTATACTCCATCATTGGCATGGTTTTTATAGTCTTTATTCACAAACTTGTCACCACAATCATCTGACTAATCCAATGACACACACCTTTGAGGAGAGGAGGGGCAGTGGCGGGAGCTAGGATGTTGTATGTGGGACATAGCTAGCCCCCAGGGCTCAAGCCCCGTGGTGTGTTTGCTCATACCCTGCTTTACATGGTCCTCTAACTGAGTGATGCATCAGTAAGTCTTGTCCCTTTTCAGCTTAATTACAAGCTACCTGAAGTGAAAATTACATCTTCTTCCCTCTTCCCTGAGCACAATGTGCAGTAAATACTTGCTGAATGGAACAGACTCCCATGTAAGTCTGAGAGTTTCCAGAGCAGACAATTCTGTAGCAGGGGATTTCTCACCCTGGATGTAGTGGAAATAGGGGAACTCAGAAGCAGTCTCTCAAGAGGGGAAGTGGGGCAAGGATTTGCAACAGTAGAAGACAGTAAAGGCATGAACAGCCTTCAACCCTCCCTTCCCCCCCGCAACATAACAGATGGCCTTGGTCAGCCACCAGGAACTCCTCTGCCACACATCAGCAATTTCCCACCACCCCCAAAGTAAAGCACCTGCATGTGAACATTTCTAAATAATACCATACATCTTCTGAAAAGTAAGCCAAGATAACTCAGCATTTACCAACTCATGGAAGCAATGATCCAGCTAGAAATCTTAGATTCCCCAAGTGAATGTCCCTTCACACAGCCCCTCGCAGTTACTTACAAGGTAGGCTCCATGAAGAGAGGTAACAGGAAGGGGTATTCTTAGTTGTTCAAATGTTTCTATTGCCTTTCCAGTTCCCTCTTGAAGACTAGATGAATCACCCTCAACAAACAAATAAATTAATCTCCAGCAAATTTGCTAACTTCTTCTTTAGCAAAAATTATACTTTGGAGAGTTCCAGAGGTTTTGATAAATACCCTAAATATTCCTTAATTAGTTTTAAATGTCAAACTTATGAACACAGGGGACTTCTGCTGTTATTGCTGTACTTTGTATTCCAAGTAGAACCATTCTTGAGACCGGGTGTTCCTCCTACTTATCAGTTCCCCAGGCATGAGGAGAACCCAATGGCATGAGAACGAGGCAATTCGAGTCAAGGGACAAACTTGAAGAAGGCAATAGCTCCAGTCATAGCTAGTAAAGATCTAAGACAAAAGATCCAATACTTCTGTACACTTCTAGTATAGAAGTCAGTTCTTAAAATGGAGGAAGGAGAGTAGAGTCGGATGCAGGAAACAATGCTTCCTTTTCTTCACACCACCTGCCAACAAGGTCGCCCCTCTGTCCCTGTCTGGGTCTTGAGCCACTGGTTTGCTGGGGTGTTGTGCTTCTGTGTGGGCCTCAGGAAATGTCACTAAACTTCTCAGGTTGGAGAGCTAGTGGTGTTTGTCTCCAGCTCCTCTTGCTACACAGTCTCTAGCCTTTTCCTCCTGAAGAACTTTGACATCATCCTTCTATATCGCATTGTCTTCCCCCAGAATATATCTACGCATGAATATCTCTTCGTCTGTGTGAGCCAAATGTATGATTATTTTTTACAGCAAACAAATATCCTAACACCTGTGAAAAGCAGTGATTACTCCACCATTTATTCCACAGTTCATCAGTACAAAGAGGTAAGCCCATGATTGTCCCCTGTTCTCACATCTTACCTCTCTCCCCAGACTTGTAATTTTACAAATAAAGTACAAGTAAAGGGGCCATTCTATAGATGCACAAATACCAGCAGGATATAGAAAGCCTCAGGACATCACCAAAACATATCCAAGAAGTTATCTTGTATTTTAGGATCACCACCCATAACTAAGTTTTCAACGTACTTGAATTTAATGAGATTTTTTAAATTCAATTTTTAATTTAACTTTGCCTTAGCTATCAATATCCTTATCTGCCAGTTAGTGCTCTCCAGACCTTCTCTATAGCCATGAGAGGTAGCCTGAGGCTCTGGTCCCTACTAACCTACTTCATTTTCCTCTTTTTTCCATTAGAGTAAACCTATTTCTTCCAGGACAACTGCCCTTGACAACGTCATCTAAATTGCTGAGAGGTCTCAAAAGGAACTCAGGAATGACACAGCTTCTCCTGATCTCATGGGAGAGAACACAGCTTGGTTTCTGCCTAGCAACAGAATTCGAATATTTAGGATTATCACTTCCAGTTCTTTGGACTAGAACCTGCTCAAGTACGTCAGACATCTAAGGAACAACATCATTTCCAGCGTGTGATCCAAATAACATTTTCTAATCTGCTCCAGGCCAAAACATGCTTCCATGAACAAGTCTGGACATTGACTTTCTCTTTGGCAGCTGATGGAGTTGTGCTTGACAGGGAGTTATAATTCAGAACACAGCCACTCCTCTCCTTTTAGAAAGGAGCAGGATTGTGATTCACTGGGAGAGAGTACAGTGTATTTGTTATGTATGTTGTCTCTGGAATTGGATGGGCCTTGTCCCAAATCCTCACACATCACTTACTAGACCTACCTCCTGGGACATGTTCTGGAACCTCTTGAGGTCTGGTCTCCTAGACTGAAAAATGGGGATCAGCCTGTTACTCAAACCAGGAATCGGAGTTAGCTTTGACTTCAGCTGTTCCATCACCAGGCCCTTTGGACTCTACCTCCAAATACGTACCTTAGACTGACACACTTCTCTCCAAAACTTTAACCTCCACCCTATATTAACCCATCATCATGTCCAACCTGGAATACGACAGTAAGCTCCAAACAGATTTTCCCAATTTTCGTTCTTATCTCCCTCCAATCCATTCTCTAAAAGACAGCCAGAGTAATACTTTTAATATAAACCAGATCCTTCACTAGTCTGCTTAAAACTGACCCTGCAAGACATCCCAGGCACTCCAGAAAGAAACTGAGTCTCTGTGGTTCTGGATGGCCCGGCCCATCTGCAGCCTCAGCCACCATGTCTCCCTCCCACCCCTCTCTGATTTGGCTTCTCTGATTCTTTTTCAGCCCCTCCATCAGAGGAGAGAGTTTGCTCACATCTGCCTCAAGACCCTTCTCTGCCTGCCTGGTTCCTCCCTACTCTGCAGGTCCCAATGCATATATGTCATTCTCCAAGAAAGACCTTCAGACCACTGTAACTGAAGTGGATCCCCCTGTTATTCTGTCACACCTTCCATGTCATTTACATTGTGCCGTTAAATATTTATTTGTATTTAATGTCTGTTTCTCCTATTCTACTGTACACTCTCCAGGAACAGGGACCACGATGATTTTATCTCTGTATCCGGAGCATCTAGCACATAGAAAATGTTCAACAAATACTTTTTAATAAATAAATGAACATGTAGTGGAGTTTTGTGAGAATTAAAGACGATGTGCCTGCAGCCCTTTGCGTGGGGCGTAGCACATGAGAGAGCTCGATAAGTGTGAGCATCACTGTGGCGCTGTTGCTGTTATGACATTGCATTCCTCCCGAACCGACAGAATCTTCTCACAAACCCTCAGCACAAGAAAGGAGGAAGGATGCATCCTCTGTCACCTGGTTCCACATCACTTCCTACCTTTTATCTCTGCTCAGATTTTAAAATTTCATTCTTTTTTTTTTTTTAAAGATTTTATTTATTTATTTGACAGAGAGAGAGAGAGAACAAGTAGACATATAGGCAGGCAGTGGGAGAGGGAGAAGCAGGCTCCCCGCTGAGCAGGGAGCCAGATGCGGGCCTCGATTCCAGGACCTGGGATCATGACCTGAGCCGAAGACAGCCGCTTAACCGGCTGAGCCACCCAGGCGCCCCTAAAATTTCATTCTTTTATCCCCAGGGAAGAATTCTCTGATTTTTTTGTGTGAGTTTGAGATCTTTAAACAAATTGTTTTTCAACACTTTATTGAGGTATGATCGACATACGAAAAGCTGTCTGTACTTAATGTACACAACTTAATGAGTTTGGAGATAAGTATACATTTGTGAAACCATGACCACAATCAGTACTATAAACGTATCTGGCACCACAGATGTTTCCTCTAACCTCTCTTTTTTTTTAATTTTTAGTTTTTTGTGTGATAAGAACACTTAAGACCTATCCTATCGGCAAATTTTTAGGTATACAATACAATATAGTTAATTATAGGCACTATGATGCACAGTGCATCTCTGGGACTTATTCCTCATGCATGACTGAAATTGTATGCCCTTTCTCCCTACTCTGCAGAGCCAGGCTAAGCGCTGAGTCACCAGTCCAACTTCCCCAGAGCAGTACGCAGACATGCCAGGATAATGGGTGTAAGCTTCATTATTCTCCTTCCCTGCTGAAGGAGCAGTCCGGGGGTTATGTGCCTTCTCTCAATCCTGCAGAGCCAAGCCAGCTTCTGGGTTCCTGTGCTGTTTGTAGGGCCATGCATGAACGCGGGGCAATGGGGCACCATCCGCAGGGGCGGACACAGGCAGGCTGCTGGGGTCCACCAGTGGGCCAGCAGATTGGCAGGGTCCATGGGACGGTTTTGGAGATCCACGTGTCAGTTGCTGTGAGCCCCAGCCCCTTTTCTTTGTCCTTAGCTGCCCCTCAGTGAGGCAGAAAGGCAAATACCCTAAGCATTCTGGGGAACAGGAGCAAGTCTCTCGGGCCCGTTTGTAAAGGCTGGGGAAGCAGGACACTCATTTCACTTTCTGTGTCTCCTGTGGGAGGAACAACAGACTGAGGGAGTCTCTCTAAGCCCTGAGCTGTGCCAGCCTGGGGAGTAGGTGATGTAAGTAAAGTCAAACTGTTCTCACCCTTAGCAATGTGGCTGTTCTCAGATTTTGTGCTCCTCTGGGGTGCTAAGACCTCTCAACGAGACCCTGGAACTCTCGTAAAAGTATATTTGTCCACGAATGGCTGTTAAATCGGTATTCCTGTGGGAGGGCAAGGGCTGGGCCCTCTTATTCCATCATCTAGCTGATATGACTCTAATACATCTTTTTTCAATGTGTCTTTTCTGATCACAAAAATAAATACATGCTCATTATAAATAATTCAAACATTCCACAAACAAAAATCCCCTATAATCCCCAAGATACCTACCACAAATGGTTCCCTATTAAAGAACAACTTTTTTACCAGAATGAAATATTTTTTAGATTTTTTTTTTTTGCTTAAGAATATCTCTTAAGGCACCTGTGGCTGGCTCAGTTGGTGAAACCTTCAACTCTTGATCTCAGAGTTGTGGGTTCCAGCCCCACACTGAGTGTGGAGATTACTTAAAATTTTTCTTAAATCTTTTTTTTTTAAGATTTTATTTATTTTAGAGAGAGAGTGTGTGTGTGAGCAGGGGAAGAGCAGAGGGAGAGGGAGAGGGAGACAATTTCCAGCAGACTCCCTGCTGAGCACAGAGCCTGACGCAAGGCTCAATTCCTAGACTCCGAGAGATCATGACTTGAGTCAGTCACTTAACCGACTGAGCCACCCAGGCACCCCAAAATTTTTAAAAATCTTTAAAAAAAGAATATATCTTAAGCAACTCTCCAGTGTTAGAACATATAGTTGTGCTACATTTTTTTTTGCTTTTGATTAATTTTTATCAGTTTTATCTACAAATAGTTCAAAGTCAAATAGTGCTTTAAAATGCATATAATAAGGGAGCTCCTGGGTGACTCAGTCAGTTAAGCGTCTGCCTTCAGCTTGGGTCATGATCCCAGAGTCCTGGGATGAGCCCTGCATGGGGCTCCCTGCTCGGTGGGGAGTCTGCTTCTCTCTCCCCCTCTGCCCCTCCTCCTCTACCCCTCCCCCTCTGCCCCTCCTCCTTTGCCCCCCTGCTCGTGCACGCTCTCTCTCTCAAATAAATAAATAAAATCTTTTAAAAAAGGTAAAATGCATATAACAGCTAACTAGTCTCTTGTTTTATATTCACCTCTCACACACTCCCCCTTCGACACACACACACACACACACACACACACATACACACCTGTTATCTATTGACTTCTTACCTGTTTAGATTCATTCTTTCCCTGTTCCATCCTCCTAATATGAAGACATCTCAGTTTTGGCTGAATACATATTCAAATGCTTTCATCATTACGCCCCTGTAAAATGCTGTTGGTTACTGAGCCAAGAAGTGACTATGATTACATTTCCCCTCTTGTACAATTTTTAGTTTTTCTTGGAGTTAATTGCCTTATTTTCCTCTTTGCTTTATTTTCATTAAACATCTATATTCCCATGTCCTCCATTAGCTCTGTAAAAGTGATTTTCAATATAATTTTCCACCTAGTTAAATCTGTTAAATAATTTATCAGCTTTATGTTCTTCTAGAGGCAGCCCTACTGGAGCATCTGACCTCCTACTCCATCCTGAGCTGGTTATTTTCTATGCCTGATGCACAGCCATTGTCTTGGGAGCCCCTTTGCTATCATCTTTGACAAACTTTTTTACCTGTCTCCTCTGTGAGATACTCCAACTTTTGTATCCCACTATTTCCTTTATATATTTCTGAATTATTTAAATAGCTACAGTAATAGCATATTGTTTTGTGATTTTTAAACCAATAAAATTCTTCTTAAATCTTAAATCTATTTTTAAAGTTAAATGCAAAATTTTAAACAGGCCAGGACTGTTGGGGAGAGCCCATGTGCTGGAAATTATGTGATAGAGACCAGCTCTTAAGACCTCAAGATTCAGTGTGAAGGGGTGGGTGAGCTTGAATAGGGAATAGACGAAATAGTGGCTGCAAACAATAGATGAGCTACACAAAATTCATCAAAGTTAAATTAATCTCACATACTGGCTATCAATTATATTATCAGTCAGTGGAATAGGACAGGAATGAGAAAATTTGATCAGGAAGAAGGAAGGACTTCTAGGAACAGAGTCGTGGAGGCACCAAGGAAAGAGAAGAAGGTTACAGCCATTCCATGCAAGATGGCGTCAAGCTCAGAGGAAATCTCTTTGGGTAGGTAAAAGAATGCTTTCCAAATCAAGGGGATCAATTAACAAAAAGAAGACTTCCTTCAAAAACGGAGAAGGAAAAATCTGTGAGAAGGAAAAATCTGTGAAATCAGGGCATGTAGAGAAATGTTTTCAACATCTAGGATGCCAAAAACCAGCCAGAGAATTAAAGATCATGTCATGGAAGGGATGATAATCTATCTAGAGCAGTATGTCTACAAGAATCCACTCTGAGACTGGACAGCCCTGGAGAGGATCACTACTAAAATGGGAACTAGACATGTGTCCATGAATATCTAAGAAGTGAGTGAGAAAAAAAGCTTATAAGAAAAACTAAGCTGCAACTTCGCTATAGATCAGGTAATAAAATATAGAGTTCTTGATTTTTATATTTCCTTAAACCTTTTAAACAACCTCCATATTTATTCTGTGTCACACTCTCTTCTGTAGGCTTCTGTGATGCCACATCCTTCCGCATTTTCCTCCTTCTTTACCAGCTGCTTCTCAGTTTCCTTCTGAACCTCTTTCTCCTCTGCAGGACCCATAAAGACTGGAGCTAAGCTTCAAACCTGGGCCCCTTTCACTTCTCCATCTACATGTTCTTACAGGATGTCATCCATTTCCATTGTCTTAATACGATTTATATGCTAATGGTTCCCAAATTTGTATCTTTAGCTCTGGCCTGCTGGCTTACATCACTAACTGCCTACTTGGCATCTCCACTTAGATGTCTAACACACATATCAAATTTAGGATGTCAAAAAAGAAAAAAAAAAAAAAACCCAAACCTTTGGATATCTTTCTCCAAGGCTCTTCTTCTACTACTCTTTCCCATATCAGTAAATGGCACCATTGTGAATGGGAAACCTCCTTTACAGGCCTGAAGACCACCCAACGCTCACCATATAATTAATCTTTTTTTTTTCCTTTCTGGTGGGAAACAAAAGGAATTAGCCAACTGTAAGTAATCTATTGTTATGAAAGTAAACACATTAAGACCTGGATGCCCCGTTCCCAAGAGAGAAAATGCATTTTGCAGCCAGGGAAGAAAACATTCAATGCCTACAAAATTCCTACAAAGCAAAAATAAAAACCTTTCTTTGTCCAGAAAGTAAGCTTGTTCTTCAATGTTTTCATTGTAGAATGGAGGAAATTGCATCACTGTTAAACTACTTTGATTGAGGGAAGAAGACTGTGATTGGCTGTCCTGGGAATATGAAAGAGAAGTCCTCTCCCCTTTTAAGCAGCCCCCAGTCACACCCACTGGCAGTCCCAAACCTTTGGCATGACCTGCAAGACACCTACTTACATCTCCACTCCTTCCACAGCATCCCAGCCTCGTTTTCATTTCCCTCCTAGAAGAATGCAATCTCTGCTTCTGTGCCTTTGCATATTCAATTCCCTCTGTGATACGTTCTACACACACACGCACATGCACAAACACACCCACACAAGCTAGCCAGTTCCTAGTCATCCTTCGGGACTCAGCTTCTATATCATTTCTCCAGAGAAGACTTCTCTGCCATATTCACCCTCACTATTCCCTCTAGGTCTCCAACCACTTATACAAATTGTAATTTAATAAGCATTTATGTAATTTTATGTTTGATATATCTAATATATCTCATTGCATTCTGAGTTCCAAGAGAATAGTGTCTGTTCCCCAGAACCTCACATGGTACCTAGTCTATCGAAGTAGACATTCAATAAATACTTGTCGAATAAATGAGCAAACAATAGGTCGGAAGTAATTTGGTAGATGGGGGTGGAGGAGGGAATTTAAAGACTAGAGGAAGGACCGGGGTACAGAATGAATGACATTAAGATTGTTAGAATACAACCAGTGTAGGTGAATGCTGGGAACACCAGAGGGGGTTCCTTGTATAAGGAGGGACAGCTCTGCAGTGGAATCACACCAGGATGGCAAACCCCAAACTGTCTCATCACAATGGCCTCTGAAATCTGAAATTCAAAATTACCCCTCTTCTTTACATTCCCACTATGCTCACTGGGGTTTCCTCCCTCCTTCACTCATTTTAAGTCACCCAGACCCTTAGTCCCTATCTGAATAGCTTTCATTCCCTGTCCACAGATCAATAAAGTCATTATTAACACTCTCTGTGCTCTTTTCCTTAACTTTCCATATTGCCGAGCCAACATCCAATCCAAAGGATTGCCTATGCCCCATGCTGCAACATCCATGGAAAAAAGCCAGTGAACCATGCAGCACACCACAAACCCACGCAATTTCTCTTTGGACCTTTGCTCCCTTCACTGATGCTTTTACACCCCCAGCTAATCCAAACTCTCTCACCCTTCACATAGTCATATTTTCAGTAATTACCTATCCAGTTGTTCTCAACCCCTGACTGCTTGTTTGAACCACATGAGGAGCATGTAAACCCACCAATGTAGGACCCAACATCCAGAGATACTGATCTAATTATTCTAGGCTGGGACTCAGGCAGCAATCTTTCTAAACTCCCTGGGTGACTCCAGTCTACTTACTGGAGGGAACATGCTTTTGCGCATGTAGACTACATGGGGTAGTCTTTGAGAGGAGACTGATCTTCTTGGTGAGGTAATGTGTTGATCTTCAGGGACTTCAAGAGAACACTGATGGCATGCTTGTAGACTTGAGAGACTAAATGGAAGGTGAAGCTTCCCCACTCTTCCCCATTCCCATCCATAGGCCCCTGCCCACCTGTTGCCTCCCTCAGAGCCAGCATAATCACAGTCAGTGAATGGCTGAGAAAAGGGGTTTGGGAACCATGATGGACGTGCTGTGGGGGTGAGGAGTCAGTAATGAAGTGCGGAATGAAGAAAGTATTCCGTCGGCATACTTTCTCAAGTCCTAGACCAGAAATCACAAACTGGCAGCTGGAGACCAGGATTCTATCTACAGATATTTGGTCCCCCCAATGCTTTAATTTTGTTGTTATTATTACCCTATGCTCACCACAAGTGTAGCTCTCCTAGACAACGCTATTACAATACCGTCGACTATATTCTTATGCTGTGCCTTTCATCCCCATGACTTATGCATTCCGTAACTGGAGGCCTGTATCTCCCACTCCCCTTCACCTTAATTTTTTATATAGTAACACGAAAAATTGAGACCATTTACCTCGAGACCCTGACTTCTCGCTTTTCTTTAAAAATGTTTTCCAGGGGCGCCTGGGTGGCTCAGTCGTTAATCATCTGCCTTCGGCTCAGGTCATGATCCCAGGGTCCTGGGATCGAGCCCCACATCAGGCTCCCTGCTCCGCGGGAAGCTTGCTTCTCCCTCTCCCACTCCCCCTGCTTGTGTTCCCTCTCTCGCTGTGTCTCTCTCTGTCAAATAAATAAATAAAATCTTTAAAAATAAATAAATAAATAAATAAATAAATAAATAAATAAATAAATAAAATAAAAATGTTTTCCAGGGGCACCTGGGTGGCTCAGTAGTTAAGCGTCTGCCTTCAGCTCAGGTCATGATCTCAGGGTCCTGGGATCGAGCCCCGTATCGGGCTCCCTGCTCAGCGGGAAGCCTGCTTCTCCCTCTCCCACTCCCCCTGCTTGTGTTCCCTCTCTCGCTGTGTCTCTCTCTGTCAAATAGATAAATAAAATCTTAAAAAAAAAATGTTTTCCAGATCCCTGACCATACTGGGAGCACATTTCTACAGGGCAACAATATCTGGTGCTGAGGGACATTTGTCCTATTCTAAATGGGGCTCACACTCTACACTTCATCCCTGGCCTGGCCTGCCCACCTCACCAGCTTATTTGATCTGCCTTATATCTATAAATGTTTAAGCTTCCAACCTCTAGTTTAAGCCATGAAGCTTTGTCCCACTCCATATTGGTCCAAGAAGCAAATTAGCAAGTTAGGCAAAGTAACAATGCCTGACCTCCCTTCCTTACTCCCATCTACCCCCAAACCAATAGTTGGACCCTGTGTGGCTTTAGAATGTTTCTCTAAAGATTTTAGTAAAGAACCACTGAGCCTCCATCAGGTTCCAATGTATATGTTGATGGAGGAAGATTGCCACAGATGGATGCAGAACAGAGAGAAAGTAACCCTGCTCCAGAGTCTCGAGGCATACATTTCATGCTAAATTTCACAGTGATGAGAATGAGCTGAGGAGTGACTTCTCAACTAGAGACAGAGGAAATCTGAACTCCTGATTTTCCTCTTCCCAGAGGTTACCTAAAGACACTTTCTGTGGGAAAGAAGGAAGGGGACATTGTCATTGACCTCTGACTGCCAGACCACTAAAATGAACAGCTTATGTCCCCAGCTTTCACCTCTTCATACCTAGTCACACCATTCTTCTGAAGTTTCCCTCTTAAAAACATCAATATTCTCTGGGACATTTGACATTACAGAGTCTTCTCCACCCCGAAAGTTTCCCTCTTTTTAGCTCTCAGTACATTGTGCTGTCCTAGCCCTCTCCCCTGTCTTTCTGGCTCCTTCTTACCTCTCTTTGGCTTCGCTTCTCTTAGGATTCTTGTCTCATAAAAAGATTTGTTTTCCATGATTCTGCTGACTGGACACTTCCTGGATGTCCCACAGTCACCTTAAATTCTGCTTTTCTCTCTCCCTTTATTCATTTCCATAGACTACATATCATTAATACTCCTAGTGACTCAAAGAAAGGAGAAACTCCCTACCAAAGCCCCTCTTGAGATCTGATAACAATCCAAATCATAGGGTGCGTTCACAGCAATTTAAGACAAAGGGGAAAGTAACTTAAGTTTTTAACTTCTTACAATAGAGATTTTCAAGAGAGGAAGCGTGTAGGACAGGAGCCTGCTTATGACAGAGGGCAGAACATGCAATTTGAAAAGACATAGTCAGAGTTACAGGTTTATATTTAGAAAACAAAATGCACCTCTTCAACAGCTAATCCTACAAATAATTGCATTTATTAAGCAGTTGTTATTTAGTTATTCATTAATTCAGTAAACATTTAACTGCTCCCTGAGTGCTAGGTACTAGGTGTTAACTTTTAACAACATAGACAGAGCCTCGGTCCTCGGGAATCATGGGGATAACAGACACTAAACAAATATACAACAGATCTAGATGGGTAAACACAAATAAATACATGATTACCTCTGTGGTAAGTGCTATGAATGAGTCCTTCGGAGGTCCTGGCAATGCCGTGGAACCCACCGGGCTCTAGGACCTCAGGGCCTTTATACTTGCTATTGTCTGTGCACACCTCTATCCCCAGGTCCTTGTGTGGCCAGCTTCTTCTCACCATTCATATCAAAGAGGCTTTCTCTGATTTTCCTGCCTAAAATTGCTCTCAGCCTCCCCACCCCCACTCATTCTGTCCTGTTACCCTTTGTTTTCACATAGCACAGACCACTATTAGAAAATACATTATTTATTTCTATACAGGATTCTTGCCTGGCTCCCCCACTAGAGTCTAAGTTCAGTGATAGTATGGATTTTGTCCTTTTTCTTCACTGTATTCTTAGCACTCAGAATAGTGTGTGAGACGAGATAGATACTCTAAATTTTTGGTAAACTGATGAAGGAAAAATTATAGAATAACAAGGAGAAGCCTACCCAGATAGGGTGATCAAGGAAGGCTTCTCTGAGGTAGTGACTTTTTTGTTTTAATTTACAAATAATAACCTGCAACCAAAACTTCTTATCTGGTGTGGACACACACACACACACACACAGATCAGTTCTCAACCTAGAACATGCCCTGTCCTGAATCTCAGGATGACTTGTCAGGGTAGTGGGTTGGCATTCAACATCCATCCCATCTTCCTTCTATGTGCCTTTCTGTTCTATAGAAACAGAGCATCTAATAAACTATATGTCCTAGACTTCTATGAAGTTGGGCAGTGCCTTTCTGTTTTTCTTCACCAACTTTTTGTTGCACAGATATAGGTTTGAAGGAGGCAAATTGTCAGACTTAATCAGTGTTGACAATTCAGATATAGAACTCAGAGCTCAGAAATAGAATTCACAGGAATCAGTGACTTGACTATATATGGGAGATGAGGAAGAGACATATGACTATGATGAGTCAAATATATCAGTGATTGGCTGAAATTCAAAAATGAAGAGAAGAAAGTTTGGAGAATAATAATAATATAATATAATAATAATAATTAATGCAGCCTTGAATGAATTTAAGCTGCCTGAAGGACATCCAAATTCTATTCATTGAACAGTCAGAAATAGAAGACTAGAGTAGGAGAGCCCATTTGGGGCTGGAGCTACAGACCTGGAAACCACAAACATTTGGGCGGCAGCTGAAGCCATGAGATTGGTGGGATCGTCCAGGGAGTACCTGCACAGTGAGAAGAGAAAAGGACATGTAGGGAGCCCTGAGTAACTGAGAAGTCATCCCTAAGAAGGAAAAATCCAAGAGATAACAACAAAAGGAATTGACAGAGAGGTAAGAGAACCAGCAGATCTCAGAATCACAACAGTTCAAGATAAAAAAGGTTCACTCAAATGAGGTTCAAGAAAGTGGAAGTGATGACAAATTCTGCAGAAAACTTAAGTAAAAAGTTTGCTAAGCAGGAGATCATGCATGACCACACACTGAGAAATTCTAGCTTTGAATCTCATGTTATAAGACTGTAACACCACCACACTTCCTATTAGAGTCACATGCTATCCTCGGGTCACTGTCCCCCAACTCCTTGAGTTAGCTCCTGGCTGACTTGTACACTCCTCAACACTACTCCTTTTGAACTTCTATCCATGCACATGGTCTTTCCATTAGCCTTGCTTTTCAGATCCCTGACCTCCTCTCCTCCAATGACCTTGTCTTCCACTCCTTTCACTCGATTAGCCTTTCAGTTGCTCCATCCTGGTTTTCTCCTCTATCTTTCTGGCTCCTCATTACTGCTCCTTGGCTTGGCTCCTCTTGTGATTCCTGTCCCATAACTTGATTTGTTTCTCTCGGTTCTGCTGATTAGACATCTCCTATAGTCATACCCTAGTACCAAAACCTACAATCTTTCTGTAATCTTAGTTTCAAGCATCCTACTCTCTTTAATCCCACCTTCTATCTTTCCATTTCACTCCTTCTTTTGCCCCAACTCCAACAATCCCTTCACCTCCATGCCCCAACCAATAGTCCATTGATCCAACTACCTTTCACTGTCCCTCCTGACCCTCGTGGCATCACTTTCCTCCTTACTCAATTTAATGTCCATAGTAAGTCATTTTCACCACTCCCTCCCACATACCCTCAACTCCGTTGTTCCATTTTGAGTCATATTACCTGGCCAAAAACAACAACAACAAAAAAGTCAGTACTGCTAATTCCAACTTGGGCTCGTTCATGCCTGAATTTGTACAACTAGCTGGAAAAAAAGGATACAACTATGCTATGATTAGTCTCACTTAAATTTATGATCCCTAACTTCAGTGCTACCAAGCAATTATACTTTATTTCTCTTGTTCATTCTCTCACTCTCCTAAACAACTGGAGGTGAGGGCAGAGAAATCATAGGGGGCACCACCTTCCAATACTTCTTCAACTGTCTTCATTCTCAGCTTCCTTACTGATAAAACAGTATCAGAAGCTATCTGAAGAGTATTTCCACATGCTTCCATTATAACATCTAACCACCCACCTTCGTTTGTATCCTACTCTGTCTTCTCTTCCTCTCTGTATCTTTCTTCATCTTCCTGTTACTATGGATGAATTTATTTAACTGTGTCAAGCGAGGGACAGTTCCTCTACTTAGGCACTAGAACCTATCTCCTCTCGCTTGCTCAAGGACATTGCTCCAGCACTTCTCCCCTTTTAAATCTGCTTTAACAAATTCCCTCTCTACTAGATCTTTCCCATCAGATTACAATCAGATTACAGACATAATATTTCTCCCATCTAATAAACAAAACAAAACTCTCTTGATCCTACTTCTTTCCCTGGCTACTGCTCTATTTCTCCTTCTGTTCACAGAAAAATTCCTACTTCTCTCTTCCCACCCTCTTGACCCATTGAAATACTCAGTCCTCAAATTACATGAGCTATCAATATTATTTGATTTGGTCAATCCTTTCTTCCTTCTTGAAACATTTCTTCAGTCATCTACCAGGACGCCACACTCTCCTGATTTTCTTCCCATCTCCTGGCCACTCCTCTGTCTCCCTCACTGGTTCATGCTCATCTTCTCTGCCTATTTACATTAGATTACTCCAAGGCTCAGCTCTTAGAACTCTTCTCTTTTCTGTGTACTCTCATTCTGTTGATGATCTCATCTATCCTCATAAGTTTAAATTCTACCCACAGGATAATGACTGCCAAAGGCATATCTCCAGTCCCTTTGACAACTAAACTCCATCTTTTATCCAGATGCTTCAAGACTTCTACATTTGAATGTCTTTTAATCACTATCTCATGTTTAATTGGTACAGACCCGATCTCCTAATCTTTCCCCCAGCCTGCTTTTCCCACAGTCTTCCCCAGCTCAGTAAACTGCAACTCCATCCTTCCGGTTTCTCAGGACAAAAATCTCTGAGTCCTTATTTCTCAGACCCCACATCCCATCTGTCATCATATGTTATTGGTTCTCTCTTTAAAATAGATCCATAACAGCTACTTCACTACAACTTCCCTGATCCAGATCACCACCATCTATCATCTAAATTACTGCAACAGCCTCCCCAACCAGACAGGCCTGCTTCCTGTCTTGCTCTTTTCAATCTACTCTCAACACAGAGTTACCCTTTTAAAACTTCAGTCAGAATGTATCACTCCTCTGCTCAAACCTCTCCAACAGCTTTTCAGTTCACTCACAGTACAAGTTAGGGTCATTAAAATGGCCCAAAAGGCCTGACATGACTTGATCCTCCTCTCCTCCATTACTTCTCTGACCTCAATTCCTACTAAATTTTCCCCTCACTCTCAGCTCCAGCCACATTGGCTTTCTGACCATTCTTGAAACATGCCAAACATTCCTACCCCAGGCCTTGACACTTGGCTATTTTCACTCTCTGGAATTATTTTCTTCCAGATATTTACATGGCTCACTTTCTCACCTCCTTCTGGTTTTGCTCAGATGTCATTTTCTGGAGAAAAAGATTTGGGAATCATTTGCATCTGGGTGACAGCTGAAGCCATGGTATTGATAAGGTCACCCAAGGAGTGTGTCTATAGTAAAAAGAGAAGATGGTCACCTACAGAGTCCTGAATAATACCATGGTGGAAGAGAATCCCAACAGAAGAACAAAAAAAAAAATCAACAGAGAGTTAGAAAAAAACAGAAAATCCTAGTGTCACAAAATTCAAGGAAAGGGAGTGACACAGGAAATAGGAAGCACACAAAAAAATTCTGCAGAAAATTTAAGTAATATGTAAGTGTGGTGAGTAGGAAGTCATCAGAAACCTCAGAAAGGACATTTTCCTTGACATGATGGGTTGGAGCTACTGAGCAAGGGGTTGAGAAATATCTGGAAAATATTTCAGAGACTGAAATTGGAGAGATTATTATTTTGAGAAGCTTGGTTCAGTAGAGAAAGCAATTAGATGTTAGCTAGGGGGTAAATGGAGGTACATGAGAGGAAGGTTTTGTTCCTTTGGGGGAAAAAAGCTTGAGTTTGTTTATAGACTAAAAGGAGGCAAAAGGGAGAAATGAAAGATCCAGTAGAGGATCACTGATACAGCAAAGTCCTGCAAAGAGGATTCAATAGCATCCAACAAATATTTATGGTGGACCCACTACCAAATGATGCCAAGTGTTGAGATACAATGGATGAAATAAACATATTGTAGCATAATGGATGTGGGCAAGGTTAAAACCACAACCACAGATTCTGATTTTAAAGCCAAAAGGAATAAAAGAAGGAGGAAAGGATTGGTTACAGGAAATTGAGGGACTTCATATTTTTATGGCCTCTATTTTCTCAGCAAGCAAGGGACTGCAATTTGCTGACAGTGAAGGGAATATGAGAATGGGGCATAAAGAAGGTATTTCAGGTTAAAGATTTGCAAAAATAATTAAAGGGAATAGGAGAGAAAGCTAATAAAACTAAAATGAAAAATAACTATCAAATGGCTCTGGGATACCTGGGTGGCTCAGTCAGTTGGGCGTCTGCCTTCGGCTCAGGTCATGATCCCAGGATTGAGCCCCGCATTGGTCTCCCTGCTCAAAGGGGAACCTGCTTCTCCCTCTGCCTCTGCCCCTCCCCCTGCTTGTGTGCTCGCTCTCTCTCTCTCAAAATAAATAAATAAAATCTTTAAAAAACAAAACAGCTCTGAATGCCTACAGGATATTAAATGCCATTAATTTGTAGAGGCTCCATTCTCTGCAATTATGTGATTTTTATCCACTAACCTTCAACACTCAAGTACAGAATGGTTTGTAGAACTCGCAGATGGTTGGTGGCTTACAGAGCAGGGAAAGAGGTCACGTGTAGTGGTAGGATCCTGAAAACAATTAGCTTGGGTTTGTCTACTTCCAACCTGTCTTTCCTTTACTTGCCTCTAATAGAGAGACAGTAAAAGCTAAACACTTAATTCCCCAGCTCCCCTGTAGCTAGGGGAAGCCACGCATCCATGAGACATAAGCATAAGTCTACAAATGATGCCCTTCTGTTTCTCCTTTCTAGTGTCTACAGCACAGGAGTGAGGCCTGGTGAAGCAGCAGCCACTTGGTGACCTTGAGGCCACAAGTAGGTGGATAAAGTCAGCACAGTAAGGACATCAGAGCAGAAAGGGAGAAAGAACATGCATTCCTGACTGTGTTCAGTGCTGTTGTTATCAGCTCTGGACTGCCTTGCCTCAGGCTTCTTATTATGTGGAATAAATAAACCCTTACTTATGCAGGACATGGTTTTTGTGTTTTCTGGTGGTTTGCAACCAAATGTGTTCATATCTGAAACAGAGGTCCAGGTTATGTAAATATGTTAGTCAAGATGCTTTTGGTTGTAAAAAACAAAAATATTAGGTAAATGTAGAAGCTTCTTTTGTATCCCAGGGGTGGGATACAAAACAGACCCAGCTACATTGCAGTTTTGATCTGACAGGGCCTCTGCTTCAATGACATCTGTCTCAGAATGTCTCCAAATCATTTCTGTACTGCAAAATAAAGCCAAACTTGGGGCGGCGGGGGGGGTGTTATAAAGTAATTTAAAGGAAAATAAGTGGGAGAGGATTTATTGACTCATATGGCTGGAACAGCCAAGAGATAAAATTGGCTTCAGGTCCAGCAGGATCCATAGTTCAAATAATATCATAAGAAAAATTATCTCTCTTTATCTCTCAGCTCTGCTTGCCTTTGCTTGGCTTTATTCATCCCCAAATCTCTCCAAGTATCCAGCAGCTCCGTTTTTACATATTCTTTAGAGCTCATGACCCCATAGGCTGACCCTGGCCCTTTCTCTTACAGTGTACATATCAACCCCCAACAAGGATTGCTTGGATGGCCTGGGTCAGGGGCCCACATCTATGGTGGAGATGGTTAGACCACGAGAACAACAGCCCCACCAATACCACGTGGAATGCAAGAAGAGTTCCCAAACAAAACCGATGTTCAGCATACAGAGAAGCAATAGTCCAATGATGGTGGGAAAACAAAGTGAGGCTAGGAAGGAGACAAATAAACTGGGGGGAAATGAGTGGGTTATTGGACTGGAGATAATGATGAGGCTTATGATTTGTATTGAGAAATGATGCAAGATATGGAAGGATAAAAATTTGTGGTCAAACAGTAGGTTAGAGAAGTTCAATACTTCGGACAGGTGGAACAGTTCTAGATAATTGGCAAGGTCTAGTTTGTGCATATAGAAGATGGTAAAAATAAAGATCTGAGTCAAGAAGATTAAGGTACTAGATCAAGATTATCAAGGATAGATTTATATCTTAAAGGCCTTAAACTAGTAAGATATTTATGATACCTGTGTAATTATCTATGGCTATGTAACAAGTTACCCCTGGAAACCACCATTCTACTTTCTTTTTCCTTGATTTCAGTGATTTCAGATACTTCTTGTAAGTGGAATCATACAATATTTATTCTTTTGTGACTGGCTTACTTTACTCAGCAAAATATCCTCAAAGCTCATCCATGTTGTAGCATGTGACAGAATTTCCTTCCTTTTTAAGGCTGAGTATCTATTGAGTTTTTAATTTCAGCAATTATATGCCTCATTTCTGGAAATTAAATTTTATAAAATCTTGTTTTTTGTTTTACTTTATGTTTTCAATCATTTTAAGCATAAATATTTTACTTTCTAGAATATGATGCCAACCTATTATTTTAAGTGCTTGAGGGCTCAAGTTTTCCTTTTTTAAATATGCTGACTTTTTAAATCCTAACGAGTTGTTCCCTTGTGTGCTTTGAATTTCCCATCAAGGGAACAATGGGAAGTTGTTCCAATTTCGCAGGATGAAAAAGTTCTCGAGATCTGTGTACCGCAATGTGGATACAGTTAAAGCCACTGAACTGTATACTCAAAAATGGTGAAGGGGGTACGTTTTATATTGTGTTTTTACCACAATTAAAAATTTTTAAATTTAAAAAAACTCAATAAACACAACCACCAAGATAAATTTGGTATATTTTTCTGTTCTTCCCACTGAGGACAATGTAAAACCCTAGACGTTATATATAAAACAAACATAAGAAGATGCTGAAGGTGGACAGAAGAAGGCAGAGAGGCTAGGGAAGTCAAGACCCAAGGAAATACTCAGTGCTGAGTTTTTTGGGTTCTGTTTCTGCTTCATATATCCCAAACTTGGAGCTGAAGAAGTCAGCAGTCTAAAAATGCCCGTGGGTGTAGACAACTTATACCTGGAGATCACCAACACGTGGGTAATATTTAAAGGCATGAGACCAAATGTGGTCCCATGGAGAGTTAATATAGATTGAACAGAGGAAAGGTAAAGCAGACTGTTGCCTCTGGAAGAGGAAGTCATAATAAAGGAGTCTGACAAGGAGTGGTCAGAGAGGGGGAGGGGGAAGCCACTTATGCACCAGGCATCAGGCTCATATTGTATACAAATTATCTCATTTAATCCTCACAACTGCTCTATGGTTTAGGCACTATTATTATTATTTCCACTTTACAGATGAAGAAAGTGAGGCTCCTGGCTACTTTGTCACCAGTGTGACCCCTGACCTTCAAAGTACCACCAAACACAAGTCTGTGTGTCTATCACTCCTTCACTTGTTGAAATAACTTTCTAGGCCCAAGATGGGCCACCCTGCCCACAATGCCCCTGCAGCAAGCTGGAACAGACAACGCTCATATCCCCGTAAATGCTCTGCTTGACCAGAAACACAGTATGTCCAGTCAGCCAAGCCCCACCACCCAAGCCAGCCCTGGGCTCTGTGTCTGCTTTCTTGTTCTTCATTCTTCATCCTATAAAAGTGTCCTACCTCCCGCCCCATTTTGCAGTGCTCCGAGTGGAGACGGTCTGCTTCATGAAGTGTCAGATAAAGTTTGTATTACCTACAGGGTCTTCTTTAATCATTTTAAAAAACACTTAAGGGACACCTGGGTGGCTCAGTCAGTTAAGCATCTGCCTTCAGCTCAGGTCACAATCTCAGGGTCCTGGGATTGAGTCCAGCATGGGGCTCCCTGCTCAGTGGGGAGCCTGCTTCTCCCTCTGCCTCTCCCCCTGCTTGTGTGCTCGTGCTCTCCCTCTCTCTCTCTCTCTCTCTCTGTTAAATAAATAAATAAATAAATAATAAGTAAATAAAACCTTGAAAAAAAAAAAAAAGATTTGAGGGAAAGGACCAGAGTGCACGGCACAGAATAAGAAACAAATTAAAATGGAGTCCTTCAAATCACTGTCTTCGGAGTCCCTGGGCCAACCACGTACAGAGACGTTCTCACTGGTGACATCCTCCTTAGGTTCCAGCGTGTGCCTCTCCTGGGAGCTCGCTCATCCTCTCTTCTCCTCTCAAAATCCCAGGGCCCACAAGCCAGAAGCTGCTCATACAGGTTCACATAAGTCAACTGTTAAAATTTCAAAAATTTTGCAAACCTGTTGTTAAGCACAGCCATTATTAAAAACTGATTTATATAAGTTTACATTTAAATACATTAATTTTTAAAAAGGTAATAAGTACTCAAAACACATCACTTCCTAATTATTTTACTACATGTTACATTCTATGCCCCTGAGATGATTTACATCTATTGCTCTCATATGGTGGAAATACTTTATAATAGTGCACATCTCTATGCAAACACCACCACAGATGCGGGCAAGTGCTGCAAATCAGGGTTTTGGGGGCGTGTTTGTTTGTTGTTGTTGTTACTGGAGAGGTAGTTGTTAAACCTACTGGCACTCCCCTCCCCTCCCCCCACGAGAAAACTGAAACCCACCTGTTATTCTACCTGCGGACCAATTTAAACTCCGTGTCTCCCAAGTTCCCTTTTCTGAGCATGCTCTGGGGCCAAAGCTGAACAAAAGAGACCTACTGAGGAGCTCTTTGAAGCCGGAGAGCTGGAGAGCCTTCCATTTCCTCAGATGAGTTTTACCATCCATAAAATTTGCACCTGCTGCTGGGTTTTTCTAAACAGTGCATTTACAAATCTTTGACTAATCCTGTTTCTTCAGTAGCAGGTACAGAACACAAGTATTCAGTATTAAGATGGCTTACGAGAAATTAGTGAGAGAATACGGCAGGGAAGTGACTTTGGAAAAGCTGAATCTCCCTCCCAGGAAGGAGTCAGGAGAGACTGCGTTGTTGTTGCGAGAAAAATCCTAAAAACAAAGCAAATGGAAACTCGTCTTTCTGTGAGGGGGATAATAAAAGGGAGGGGGAGCGCCCCTTCTATGGTTTATGAGTCATTTCCTGTTTTAATTCTTCCTGTTTGTCCTTGGTTTTTCCACAAGTAACCGGTGAGGCTCGACCTTCCACTCTCACCACCCTTCCGGGGTCATGATTACCGCAGTCCTGGTGTTGGGTGAATGGCGGGGATTCTGGGGCCCTTTGGTGTTCAAAGCTGTTAGGGGCCAGAAATGACATCTAAATTTGCAAACTTTCCGGTGGCTGTGAGCCTTTCTGATTGAATATGTACATATGAGCTCTGCCTTCTGTCTATCTCTCCCTGTCTCCTCTCCTCTCTTCTTTCTTTTTCTTTCTTTCTTTCTTTCTTTCCTTCTTTCTTTCTTTCTTTCTTTCTTTCTTTCTTTCTTTCTTTCTTTCTTCTTTCTTTCTTTCTTTCTTCCTTTCTTTCTTCCTTCCTTCTTTTCTTTTCTTTTTTTCTTTCATCCTGCCTTCTCTCTGTCTTCCTCTCTCTTTCTGATCTATCCCCTCCCCCATCCCCGCTCCCCCCCCCCCACCACCTCCTTTCTTTTTTCTTGGGTGTTACTCTCAGTACTTCAAATGCATCTTGATTGGGGGGGGGTGCTATCATGAGGAGAGGAAATAAGAGGCTGAGCATATGATTTTGAGGCTCATAACTGAACTACTTTTGGTCCACAAGAGGCATGAGAAAGAGACAGATAGATAAGGCAAAGGAGACAAACAGTGTTCGTTTGAAAGAGGAACCGTAAAAACGAAACTTATGGGCCTTGTTTACCTTTTTCTAAATAACATCAGAGTACTTACATCTGAGAATAATAATAGTTCTACCCTGTATAGCTACTTTCTTGTGAAGTATTCGCTGCAGTAGCTAGAAAGAGCATGGACTTTGTTGTGGGGCTGCTCTGGGAGCAGGCCTGGCCCCCTCGCTGGCTGTGTGACCTGTGTTGGCTGCTAAGCCCGTGTCCTCAAGGCCCACACTTGGGCCGGCCTCATGGGCACATCCTACTGACTGTTAACCACCAGCGTCCTGGTTGGTGGCTGACTGTGCTTACCCGTTGCTGAATGTTTTTAGTCAATCCTAATTGAACAGTGTGCATGAAGAACCTATCACAGAGTGACTGGAACATAGTAGTGGGTGTTCAATAAATTTTAGTTCTGTCAGTTCTTTTCCTACCCACCTACCCCCAAATATTTTCACCAACACAGTTCTATAAGGAAACAGTAAAAAAATA
The DNA here is from genome assembly GCF_004348235.1 of Phoca vitulina. Classification (NCBI taxonomy): domain Eukaryota; kingdom Metazoa; phylum Chordata; class Mammalia; order Carnivora; family Phocidae; genus Phoca; species Phoca vitulina. The sequence continues at coordinate 703,783 of NW_022589800.1, forward strand.
TATATATTTATATATTACTATTATGTTCCACAGCTTATGTAACAGAAAGCACAGACACAGAGGTGAGTGGGTTAAGAGCATGATGATCAGAGGCACCAACCCTTGATCAAAGCTCCTCACGCCCCATTCAGAGCACTAACGGCAAGACTCAAGGTCTCTCTGGTAATCAGTTAACAGTTTTAAAGTGGAAGAAGCGTAAAGTCTGGAGTCAGAAAAATCTGGGTTCAGGCTCTATCCTTGTCACTTACTATCTGTATGATCTTGAAAAAGTCACATAACCTCACTACACCTGTCTCCTCATCTGTAAAATGGGACCAATATACCTAAATGTTTCAGTGGGATAATGTATGTGTAAAAGGAACTTAAAATGAGATTCTCTCTTTTTTAATTTTGGCTAAGCCTCCAAAAACCATAAATAAAACAATAGATGCTAAGTTCTCCCCACATTACAGAGCTGGCCCACTTTTTCAGGCATCTACAAAGATGATGAGAAAAAGCTGGCTTTGTGGCCCTTAACACTTCACTTCTAACAGAAGTTGAGGTTGAAGAGAAAGGAAGGACAGAATTTCTCTGCAAAGAGTTGTGGGAATGTTGTGTTCTACACAGCACAGGGCAGGGGATGTCCCCTCCCCTCAAGCCAGTTGGACGGACTCCAATAGAATCATAAGTGGCAGATCATTCAGAGTGACATGTGTCCTCTGGAGTAAGGGCTATGAAGAGAGGTTGTGGATAGATGGGCCTAAGGCCACAGAGCAGAGGACTGGTGACCATCTGCAGATGACAGGACAGATGCAGGAGTGTTTCCCCAGACCAAACATAGGCTGTCGGAGGTGGAGTTGATCTGGAGCCAGTTTGAAAGCTCATCACTCCATAGATGGCCCCCATGACCAACTTTGGGAAGCTCAGTACTGAGAATTGAAGTTAAAACCAGCCAATCAGATAAGCATCACCCACATCACGGGAATTACAGTTAAAGATTCCCAGTGCAGGAATCTTTGAAGAACTTACAAAACAGCCAGTAATGTCAATCTGCCCCAATCCAGATCACATGGATAAAAATGAGCTCAAACCTCCATCCTGCATCCTTTGTCAATGCAATCCCCTCTTTTACTGCTCATAGTTCTCATAGTCACCTTTGGCTCCAAATTCCTGCTTCTGCTAAATTAGTTCAGTTTATGGATCATTTGACCACCCATGTGCATTTCCCTATTCTTTACTACCTTAAACCCAGAGAAGAGTCAGATCATTCCCCAAATTTCTGCCTAAGTAGCCCCATTTACACAAAGCTGTTGCATGGATACAACATTACGATTGTAAGAAAGGTTTTGGGGCCACCTGGCTGGCTCAGTCATCAGGCGTGTGATTCTTGATCTTGGAGTTGTGAGTTTGAGCCCCACATTGGGTATAGACATTACTTAAAAAAATGAAATCTTTAAAAAAGAAAGGTTCTTGGAAGAAAGGCTGGTTTACACCAGAACAACAGAGAGTCAGCTATTATTTTTATCTTCTCAGAAAGCATTTCTATCCCCATTCTTCTGGTAATAGACCCTTCCCCTACCCCAGGCAAAAATGTAGTCACATGACCTGTGTTGGTTGATTGTAGTGCCCTATTTCACTGACGCTGATGATTGGTGCAAGGGATGGACATGGAATCCAAGCCAGGCTAATTAGAACATGTCTCTGGAATTGTTGCACCACACTGGTACCCCTTTCCCCCGTCCCCCAGCAAGCTCTCTCTTTATGGTTGCTGAGCTGGGTCTGACAGCAACCATGTTTCTTACTACATGGCCAAGTCCTGTCTGCTGCAGGAAAGAATGAAGTCAAAGAGAAACAGAGTCAAACAGAGATGAGCAAGGCTGGAAAAGGAGGGAAGGAGAGAGAGAGAAATCTAGCACCATTATCCAAGTTTCCACTTTTCGTCCCTGCAGCATTGGTTTCTGCAATTCTTCCTTAGTTGTTACAAATTCACCTAATATCTTTCCAAACTTTGTGACCCACTAAGATCCCTGTTTTATTTAAAGTTCTTTGAATTAAATTTGTGTCACTTTCAAACATAAGAAGCCTGATTAATACAGCCAAAACCTCCCAATTAAATGTTGGATATCTCTGGCCTTAAAAGCCCTTTCCCTACTCTGCCCCTAGAAATGTTCACCCATCCATTCCTGTCTCTAGTTTTATACTCTTTTGATGGCTCCACTCTCTTTCCTTGCTCTTCCCCTTCTGCCTTCTCTTTTCTGTTGCTTCTTAGAATCAAAAGTAAATTCCTTCCCTTCTGTATGTCAAACAGTTCAGCCACTTTTTTCACTATATCGGTCCTAAAACCCATGTCCTCAGATCACATCCTTTACCATAAGTGACTTATCAAGGTATTTTCCTAAATACAGGTCAATACACACACACACACACACACACACAAAGTCTTGGGCCATTTGTTGTCTATTAGGGAAAAAATCCAATCTAGATATTCCCTAACAACTTTTTGGATAATTGGTCAGGTAAATTATGTCAGTTTTCTCATCTACAAAATTAGATTTTAGAGTTAAAGAGGTTATATAGATAAACTACCCTAACCCCTTTAATAAGCTTAGAGAGTTAAGTAGCTTGTCCAAGATCAAAAAGGAGTTAGCAGTATTATCGGGGCTCCTGATTCTTTGTCCAGAGCAAAAGAACAAGCCTTTAACACCTTGATTAATGCTATAATATAGGTTGGTTTAGGTTTGCAAACTCAATGTTCAGAAGAACCTCTGAGCTTCAGTCCCTCAATTATAAATGACGTAAAACAGACCATAGTTCTCAAACACTTTTAAAACCAGAACATTTTTTGGGGCGCCTGGGTGGCTCAGTCGTTAAGCGTCTGCCTTCGGCTCAGGTCATGATTCCAGGTCCTGGGATCGAGCCCCGCATCGGGCTCCCTGCTCAACAGGAAGCCTGCTTCTCCCTCTCCCACTCCCCCTGCTTGTATTCCCTCTCTCGCTGTGTCTCTCTCTGTCAAATAAATAAATAAAATCTTTAAAAAAATAATAAAATAAAATAAAACCAGAACATTTTATTTAAATGAAATCTTATACTGACTGCAAATAAGAACAAAATATATAGTGATAATAATAAATATATTAATTCAGATGCTTCAAGAAACAAGATGCCAAAGATTTACTGGAGGAAATGCCTATGAAAGAAAAAAGAGAGGAAAGGAAGAAGGACTGGATGAGTAGAGTCTCAGACTGCTGTGCAGTTCTAAGAAAGTTCCATCTGGGTTGATGAGTCCTCAAGCCAAAGTCACTCAACAGAGGAATCTGTACCTTGCAGGAAAAGACCTACATTAGTATTTATACCACATTCAATCAATGACTAGGGGCAGCCCATGAAAGGGGGGTTTTTGTGCAGATACAATGGTGGATTCAGAGCATGCTGCCAGAGTCATCAATCAATTAGGCTTCCTGCAACAAAGGTGTAACTGGTGTACTTTCATGGCAACCTCAAAAAAATAAATAAATAAATAAACAGAAGTTGCATTTGGGTTATTTTCTATATCTTCCACTTCTCTCCTTATTGTGTTTATGTGGAAATAAATGGAAGATAAAGAAAAGAACCAGATGGAAGCTATAGAGTTGAAAAACACAATACCTGCTATGACCATTCACTAGCTGGGCTTAACAGATGCAAAAGAAATGATCAGCAAACTTGATGACATAGTAATAGAAACCATCCCAACAGAAGTAGGAGGAAAAAACTCTTAAAAAAAAAGAAAGAGAGAGAGAGAACGAAGTGCATCAGTGAAGTGTGGCACTATTAAGCAATATAATGCAATTGTTATCAGATACCCAGAGAAGGGTGCGGCTGAGAAATATTTCAAGGAAAATGACCAAAAATATTCCAAATTTGCTACAGCTATAAACTTACATACCCAGGAAGCTCAATGAACCACAAGCAAGATAAACATAAAAACTACCAAAGTAATATCATAACCAAATTTTTGGAAACCAGTGTTAAAAAAAATACTAAGTGATGCAAGATGGCAGCCACCATGGGCTCAGATAATTTATGAAAACCAAATATACAGCCTTAAAATAGAATGTGGACTTAAATACCCAGAAGCACCCCCCTTTGTAAGATTTGCAATAAAAATTAATATGAATGGAGTTAGTAGTTCTAATGGAGTGGTGGACCCAAGAGCCATATCAGTGCTAGCAAAATGGCATTCATATAGCATCAAAGTTGTCCTGCAAGAGCTCCGGCACCTAATGATGTCTAAAGAAAACATGAAATTCCCTCAGCCACCCGAAGGACAGTGTTACAGCAATTAATCAAAAAGAGAAACCACAGGCCCTCCCCCCTACCCCCCCATTCGATTTAAGCAGTCATTTCCACAGTAGTACATTTTCTAAATATGTCTTGTAGACCTCAAAGTACTGGAAAGGAAGCTCCCATTCAAAGGCAATTTATCTTAAGATACTGTAAATGATACTAATTTTTTGTCCATTTGAAATATATAAGTTGTGCTATAACAACAACAAAAAAGAGAATACTAAAAGTTGGCAGAGGAAGAGGAACATTACATACATGAAAAGAAAGATAAGAATTATGGCAGTCTTCCAGTAAAAATAAATAATGCAAGCCAGCAGATAAACAACATCTTTAAAGTGTTAAAAGAAAAAAAGAAAAAACACTAGATCTAGAATTATCGAGAAAATATCTTTCAGAAAGGAAGGCAAAATAAAGACTTTTTAAGAAGAACAAAAGGTTAGAAGAACTCATGACCAGAACTAAATATTAAAAGAAGTTCTTAAGGTTAAAATACAAAGATTCCAGATGGAAACCTGGATACATACAAAGGAATAAAGAGGAATGGCTCTAGTCTCATTTAACAAAACTTGAAAGCATGCCTCAAAATATCTAGCAGTTCCCAAGTAAATTAACTGCACAGACAACTCAAAATTATTTAAAAGAATTCAAAGAATCCCAATAACCTAAAATTCACAATATCTGGAATCCCATAAAAAATTACCAGGCAATGCAAAGAGGCAAGAAAATATGACCCATAATGAGGACAAAAGGAAATTAAATATGAACAGAAGCAGAAAATGATACAGATGGCAGAAATTGTAGAAAAAGACATTTAAACCATGATTATAAACACATTCTATATGTCCAAGAAGCTGGAAGAAAACATGAGCATATTAAGAAGTGTGGAAGATATAAAACAGCCCAAACTGAACTTCTAGAGTTTAAAAAAAAATACAATGTCTGGTATCAAAAAATACACTAGATAGAATTAAGAACTGATTAAACACTGCATAAAAAAAGACGTGAACTGGACAACACAGCAATTGAAACTATCTAAAATGACACATAAAGAAAAACTGAAAACAAAATAACCTGGAAGTGTTATTTGCAACAAAATTAATATGAATGGAGTTAATAGTTCTGTTCTGTTAATAGTCACCCACTGTTTGGGTGACTTCACATGGACCAATGTACATGTAACTGGAGTCCAGGAAAAGGGACGGGAGAGGCAAAAAGTTTGAAAAAATAGGGGTCAAATTTCCCAAGTTTGATGAAATTATCAAAGATAGATCCAAGAAGCTCAATAAATCCCAGCCACAAGAAACTTAAGAAAACTATGCCAAGGTCCATCATAATCAAGTTGCTTAAAACGAGTGATAAAGAGGAGAGCTTAAAAGCAGCCAGAGATAAAGGCACATTAAGTACAGAGGAAAGGGGCACCTGGGTGGCTCAGTTGTTAAGCGTCTGCCTTCAGCTCAGGTCATGATCTCAGGGTCCTGGGATCGAGCCCCTCATTGGGCTCCTTGCTCAGTGGGGAGACTGTTTCTCCTTCTCCCTCTGTCTCTCTCCCGTGCTTGTGCTCTCTCTCTCGGTCAAATAAATAAATAGTTTTTTTTTTTTTAAGTACAGAGGAATAAAGATAAAATGTCAGCAGGCTTCTCGGGGGAAAAAGTGCCAGCCAGAAAGCAGTGCAGCAACATCTTGAGAGTGAGGGACAAAAACTGTCAACCTAGAATTCTATACCCAGTGAAAATAGCCTTCAAAAACAAAGCCGAAGTAAAGACTTTCTCAGACATACAAAAGCTGAAAGAAATCATTACCAGCAGATCAGCACTATAAGAAATGTTTAAAAAAAAAAAAAAAAGGCCTTCAAAAAGAATGATAATGATTGCAAGTGGTTTAACCAGAGGAGGGAGCACAGCCACTGCTGAGCCCCTCCCCTCACTCCTTCACTGAGACGCTCCCAGCGGGAACTCTGGAGATGCCGGAGGGTGCCTCAGAACCACCTTAAATGATTTCTAGGAGCCCTTCCAGTTCTCACCTTTTAAAAAAGACTTGATTCTGGATTATATGTTCTCTTGGGCACTATGCCTAATAGCAGAATGAACAACCATCACATAAATATTAGTGAGTGTGTTACAGTTCCATGATGCAAAGAGTCAGGAATTAACTTAATGAGATAGTTATCCAAAACCATCCTTTCTTCTGCTATTAGTGATACGTCCCAGTATTAGTTGGATTGCCAGCAGTCAGGGATGCGGCAAAGAGGCAGAATCTGGGCTGGACCTGACAGTCGGACGAAGCCAACAGTCACAAGCATGGCCCTGTAGCGGCTGGAAGCCTACTGAGCTGACTCCCAATATGCCGAGCACTAGGCCTATGGTGCAAGTAGGGACACAAGCTTGAGACTCAGTTTCTTCATATTTATAATTAAGATTTTGGTTAAGTGACCCTGAAGTTCCTTCTGGTTCTAACTGCCTGTGCGCCTGTGAGTGTGACTGAATTCAGATCAGTCTCATCCTGTCTGTCACTGTCTCGCCCTTCTTTTTTTTTTTTTAAAGATTTTATTTATTTATTTGACAGAGAGAGAGAGATAGCGAGAGCAGGAACACAAGCAGGGGGAGTGGGAGAGGGAGAAGCAGGCTTCCCGCCGAGCAGGGAGCCCGATGCGGGGCTCGATCCCAGGACCCTGGGATCATGACCTGAGCCGAAGGCAGCCGCTAACGTCTGAGCCACCCAGGCGCCCCTGTCGCGCCCTTCTTGATCTGACTAATTATCAGCAGGGAAATTCCTGCTGCCCCAAAATAACCATTATTTTTTGACTCTCACAACATGAATGGACCGGAGCTTATTATGCTAAGTAAAATAAGTCAGTCGGAGAGAGACGAATACGGCCTGATTTCACTTATTTGTGAAATCTAAACAACCCCCTCCAAAAAAACCAAAACAAAATAAATAAGCTTATGGATACAGAGAACAGATAGGTGGTAGCCAGAGACAACGGTGGGAAAAATGGGTGAAGGTGGTCCAAAGGTACAAACTCTGCTATAAAATAAACAAGTCATTGGGATGTAATGTACAGCATTGCGTCAACATGTTTAATTGTATATTTGAAAGTTGCTAAGAGAGTAGATCTTAAAAGTTCTCATCACAAGAAAAAAATGTATGGGGCACCTGGGTGGCTCAGTCGTTAAGCATCTGCCTTCGGCTCCAGGTCATGGTCCCAGGGTCCTGGGATCGAGCCCCACATTGGGCTCCCTGCTCGGCAGGAAGCCTGCTTCTCCCTCTCCCACTCCCCCTGCTTGTGTTCCCTCTCTCGCTGTGTCTCTCTCTGTCAAATAAATAAATAAAATCTTAAAAAAAAAAAGAAAGAAAGAAATGTATAACGGTGTGTGGTGATGGATGTTAACTAGACTTCTTGTGGTGATGATTTCATGGTATATACAAATATTAAAACATTATGTTGCACACCTGAAATGAACATAATGTTATCTGTCAATTATACCTCAGTTTTAAAAAGTAAAATGGATAATGGTAGGTTTGAAAATCTTTCCAAAATTTATATATCATATAATGTCCTATGACATTGTTCTCATGACAGAGAACAAGTCAGTGGTCACCAGGGTTTGTGGGCGGGGAGAGGGGTTGACTATAATTGGGTGGCATAGGGGAAATTTGGGAGTGATAAAACTGTTTCATATCTGGATTGTGGTGGTGCTTATATGACTGTATTCATTTGTGAAAACCCACATAATGGTACACCCCAAAATGAATTTTACTCTATGTAAATTTAAAACTAAGTAGTTTCTAAAAGAATAAGCTAATAGCTTCAGAGTTGATTCATGGTGTTTAAAGTTTACATCATTTTAATATATCCTAGATAATTTTCCAGGCATTAATTTAACTTCTTATTTGAATCCTAAAATCTCTTAAAGTCTCATAAAAATATCCCAATTCTTAGCATATACTTTAAACCATTTAATGTATAATGTTAAATAAATACATTGTTTTGTTTTAATTTTTTAAATTTTTTAAATTTAAATTCAATCAGTTAACATATAATGTATTATTAGTTTCAGAGGTAGAGGTCAGTGACTCACCAGTCTTATTATAATACCCAGTGCTCATTACATCATGTGCCCTCCTTAATGCCCATCACCCAGTTACCCCATCCCCGCAACCCCCCTCCCCTCCAGCAACCCTCAGTTTGTTTCCTATGATTAAGTCTCTTATGGTTCACTTCCCCAACTCTTCGCCTGGTGACTTGAATGATCCCTTTGTTCCCCCCAAAGTATCAAAACTTTGAGAGTCAGCTATCAACAGCAGCAACCACATGGTGGCCCTGAGCAAGGCAGCAGCTGGGGCCACGGGGTCCCAGGAACTTAGAAGGCATGAATGTGGCAGTCTGCCTAGAACTGACCCAAGGAATATTCGATACTGATGATACTTCAGTATTTTCATAATACCACATCTGTAAAATAACCACGTGGAAACAGTCAGTGGGAAGAGCAAAGACCAGGTATACAAAGTTGTTAATTCCATTGCTCTCAAATTTGCACAGGGAGCACTGATTACCCGTAGGAGAAAGAGCAATGAAAACGGATATATAAAAGAAGTGGTGGTGTGTATCGGTGGGAAAAGGATGGGTTTTTAAAATGAATCACACTGGAGCAACCACACCCTGCTACATGAAACCAAACACAAAACTCAATCCCAGGATTATTAAAGACTTGGACATAAGCGACAAAAATATAAAGATCTTAAAGGACAGTAGAGTAGAATATCTTCATGATCTTAGTGCAGGAAAGGATTCCTTGAACAAGACACAAAAAGTATTACTAGTACTCACATGTTAAAAATTTTTTTAATCTGTTCACCTAAAGACATTATAAAGAAAGTGAAAAGCCAAGGCACAAACTGGGGGCAAATATTTGTATCATATGTAACTGACAAAAGACTGACATCCAGAAACATTTAATGAATTCCTGTGAACACATATGCACATAAAGAAAGAGAAAATAAAATAAAATAAAATAGTGACAAAGACATGAACAGGCATTTCCCAAAGGGCAAAGGGGAAATCCAAATGGTCAATAAAGACATGAGATATTGCTCAGCCTCTTTAATAACTAGAGAAATGCAAATTAAAACCGCAAGAAAGTACCATTACACACCCTCAGATAACAAAAATTAAATTCTGATCATACCACATGGAAGAGAGAACACAGAGCAATGGAAACTCAGTGTAAGTTATACCTGCTGAGTGCAAAATAATTTGGTATAAATCGTTTAGTTTTTTCTTGCACTTGGTAATTCCACCCGTAAGTGTACATCCTACACTTGAACGGATTCCTGCCAAGTGCACCGGGAGCTGTACACAAGAATGTGCACAGAAGCTCTGCGCTTATTAGCTCAAACCCAGGAACAGCCCAGATGCTTTTCAACAGTCGAATGGATAAATAAACAGTGATTTATTCATATAATGTAATATTATACAACAACCCCCCAAAACTGTAATTGCATGAGCAATCTAGCTCAATTGCACCAACATAGTAACAAATGAGGAAAGCAAGTCTCAAAAGAACATGTGTGGTCTGATCCATTTACATAAAAACATAGCAAGCAAAAATAAGCTACATTCTTTAGGGATGCCAACATGAGGAAAAGAAATGCTTACCGCAAAACTCAGGGTGGTGTCACCCAGAGGGACAGGAGGTACGTGTCATGGGGAGGGGCATGTGGAGGCAATCAATGCTCTCTTCTTTGAACTGGAAGGTGTTTATACTCCTGTTTGCCTGAACTTTACTAGTTCATTAAGTAGCACATTAAATCATGAAATTGCCATTTTTATGTGTCAAATCTAAGCAAATACTGACAATTTCAAATGGTTCGATATAAAATATATGTGTGTTTATACAACATGATCTGTGTATGATATATTGCACAATAAAAAAAAAATGAAAAGAAGGGGGGGCGCCTGGGTGGCTCAGCTGGCTGAGCATCCAACTCTTGATTTTGGCTCAGGTCATGATCTCAGGGTCATGAGATGTAGCCCCACATTGGGCTCTGTGCTCAGCGGGGAGTCTGCTTGAGATTCTCTCCCCCTCCCTTTGCCCCTGCCACCCCCGCACGCACACACTCTCTCTCTCTCTCTAAAATAAATAAATACATCTTTTTAAAAAATGAAAAGAAGAAAGAAAGAAGTATTGAATAGGAGTCAGGAAACCTAGATTCTAAGATGACTAATCGGGTTCCAAACTGGGTTCTAAGACCACACAGAGCTCTTTACCCTAGTTTCTATAGAGAAGCAGTGTAGACCGGTTGTTTTGTGTCAGGGCCCCAAAGACAGGCAGGCTCTGGGTTTGAATCCCAGCCTTGCCACTTAGGAGCTGCATCTCAGCGACCTGATTCATCAATTCATTGACGCAGTGATCTCCCATCTGTAAAGCAGCCGTGGTAGGAGGGCCTGCGTTATAGAGTTGTTGTCAAGTGCATATGTAAATTTAAATGAAGCGGTCGTAACTATATAAATAGCTTAGAACAATGCCTGGCACTTTGTAAATAACGGATCCATGTTAGTCACGTTATTTGATCTCATTCTCTTCCCTCACATTTCTTCACAGAGTTTCAGAAAGGAACAAAAGAAAAATTATTTGAGTATGTTCTGAAAAGGCACACGATTCTAAGCAAGCCCCTGTGGCTGTTTTTATCCTCTTCCGTGTCCACGTCGGTCTGTCCTCATTCATCACAGAAGCCACTCTATCACCATGACAACATGGGAGCCAGGCAGCCACCAGGAGTCAGGACAGAATCTGCACTGCCTTTCACACATGTCAGGCGTGAACACAGCACTGGAGTTTCTCAGCAAGGAATTAAACCATGTTCTTCCTAGCCCCAACCTCCTAGTGCGACGCTGAGACACTTGAACTCAAGCTTACAATTCAGGGACACAAAAATGAAGTCAGAAGCAAGACTTTCTTTTAAACAAATGGGCAGGGTGAGAGCTGTCCTGCTGGAGATTTTTTAACACCAGCTGTTGCAGGATGGTACTTACTTGGAGCGAGTCTGGAAAGTGTTTGGATTTTATTGCTAGGATTAGAGTAGGTCTCCCAGCTGTCCTTGGGTCTCAGGATACCCTTCCAGCTTCCTGTAAGTTCCCCATGGGTCTGAACCTCAGCGAAAAGGTGGATTGGTTGTTAGTCTCAGCATCTAGGGAAAAACAGAAATGAGTAACAAGCAGTTGCTTAGGTGGGTAGGGACGATATTGCCTTATGCATGGATTAAAACAGAGGCCGTATTAAAGCTTGACTTGATTAGACTCCCTCCCTCCCTGCAAAGCTCAAGCAATGTCTTCTGGGAATGCAACTTGATTTGAACGCACTGACTCAGGGCTTCCTGAACCTATGAATGAATTGCCCTTAGCAGCTTATAATAATTTACCATCACCCATCCCCTGGATGTTTCACAGTGCCTGGCTGTTAGAGACCAGACAGGTCATGGGCCTACCCATTCATATTTCGTGTGGAAAGAGTCTGAGCCTTCTATTTGCTCTAACCCTCATGTTCATTAAAATGATGAGCAGAACATGTGGCCTCTATAGTTTGGATAAATAAACTGGCACAACCCTTTGCCAGCTCATTTTTTTCAAATTCTGTGTTAATGTTTTATTGCCTTCCTTTAAGAAATGGGCAGGGAGGGGCGCCTGGGTGGCTCAGTCAGTTAAGCATCTGCCTTAGGCTCAGGTCCTGATCCTGGGGTCCTGGGATCGAGCCCCGCATCAGGCTCCTTGCTCAGCAGGGAGCCTGCTTCTCCCTCTCCCTCTGCTGCTCCCCCTGCTTGTGCTTACTCTCTCTCAAATAAATAAATAAAATCTTTTAAAAATAAAATAAACAAAACAAAACACCATATTAATCTCCAGGAATTCTGAATGTGGCATCTGATTTCGGAGGAGAGCAATATTTGGTAGACTTGCCAGGGGCATAGAGTGAACTGTTGATAAGTACGAAAATAACTGTGAAGAGAAATGTCCACAGCCCCAGAGGTGTTATTAACCAAACTAACCATTTTATAACAACCTAAACAGAAAGTCAGAAAGGAACCCAAGCAATGTTCGTTCGTCCAGAAGTGAGAAACTCCTGTTTTCACAATTCACAAGGCGCCCCAAACAGTAGCCAGAGTCTGTCTCAAGATCGCTGGCGCCGGTGAGTCCGCGTTTTGCCATCTGGGCAGAATACAGGGACACAAACAAACAGAAAGACTCTTCTCAACCACCTCCCAGCGAGCGCGGGCCACACACCAGAGGTGAATTTTCACTTCTTCAGCTGCTAGTCCTCCCATCTGAATTTTACACGTCAAAAAAAAAAAAAAAAAATTCAATGTACTTTGTAAAGGAAAAACCCACTCCTTCTGCGTTATCTGTTACTCACATGACCTGCACATTCACAATCCTTCACTTCTGACACCAGTCGTGTGGGTTTTCCGCCCGTGGGGCAATCCTCCCAGACTCCAGCTGCGTAAACTAAGCCACCAGTCCAGGTCTGGCACTATCTACCTGAGAGCAGCACTGGATCCCACAAGTTAGGGGCTGAGTCCACAAGCCCCCACAAGTCCCAGGATTTCACCCCTGCTTCTGACCCACCCGCTATAAATCAGGGTTCCCATGACTCCTTCTTTGGGTTCATTAATTTGCTAGAATGGCACATAGGACTCAGAGAAACACTTGCTATGCTTACCAGTTTATTAGGGAATATGGGTTATCATAAAGGATACAGATGAACAGCCAGATGAAGAGATACATGGGAGCGAGGCGTGGGAGGGTTTCTGTCTGCGTGGAGTTTGGGAGCACCATCCTCCCGATACATGAATGTGTTCACCGACCCGGAAGCTCTGTGAACGCTGTACCTTTGGGATTTTTACAGAAGCTTCATCACATAGGCATGATGGACCATTAACTCCATATCCAGCTTCTCTCCTCTCTCCGGAGAATGGGGGTGGGGCTGAAAATTCCCACGTCTAATCAGAGCTCTGTCTTTCTGGTGACCAGCCCCCATCCAGGAGCCCACCCAGGGGCACCTCATTAGAATAAAAGACACTCCTGTCACCCAGGAAATTCTAAGGGATTTAGGAGCTCTGTGTCAGGAACCAGGGGCAGAGACCCGTGTAAATATACATAATTTTCTCTATTATTTCACAACCTTTGTATGACAGTCACATTGTTTGGTAGTCAAAACAATATATTTTTTAAAGCTTTTACTTATTTATTTGAGAGTGAGAGTCAGAGCATGAGCAGGGGGGAGGCAGAGGGAAAAGCAGGTTCCCCGCTGAGCAGGGAGCCCGGACAGTATGGACATGGGGCTCCATTCCAGGACCCTGGGATCATGACCTGAGCCGAAGGCAGACACTTAACCACCTGTGCCACACGTGCCCCCAAAACAATATTTTTAATGACTATTTATTTAAACCTTTCAAACGCTCACTTATAAAACATAATTTTATCAAGTATTTCATAAGAAAATACATTGACTGATACTATTATCTTAATGTGAATGTTTTGTAGAAGAAAATGCTTTTAGTAGACAAGAATGTAGAGATTAAAAACACACACGAGCATGGGGTGGTGGCTAGACACTATTTTTTTTATCTCTCTCAATTTTAATTTCTTTAGAAGTTGCCAAAGATTTATTACTAATAAATTCAATATGTTAGCACAAAGTCAATTAAGAAGCTTAGAAAATATAATTAATATATTCAGATGCAATACAATAACTTAATATTAAGAAATTACCAGGAATACAATAACTTCTTAAAACTTTATACAGATAATAAAATCGGGTTAACTCTGTAGGTCCACATAACGTACAAGGTTGCCTAAGGTTTATATAAAAGAACCAATATATACAGACACCACTTATTTAGGGGCTCTTGGGTGGCACAGTCGCTTGAGCATCTGACTCTTGGTTTTACCCTTGGGTCGTGGTCTCAGGGTCCTGGGATCAAGCCCCAAGTCAGGCTCTACACTCAGCTCGGAGTCTGCTTGGGATTCTCTCTCCCTCTCCCTCTGCCCCTCCCACTCGTGCTCTCTCTCTCTCAAATAAATAAATAAATCTTTTTTAAAAAAAGATACCACTTATTTAAATTATAATGCAATGTAGTTGCGTATAACTATGTTTATATTTACATACTTTCAAATAATAGAATAGGTACTTGACCTTTAGGACAAGTATAAGAAATTTAGATTGTTCTGTACAATCTAGCTTTTTGGTAAAAAAGAAATACAAAGTTTTGACTTAATTAACATGCCGTGTTTGTATTTTTGTTTCATGCTGTGGCAAACACAAGAAAAAAAAGGAGCCATAACTTAACCTCAAATTCACAAAATAGTTTTATTTATTGTAAGGTCCATTTTAATTAGAAGTATAAGTAAAACTGAATTTAAATTTAGCTCTCTTGTTTTTATTTTAACAAGTTATGTTAAAACTTTGTAGAGTTTCAAGGCACTTGGGTGGCTTCAACTGAGGTCATGATCCCAGGATCCTGGGCAGTCTGCTAGTCTGCTTCTCCTTCTCCCTCTGCCCTTCCCCCTCTCTCGTGCTCTCTCTCTCTCTCTCTCTCTCAAAATAAATAAATAAAATCTTAAAAAAAACACACATCTTTGTAGAGTTTGGTCCAAAAGAATTTCTTCCAACCTTTCAAATGACAAATCTTTTTGTCATTTTTACCTTTTTTACAAAATAAAAAGTTGGGCCTGAAGTCTCTTGATTTATTTGCAATCAAATTTAGGTTGATTTTTCCCCCCTTAAGAGTCTGAATTCCCTAGAGATTTGCTGTAAGCTGTTGGCCCCTTGTGCTGACATCCTTTCTCCATTTGAAAAGCCTTTGCACGCTTGCTTCTGGGAGCTGGCGGAGACTGGATGTCTGCCCTGGGACCTTGAAGTGTCCCACGACACAAACTGCCCCTCATGAACGGGGTGTTACCTGAACCACCAAGAATACACCTGAATGTGCCTCACATCAATCCATTATAAAATAGAAGTAGAAGGTGCCAGACGGGGCCTGAGCAGGTGCAGAGTGAACGAGCAAGCTGCAGAAGCAGGGTTTAGTAACTGCCCCACAGGCTTCTCCATCTCTACCCTTCGCCCCACACCAACAGACCCCTGGTAAGCTCCCTCTGAACCATTAATGGAGGAAGAAAATGTGCCGGGTTGGATCTATACTCCAAGCCAGCTCTAAGGGGAGAGAAGTGGCCTCTCCACTCCAACCCACTCAGTGGCAGCTTCGAAGTCAGGCATGAGAGAACATCTCTCCGCCGGGAAGCACCGCAAGCAGTGCACCGAATAGCCCCCTTTGTTTGGAAGGAGACATCCTGAGGTACATATCTGCCCAAGTCACGAGCAACATCCCACAGGTTGGCCGCCTGGTCGGGGACGTCAAAGAAAAAAATCTGAAGATTGGTAAAAAGAAAGTCTAGGAAACTCTGTGAAGTAGTTGGAGTATGAAGATATTTGTGCCTCATATAAAGGTTCTTTAAAACGCTGGGGTTCCTCAGCTGTGACGTGCAACTACTACGTGCAGAGCACTCACCAGGGCTTCCCAGCATCAGCCCGTGGGGGCTGGAGGCAAGGAAGTCAACGCAAACATGAATTCTTGCCCCCCGCCAGGCCATGGGCGATCAAGTCTTTTGTCTCTGACCCAGGACTCTTGTGTCTTCTGTCAGCGTCCGTGATACGGTGGCAGGCAAACTTGTTAGCTTGCCAGCAGGGGGAAAAAATCTCAGATCCTTGACAGTTGTTAACAGTTTTGGCAATGAGGACGAGATGCTGACAGAAACACGGCTTTCTGGAGAAGGATGTCCAAGGGCCCATTGTGGGCCGGGTCGGGAAATAGGAGAGACTCCCTGGGATCTGGTAGCAAATGCTTTCATCCAAGTGATGGGCAAGAGGTGGGGAGCATGGGTCCCCACTATTCTATCTGTCAGTGGGGCTGAGGGGTGAGTGTTAAGATTGGAGCAAACTGTCCAACGGTGTTTGGCCGCTGTTCCTCTTCCTCTGAGTGGGAGGAGGAAGGGGTGTGATGGTAGCAGTGCCCCGTCACTGAGTCAAGATACCCCCAGACCTAAAAGTCATGGTATCAGGAACAGAGAAATCGAGCTTTGGGTAGACAAAACCAGAAGTCTGGCTACTTGAGCCTGGCCCGCCAGCAGTCACTTAAAACTAAAAATAAGTGCAAAGCCTTGCTTCCTGACACAGAACCATCCTCAAGAGTCTGGTTGAGTCGTTGCAGTCTGCCCCTGAGAGAAACATTATCTTTATCTTTCAGGCTCTGAGAGTTGTTTATAGGAAGCCTCTCCATAAGGTGACATTAAGCTGACAGCTGAATGACAAGAGCCTGGTAAGTGGAGATCAAGTGGTAAGCATTCCAGGCAGAGAAAGCCTAATGCAAAGGCCCTTCACTGAAAATGAGCATGGCATGTTCTGTGTTCAGGGATAAGGGCTGAATGTGGGGAAAGAAGACCGGACAGGAATCAAGGATCATTCCTCTGTTTTTAGTTCGAGTGAGGAGATGGACAGATGTGTGTTTAATGAAACAGGATCACCAGGTAAGTAGTAGA
The DNA here is from genome assembly GCF_004348235.1 of Phoca vitulina. Taxonomy (NCBI): domain Eukaryota; kingdom Metazoa; phylum Chordata; class Mammalia; order Carnivora; family Phocidae; genus Phoca; species Phoca vitulina. Next base: position 720,674 of record NW_022589800.1, read on the forward strand.
TGTAAGCAAGGAACCAGTCTGTTTAGCCATATTGAGTTTGAAATGACTCTCCAATGGCTTTGTGAATAAATCAAATAGGCACTTAGATTTATGGATCCAGGTTCTGGGGAGAAATCAGGACAAGAAATAGAGATTTGGGAGGACTTGGCATACACTGAACATTTGTTGGGTGCTTACAATGTGCCAGACACTCTCTAAGCAATTTATGAATATTTCCTTAGCTATACTCTCAAAATCCCCATGCAGTTGGCACTGTACTATTGCCTTCATTTTAACGACGAGGAAACAGAAAATTTCCTCATGGTTGTTCAACCCGTAGGGGTAAAACCAGAAGAAAACCCCGAGCAGGCTGACCCCAGAGCCCAAGGTCTTTACCACCTGGCTATGCTACCTGGTGTAGGATGGCATGTAAAGCTACGGCACCAGATGAGGTTCACCAGGGACAGTATGTAGATAAGGGGAAAAGGACATGAAGTAGAGCAGCATCCGGTTATGTCTCTTCAGAACTCCCAGTTCCCTCGGTTTGCTTCTGTACTTAACAGACAAGGTGCTAATTTATTCATTTAATCTGTCTCATCAAGAATGTACCTGTCAACAAAACTAAAAGGCAACCTACAGAATGGGAGAAGATATTTGCAAATGTCTTCTCAGATAAAGGGCTAGTATCCAAAAATCTATAAAGAACTTCTCAAACTCAACACCCAAAGAACAAATAATCCAATCAAGAAATGGGCAGAAGGGCCTCCTGGGTGGCTCAGTTGGTTAAGCGGCTGCCTTCAGCTCAGGTCGTGATCCTGGGGTCCTGGGATCGAGCCCCACGTCCAGCTCCCTGCTCAGCAGAGAACCTGCTTCTCCCTCTCCCTCTGCCTGCCACTCTGCCTACTTGTGTTCTCTCTCTATCTGTCGAATAAATAAATAAAATCTTAAAAAAAAAAAAAATGGGCAGAAGACATGAACAGACACTTCTCCAAAGAAGACATCCAAATGACCAACAGACACATAAAAAAATGCTCAACGTCACTCGCCATCAGGGAAATACAAATCAAAACCACAATGAGATACCACCTCACACCAGTCAGAATGGCTAAAATGAACAAATCAGGAAATGACAGATGTTGGCGAGGATGTGGAGAAAGGGGAACCCTCTTACACTGTTGGTGGGAATGCAAGCTGGTGCAGCCACTCTGGAAAACAGTATGGAGGCTCCTCAAAAAGTTAAAAATAGAGCTACCCTATGACCTAGGAATCGTACTCCTAGGTATTTATCCAAAGGATACAAACATAGTGATTCAAAGGGGCACCTGCACCTCAATGTTTATAGCAGCAATGCCCACAATAGCCAAACTATGGAAAGATGTCCATTGGCAGATGAATGGATAAAGATGATGTGTGTGTGTGTGTGTGTGTGTGTGTATATATATACATATATACATATATATATATATATATGAATATTACTTAGCTATCAAAAAGAATGTAAACTTGGGGCAGCTGGGTGGCTCAGTTAGGTAACTGACCGACTCTTGATTTCAGCTCAGATCATGATCTCAGGGTTGTGAGATCGAGGCCCACATTAGGTTCTGTGCTGAATGTAGAGTCTGCTTGGGATTCTCTCTCTCCCTCTGCCCCTCCCCCTGTTTTCTTTCTCTCTCTCTCTCAATAAATAAATAAAATCTAAAAAAAAAAAAAATGAAATCTTGGGGTGCCTGGGTGGCTCAGTTGGTTAGGCAGCTGCCTTTGGCTCAGGTCATGATCCTGGAGTCCCAGGATCGAGTCCCGCATCGGGCTCCCTGTTCTGTGGGGAGCCTGCTTCTCCCTCTGACCCTCCCCCCTCTCATGCTCTCCCTCTCTCCTTCTCTCTCTCAAATAAATAAATAAAATCTTAAAAAAAAAAATGAAATCTTGCCATTTGCAATGATGTGGATGGAACTAGAGGGTATTATGCTAAGGGAAATAAGTCAGTCAGAGAAAGACAAATACCATATGATTTCACTCATATGTGGAATTTAAGAAACAAAACAGATGAACACAGGGGAAGGGAAGGAAAAATAAAACAAGATAAAAACAGAGAGGGAGAAAACCATAAGAGACTCTTAAGTCTAGGAAACATACTGAGGGTTGCTGGAGGGGAGGTGGGTGGGGGATGGGGTAACTGGGTGGTGGGCATTAAGGAGGGCACTTGATGTAATAAGCACTGGGTGTTATATGCAACTGATGAATCACTAAATTCTACCCCTAATAATAACTAATAATACAGTATATGTTAACTAAATTGAATTTAAATAAAGAATTTAAAAAAAAAAAGGGATGTGCCCATACAGATGACCAACCCCAGCTCCCAAACCAGATCTACTGGCCGCTATAAATGAATAGAGTCTCATTCTCATCTGTAATTGCTTTCCTGTGGCTGGTTTGATTCTATCCCCAAAACATTGTTTCCCTTTGATTCACTGATAAAAGTAGAATGTCTGAACCAGCAATGATCTTCCGGGCTGCTAACACTCTGCGGGTGTCCTACCAGCAGCACCCAGCAGGCTTTCCTGGGCATCTCCTTAGCCACAATATGTGCCATGCCAGTAATTCTGGGAAGGAGGGTTTCCATGTGGCTTGCTGAAAAATTCAAGGTGAAATAAAATTCTGAACTGAAAATGGGTAACTCAGAATTTTCCTCAAATAGTATATATTGTTTTGGCAACTATGCATAAGATTTGTCAAGGCAAAGACCATGCCCTTGGGAAGAACCACGGCCACTGAGCAGCAGTTAAGTACAGGGATGGACGCCACGGTCTAACCATGAGGGATTGCTACAAAGTTCCTCCTTTCTTTAGTATTGAATAATTGGTGTATATATCAGCAGGGCACATTAGATGCTCCAACTCTTCCTCTCTCTCTTTTTATTTTAGTCTTAGAACAAAAGATTCACTTATAACTTTTATGTCAGTTGCCATCTGTTTGTGAACAAAGACCACATCTGTATTTTTCATCGCCATATCACTAACACCTAGCATAGCTCTGAGCACATAGAAGCACTCAACGAGTATTTGTCGAATGACTCAGTGAGTGGAAAACACTGGACACAGATGAAGCAGCTTCCAGCAACATCAACTGTGATCAATGATCTTGAAGATTGTGTCGCAATCACAACAACTTGGACAAAGAAACTTGAGAAGGTGTTTCCAAACTATTGATATAGGATGATCGTTTCACCATGTAGCCATTGCAATTAATATAAATACTGAAGCACATTAAGGAATCTTATCTGAAACTCTCCACACTTGCTAAAACTGAATTTCCTCTGTTCTTTTGATCATGTTGGCAAGAAATCTGTGGTCAAAGATAATTTATATTGGAAGCTGCTCCTTTAATTTCTATGGCCTTTAATGATAAGATCTCACCAGATTGGCCCTTTTTGTATCATTATGAACGTCTCATTGAATCAGTAAGAGGTCCATGGAACTGCTTTTGCGTAAACGCTACACAGAAGGCCATCTCACAACATCTGAGAATCTCACAAATGACAATTTGAGACAGAGAGTGCAAACTCACACTGGTGCAACAATGACTTTACCAAATTACGCACTACATTCATGACATTTAGATCACTTAACAATTTTGATCTCTTGGATCAAGTATCTCAGTGTTGAGTAAGGCAAGTTTGGGCCCCTCCAAATGTCATAGGAATACAGTTTCTCTGAGGGCCTTGCTGCTCAGAGTAAGTTCTGCAGAACATCACCAGCAGCATCTGGCTCTAGGACTGAATCGTGTCCTCCCCCAAACTCCTATGTTGAAGCATCTGTGATGGTTTTGGAGTTGGGGCCTTGAGGAGGTCATCAGGTTTAGATGAGGTCATGAGGGTAATGAGATTAGTGTCCTTCTAAGAAAAAGGAAGAGACCATAGCTTTCTGTCACCGCCAAGCGAGCATAGAGAGAGAGGGCAGCCGTCCGCAAGCCAGGAAGAGACTCCTCACCAGCACCTGACCATGCTGGCACCCTCCTCTCATCTTAAGAACTCTGAGAAAATACGTTTCTGTTGTTTAAGGCACCCAGTGCATGGTCTTCTTCTTCTTTTTTTTTTTTTTTTCCAGTAACCTGCGTGTCTAAGACACCTGGGAACTTGTTAGGAATGCTGAATCTCAGACCTTATCCCAAGCTTGTTGAATCAGAATCTGCATCAGAACCTACTTCAAGACAGAATAAAAACCACCTGAACGTTTCCATCCCAGCAAACAGGTTCACTGGTGTCATATTCTTCAAGATGCTCCCAAGCAGATGGGCCCAACTGCTGACCAGTCCTTGAAAAGGACATCTTCAGGGACAGCTTCCTTTTTAACTGGCTCTCATCTTTGAGGTCTGAGGTTCCATGTTAGGATGCAAGTCAATAGTCCTTTGATCTGAACTCTAGGGAACAAGCTGAGGGTTGCTGGAGGCCGGGGGGGTGAGGAGATGGGGAAACTGGGTGATGGGCATTAAGGAGGGCACTTGATGTGATGAGCACTGGGTGTTCTATGCAACTGATGAATCTCTGAATTCTACCTCTGAAACTAATAATACACTATATGTTAATTAAATTGATTTTAAATTAAAAAAAGAATAAAAAAAGATTATAAAAAAATAGTCCTTTGGCAGCAGGGTTGTTTTCCACTTTATCGAAGTATCATTGCAAACAAAATTTTAAGTATTTTAGTGTACAGCGTGATGATTTGACACGTGTATACTTTGTGAAACGATTATCGCAATCAGATGAACACATCGGTCACCACGCAGTTACCTCGAGTGTGTGTGTGTGTGTGCACGCGTGTGCGTGTGTGCCTAGAACACGTAAGGTCTACTCTCTCAGCAAATTTCAGGCACACAACATAATGTCATTAACTATAGTCACCGTGCTGTAGAGCAGACCCCCAGGGTTTATTCATCTTATAGCAGAAAGCTTGTGCCTTCAGCAGCAGCTCCTTATGGCAGTAAAAACTATTCCAGGCAACCTCACCCTAAAATCACACATTCTGTGTCAAACAGAACAAACACTAACTGGAACTTGAAAGGAGCGAAAACTACCCGTAAGTGAAACCACCTGTCTCTTGACACATTCAAGCCCATTCATGCAAATTTCCAGCTGTCAAGGCGTGGATGGGCCACCAGACCCTCCTTTTCTGGGGGCTTGAGCAGAGTTCCAAGCTCCACGGCACGCTTTCTGGGATCCAGGGGAAACAGCAGACACTTCCACTTTTTTTTTCCTGAATGACAAGTGCCTATACTATTACTTTGATTACTAGGTCTGTATCTGGGACTAAGTAAGGTTATGTTTGGTTTGGGTTTGTTTTTTAAATAGATTTTATTTCTTTTTCTTTCAGTTTCACTGAGATATAATTGACACGTGGCACTATGTAAGTTTAACGTGTAGGGCATAACTACTTAACCTACAATATATTGTGAAATGATTATCACAATGAGTTTAGTCCACATCCGTCATCATCTCATATAGATACAAGAAAAAAGAAAAGAGGGAAAAAAAGAAAAACTGATTTTTCCTTGTGATGAAAACTTTTAGGATCTATTCCCTTAGCAACTTTCAAATACATCATACAGCAGTGTTAACTGTAGTCCTCAGGCTATAATTATATATATCCCCAGTACTTACTTATCTTACAACTGGACATTTTACCTTTTGACCAGACTTTATATTCCAGAGCAGTCTAAGCTTCACAGTGTGAAAATTAATACAAAGACACCTCACTGAAGTGGACTCTGGGTGCTAGAAGGAGGGTCTGGGTGGGGAGCCCTACCATTCAATGTCAATTACAGGAAGAACTGTCAATCACAGACCCTAACAGAAGAATCTCACTGGAGGGGCGCCTGGGGGCTCAGTCGGTGAAGCGTCTGACCTTGGCTCGGGTCATGATCTCAGGGTCCTGGGATCAAGCCCCACAGCAGGCTCCCTGCTCAGCGGGGAGTCAGCTTTTCCCTCTCCCTCTGCCTGCCGCTTCCCCTGCTCATGCTCTCTCTCTAATTAATAAATAAAACCTTAAAAAAATCTCACTGGAAAGAATCATCAATGACAGGCCTCAACGGGAAAAATGCCTTGCATCTCCTACAAGAAACCGACCACCCCCATGACTCGGCCCATGAGAAGCCGTCATTATCCTAAACTCTTGCTTCTCTCCAATTGACTTTTTTTTTTTTTTTGAAGATTTTTTTTATTTGACAGAGACACAGCGAGAGAGGGAACACAAGCAGGGAGAGTGGGAGAGGGAGAACAGGCTTCCCGCCGAGCAGGGAGCCCGACGCAGGGCTCAGGCCCAGGACCCCGGGATCATGACCTGAGCCGAAGGCAGACGCTTAATGACTGAGCCACCCAGGCGCCCCTCCAATGGACTTTTGTTCAGAACAACCCTTCCCAACTTCTTCCTTCTTCTCCATAAAATAATGCTCCTCCCCTTTGTTTGTTGGACTTGCCTGTGATTTTTGCCACAGCTTGCTAGTCCCGGATTGCAATTCTCTGCTATTCTCGAAGAGACTCATCTTTTGCTAGAACATAACTGGGAGCTGAAGGTACAGAGAGTTCCCAAAGGCACCCTGCCCCCCACACAGGGAGAGGCGCCCCCCATATCCACACATCCCACCAGAGCCCCACATTTGTTACAACTGATGAACCTACAGGGACACATTATTATCCAAAGTCCCACAGCTTCCATTAGATTTTCCTCCTGGTGTTGGACCTTCTGTGGATCTGGACACATTTATACTGACACGTATCCACAACTATAGTCTCATGCAGAGTAATTTCACTGCCCTGTAATTCCTAAAAACCCACTTTCACTTTCAACCACATAGTGTCCTGGGTGAGGCAGCAGAATGGGCTAACTGTGCCCATAAAGCAAGCAGAAAGGACAGGACACAACTGAAGATCTCAGAGTCCTCTAACATTTCTCAGCCCAAGTGGTCCCCATTACAGGACCCAGAGAGTAGAAACGGCTCTTTTTCAGTGGTGACATCCAACAGCTTGCCTACCAGGCTCCATGCTCTCCCCAAGCATCGGCTTCAGTGCGTCCCACCTGTAGGTAAAGTTGACTTCCTTGGGTTGCTGAGAACAGGTGACAAAATAATAAAATTTCTGCAGTTTTACTAGCCAAAGTCCCATGAACTAGAAGAGGGGACAATGTTTTATTTATCTTTGTATCTCATTGCATAGCATACAATGTCTCCCCAAAACTTGCTCAGATGGGAATGAGAGAAGCCAATGTCTTGCCCAGGTTTCCCAAAAAGGCCAGCACCTTCCCCCCTTTTCCACATGTACTTAAGTTTGGCATTGTTGCTATGGGTTCTTAGGATATCACATCTGCCCTGCGGTTTGAAATGAGGGAAACAGACCCCATTCTCAGCCCACAGAGAAACCAGAGAGCTAGTACAGGGATAACTGTTCCCCAAGATCTTTCTCCTATGCGGATGGTCCTCTACTCTCTAACATCTTCCATGACCACTTGTGCACTAAGCTGTGATGGTTTTCCAAAGGCTGACTTCCTCCCACCCCAACCTTCCCAGCAACTGGGGGAGTATTTCCATTAATGCTTAAACTAACATATAAAAAGTCAGGGCCTCCGTTATGCTGCTGTTTTTCAGTTCTGTAGAAGCCGTTTAAACGGACCCAAACAAAAAAGTGTGTAAGATTTGCTAAGAGGCTCTCCTCCCAGAGCCCCAGCGCCGGGTTTTCCCTTTGGCCTCATTTCAGAGACAAAGGCTGGAAAATCACGTCGGGCAGGAATGTCCAGAAGTCTGGCGTTATCCCAAAAACACACGAGCTGAGACCCTGTCTTCAGTGATTTGGGAAACATTTCCATGGAAAAAGTGCGTCCTCTCGGCAAACAGTTACGAATGCCCTTTGAGCCATGACAAGTGGTCGGGGCTATCACTTCTGCTTTCAGCAAACCCCAAGAGAAAATATGATCCCACAGATCAAGTACTGAGACCTGGCCTTAAATCTATTAATTCCTGGGGCCAGTGTTAGTGGAGGAGGAGGTCTGGGAGGTTAAAGACAGACTCCTCAGACAGACCCACAAAGTTGGGTCAGTGGAGGCAGGAGTACATCCGCAGCCTTTACCAAACTGCTTTCACACCAGGCTGGGGGCATCACGGGCACTGAATAAAGACTCACTAGACCAAGATATTTGTTGTGCTTGGCTACGAAGAACAAGAATAATTTCAGAAGCATGGTAGGGTAGAAATTTTGTCACAGTAAGTCAAAAGTTGGCTTCGAGGTGAATTGGAAACAGTAAGTGAAACTGTAAGTCTCATTCCCAGAAGGACAGTCATGAGGATGGGGGATGACATTTCAAGGCTAGTGTTTTTATTCATTTTCACATGAGAAAGATGAGTGCAATTTTAAAGGGAGAAGGATATGACCCCTTTCATGTGCCCCCATCATATTGTTAGCTTTTTGAATTCACTACTCATTCAATTAATTTTTTTATTGAGCACCAACTGTATGTGAGGAATGGCATAGATGCCAGGAATACTTAGGTGAACAAAACAGATAAAGCCCCTCCGCTCAAAGAGATTGTGTTACCCGAACTTGATTCTTAAACAAACTCCTTAAATTTCTTGGAGAAAGGCTCCCTGAGCTCCTGGGAGTCCGGCCAGGGCCTGTGTGTGCTGTGGCTGTGAATGCAGCCGCGGTGACTTGGCCTGGTGCCTTAGGTGATCCGGCCCGGGCCTCCTATACACGTGGCTCTTCCTGCGGGACAAGGACCGAGTCTCTTGTCTGTGCATCCTCAGCCTGGCAAAGTGTGGGCTGGGGAGAGGAAGACCAAATCTAGGAAATGGGTCAACTGCACACAAGAGAGTTTACATTTGCTTGCTTGTCTGTCTTTAGCCCCAGAAGGCTGCTCGTGGGTGAAGCCTGGTGCCCATAGTCCCAGAGAAGCGTGGGTCTGGGCAGAGCTGAGAGAAGGACCCTGATTTGATGACGACTCTGGTACCTGATTACAAGCACACTGCCAACTGAACGTCTTCATTTTAAATACATGACTATTGCTAGAAGATTCTTTTTGTGCCATGCCTGAAAGATCAGAGAGATAATGGTAGGAATAAGAAGATACTTAGAAGAGGGGCTCCTGGGTGGTTCAGTCGGTGAAGGGTCTGCCTTCAGCTCAGGTCATGATCCCAGCGTCCTGGGATGGAGCCCCACATCAGGCTTCCTGCTCAGCAGGGAGTGCTTCTGGCCCTCCTCCCTTTTGTGCTCTCTCTCAAATAAATAAATAAAAATCATTTAAAAAAAAAAAAAAGAGAGAAGATACTTAGAAGAGAGCTACTTCAGGAATTTTTCTCAATGAAATGTGATGAGCTATCACAGTTGACTGAAATCACCAACTGCCTGAAAATCCTCTGGATCCACCCGGAAAGTAATCTTTCCTTCCTCCTTATCCTGACAACCACCCCAAGGAACAGCCGAGTCTTCACTTCTTGGAATCTGGGTTCAGAATAGGTAGTTTCCAGTCCACGGGCCCGAGGGCGAGCGGAGGAATGCTGAGCTCACACTGCCCCCTGCTGGCCGCTCTCCCCCTAACAAGGAGCACATCCGACTTCTTTTGCTCCCACTCCAGTAGAAAAAGAAAAACAACAGAATGCCCCCACAAAAGTCCAATGTCTTTATTTCATATAAAAAAAATTTGTACAGTTTTAGTTCCTATGTTTAAGAAAAAAAAATCCCTAAAATTGCCATTATGTTTAGATCCACTGCAAACTGTAAAAACAAGCTTTTTATATATTAAAAAAAAATTTACATTTTACAATTTTCTACATGCATGCACAAGGTCTCTGTAACCCCCAAAAAAAAAAGAAGAAGAAAAGAAAAGAAAAAGAAAGAAATGAAAAAGAAAGAGAAGAAAAGAAAAAAAAAATCTAGATTCAACAGTGGCAAATTCTACATTTACAATCTCACTTGGAAGGGACCCAAAACAAGCCCCCTTCCTTTCGCGCACAGAACAAATCACAACAATCACACACCAGGACCGAATCCATCAGCAGATGCTGCCCTGGGGGAAGGGCAGGGGAAAAAGACAGACGGACGGACAGACAGCAGGGAGGGGCGAGGGAGCTCTTCGGGCCCCACAGAGGAGAGCAGCACAGACTCTGGGAAGGGGTGTTTCGGGGGGTCCCAATGCCTCTTCACAGGTACCGTGGCGGGGTTTGCAACAGGAATGCGGAGCAAGAAATGAAAGGCTCAGATGGGACAGGCATGGGGAGAAACGACGAAGGATCAAAAAGAAATAAGCGAGAGTCAACGGAGCGTGAAGGGTCGTGTAAGAGAAAGGGGACCGGTGGGGACGCGGCAGTGTGGCGAGGTGGGTGACGGCCTGAGGTGCAGCATCCCCAGGGGGCTCCAAGGTGATGACAGGAAGGCCTGGTGGGGGTGGTGGGGAGGAGTCACAGAGACCCAGCCACACGTCCGGTGTCCTGGGGGAGTGGGGGGGGCGCAGGTAGGTGCGCCCCCACAGGAGAAGAGTAAGAAAACCCAGCGCGTGGCAGGACTGGCAGAGAAGGGGGGACAGTGCGCCAAGGGCCTGGGCCCGCGGCGCGCCCCACAGCAGTTCACAGCATGAAGACAACTCCCCGTGCGGGAGAAGCACAGACACACGCAGCCGAACACCTGACAACTCATCCTGACACTTTACAAAATAATAATAATTATAATAATCGTCAAAGAAAACAAAGATACCACAGTTCTGACGCAAAGGACCAAAACACTACCGTTCTCAGTTACAGCCCTTAGTGCTTAGAGAGTTGGGGGGAAAGTTTGCTTTTTGTTTTAGGAAAAAGGAATGAAAAAATCACAGTGATTAAAAACATGGCAGGTTCTGAAAATAAACACTCCCCCGCCCCTAACGTAGGGCCGCAACGAAGATCCCAAATACGTTCCGTCTGCCCGCCCTAACCCGGTCCTTCCGTCACCCCACACCCCGCTCCTGCCCACCATCCAGGCCCCGTTTTCCAGGATAGTGAGGTATTTAGAAATGTGACCCAGGAGGGACTCCTCTGAAACCAGGTCCTTGGAGAGAAGAAAAAATACCTTCCCACAACCCCCAGGATAGGATGCATTTCCCTCCGGCACTGCCTAAGTCAGCCCCCAAACCACACCTGTGGGGATCGGGCTCAGCGCAAACTGAAGAGCCCTTCTCTAGGAAGTGGTGGGTGGACAGATGTGCTTTTTCAGAGAGAACAAGGGGGGAAAGGCCATCACGGGGCTCCATCACGCCCAGGCTGTCCCTACACAGACAGGAAGCCTCCCTGGTCAGAGACCAGTGGGGATCAGAGCTCATGGGGCGCTCCGCGTGGCAAGAACCAGTGAGTCTGCCAGAAGATGGGCCTGAGAGGGGGCACAGCGAGTTACTCAGAGGCCTGGCCCCGGGGCACACTCCAGCCCAGCCGCGAATGGCCCTCCCCGTGGACCCCGGCTGGAGGTTCCAGTTCCCTCGGCTAAAACTACGTAATTGAAACACGTCTAAGTGAAAGGCTCAGATGTACACTGAAAATATGTCTTAGAAGGCCAGTGGATTTTGCTCAAAACGAGACCTAAACTCTGGAGAATTCGGATTGGGTGTAGAGACTACAGAAGCCCAACAGGGTGAGGGACGGATACCCATGAAGGCGGCAATCCTGGCCCCTCACCCCAGCACTGAGGGAGACAAGCGCCCAGAGAACCAGGCAGGGAGACAGGAGGGCACCCTGGCCAGCCAAGGAAGAGAGACCCCTGAGGCAAAGAAGTGGGCTTAAGGCAGGGGACGAGGGGGCTACCGGCTCCCCCCAAAACGAGATGAGGCAACAGGTCCCTGGCGCTGAGAAAAGACACACGGGGGGGCGGGGAATGTTGGTCTCAGACCTTGGGGGTCGGGTCATGGTCTGCAAGCCACTAAACCTGGGCTGGTGTCTGTCTACTTGCCGTCCTTCAGCAGGAAGGGGAAACCTGCCCCAGCAAGGCGGGAACGAAAGTACAGGTAGGTTCGGAGGGCAGGGATCTGTGATGTTCCCCGGGTCTCTCCCGTCCTTCGCTCAGAGGCTGCCCAGGTGGACCGAGTGAGGGAAGGCACTGTCCCCCATGGCCCAGGAAACGTGGTCACAGAGGGCTTCTGCCTCAGTTTGCCTGTGGTCACAGACCATACAACTCAGAAACAGAAGGGAGAGACTTTGGAGTGAAGGGCAGGATCTTCCCTCGCTCTGAATGTGTGTGGACGTGCAGGGGAGGCTCTGACAGCCGAGGCCAATGACCGTGGCAGGGAGACCCCTGACTCGGGCCGTGGGGGGGGGGGGGACGCAGAGGTATCCTGCCCCAAGAACTCAGCGTTTGTACGGGCAGGCTGAGCGGGCAGGAGGAGTGGATAACCCACCTCCTGGAGGAGTTTGGCACCATGGCTCTCTGGAGTCGTGTCTGTGCCCCGGGGACACCCTGCTGGGGCCACAGCATTGCTACGAGAACCCGGCTCAGGGGGGGTGGGGGCGCAGGGGGTCCCCGCCCCCTCTCAGAAGAGACCGCCATCCTTCCGGGAGGGAGAGGGCGAGAGGCACGGCTTCCTGCAGGATGACACCAAGTGAGGGCTGGGGGGAGAGAGCGAGCTTCCCAGGCTCTGCTGACGCAGGCGGCCTCCTGAGGCTCATGTGGGGCAACTAAGGAGGAGGGGAGCAGACGGGTGGGGGGTCAATTCAAGTAAAAGTAAACGGGGGCAGGAGGCCGAAGGGCGGCGGGAGACGAGAGCCAAGCCCTCCCCCGCCCGCAGGAGCCCCGCGCCCCCCCTGCCGCCGCTGCTCGGTCACACCGAGGTCTCAGACTGCAGCCTCATGACAAACTTGTGCGACTTAGGATCCACAAACTCCTCGGAGAGTTTGAAGAAGGGGACCTTCTTGGTGCTCACCACCAGGCTGAAGTCCTGGCGCTTTAAGAGGAAAACGATGCCGTCCTTGAGCCCGCTGGTCACCGGCTCCTCGCTCACCAGCGTCCACTGTTTGGCCAGCCAGCGTTCCTTGTGGTACTGGATGGTGGGTCCGGCCGCCAGGTACCGCTCCAGGAAGGCCTGAGGAGGGGCCAGGGGCTGCGTGGGCCTCTCTCCCACCCACCTGCCACCCTCGCCCCCTGGGGGCACAGCTTCCAGAGACAACCAAGATGTCCCCCAGCTCACGCTCTGCTTCCACACCATCTAGAACATTAGAGCAGAAAGGGGCTGGGCTCCTCTGCCTCAGACCCTTGTTGTAAACATGGGGAAGCGGAGCCCACAGAGGAGGGGGGCGCCCAGGGTCAGGACCTGCGCCCCGCACTTTCCCCGCCGCAGGCTAGGACCGCGAGCCCTCCCTCATTCTTGCTTCCCCTGCGTCGGCTCTCACGGAGGCTGTCACCCTGCTCACCAAGTGTGGTTGGGGACGCAATTCTAGGAGGCGGACAATAAAGTTGAGGGGAGGGTAACAGCTCGAGATGAGCACAAAGAACACTCGGTGGCGGTGAAGGGGGACGGGGGGACTCGGTGTGGCAACAGCAGAGCCCTTGCAGAGATGGGAGTCAGGTCTCAGCCATTCCCAGAAGTCTGGAAGCTGCCCCTGCCCCTCACCGCCTGGGAACTTGACTCCGAGCAGAGGTGGGGGGTGGGGCAGGGATGGGAGAAGAGACCACAAGGCGGAGGGGGAGCAGAGGAGGGCCGGGCTGCAGGGCTGGGTGCAGCGAGCCCCGTGGCAAGGCAGGCCGGGAGCGGGGAGAGGCGGGATGCGGGCAGCAGAGTGGGCCTACCTTGGGCGTCATGTCGTGAGTGATGCAGAACTCGAGGTGCTGCAGGATGCTCTCCATGGTGTGGTAGGGCTGCTGCTTGGTGGTGCGAAGGTACTTCTGCATGGCACGGGCCATGGAGGCGAAGATAGCCTGGGCTGCCTCCCGGGGGTCCATCACCTCCCTCGGGTTCTTCTGCTCCTCTTCCTGCAGCCGCTTAATGTGAGTGAAGGCCTCCTCCACCGCCACCACAAGCCTGGGGGACAGGAGGGGCCTGGACCACACGCCCACCTCCCGTCCTTCCTCAGCTCCAGCCCTCCAGCAGCCTGAGCGAGGTCAGGCCTCGGGCACCCCCCCCCCCGCCAAAACAACACAAACCCACCTGGAGCCAAGGGCTGGGCTATGGGGGCTGTGTGCGTGTGGGGGTGCACATGTACGGTGCGACAGGGGGGGGCAAGGCAGCAGACAGCTGTAGAGCTCCGGGAGCCGACCGCATGGACTCCAGCGTTAAAGCCAGAGACAGCCAGGGCCGGTGGCAGACGCCGTCCTACCTGAGACCCCCAAATCACGCCTCGCTGGCTGACAAACTACCAGACAAGCACAGGGCATGGGCGACGTTAACATCTGTCTGGGGGTGGGGTTGCAAGGAACTGACTACAAACCAGGAAGAAAAAGGCAAGAACACCAGAGCAAAATGGCAGAGGTGAGCCAAACAGCCTCAAGAGACCTGGTTGGCTGCAGACACGGAAGCCCTCAGCGGCCGGCCGGCAGACAGAGAATGAAAACGTTCGTGCAGCACTACTCATCAAGACATGCAAAGGAGGAAGAGGACTAGAATCCAAATGCCGCTGAGGGGGTGCGACGCACCCGTGAACCACCTCGCCGCGACAAGACGCCACACACCGGATCAGGGGCAGCAGGGGTGAGTCCCAAAAACGGTGTTAAGGGGGAAGCAGGAAAAAGAAGTCAATTTACATTAAACGCATACAGACACATGGCAGCGTCTGGAGACCCAGGAACCTGGAACCTGGGGTAGCTGAGGGTGGGATTCTGGGCTCAGTAAACTGTGGCTCGTGTGCGGCTACAGTTCTCTATTTATTCTTATGCTTCTGTGTCTCGGTGCAGCTCCTTCTGAAAAAACCTTTATCTTGGGTGAACCAAGGGAAAAGCTTTCACCTGGTGACAACCAAGGTAATAGGGGAAGGAAATGTCCGCTACAGGCCAAGAATGGTGTTAGCAGCGGAGGAGATCCAAAAACCCTGCTTGGGGCAGAAGGTGAAGGGCGTGTGTGGCACCGCTGGGTTCCTTCCCACTAGGGCCATTTCTGAGACAACAGGAGACATGCTGGAATGTCAAAGAAATGGCATTGCTGGGGGCGCCTGGGTGGCTCAGTCAGTGAAGCGTCTGCCTTCAGCTCAGGTCATGATCCCAGAGTCCTGGGATCGAGTCCCGCATCGGGCTCCCTGCTCAGCGGGGAGCCTGCTTCTCTCTGTCCCTCTGTTCCTCTGCTCATGCTAATAATTAAATAAAATCTTAAAAAAAAAAAAAAAAATAGCATTGCTGGGACACCAGCCTCATGTCAGGACAGGGGAAGGGATAACTTCCTCCCTTAAAGCCTAGAGACCGGGTGAGGAGGGGCAGAGGGCAATGAGGATGGTCAAATGCCGGGGCCCTCTCCTGTCGGAGGCCCCGTGGAAATCCCAACACACCACGGTGGGACATGGCAGCGGCAGGCACCAAGGAAAGACTCTTCAGGCATGACTTAAGTGTACATAATAATGTGAACAGGAAAAAGGGAGGAGCGAGGACAGTATTTAAGAATGTACCAAGATATGAGTGCCAGAACCTCATTTTTTGCAGGTAAAACGGTACCATCAGCTAAGCAGGCCTCCAAGAGCTACTGGTAGGAGGCCCAGTCCAGCCTCAGTCCCCACTGCTGCGGGCAAGGCTCACATGGTTTGCCAGGTCCCTGCTCCACGGTGGGAGGCACAATTCCAAGATGCCCCGTTCACCTCCAGCAGGTTCCCGGCTCCTGGCTATTCAGTTCACGCCGTACATTTTGCACATATAATTCAAGTGCCGAGTCAGTTGACTTGGACATTATAAAACAAGGAGATGACCCTGACCAGCCTGATCTTATCACGTGAGCTCTTTAAAAGCAGAGTTTTCTCCAGAGAGAAAGAACAGGTCAGAGGAAAATTCGAACTACCGTATCCTGACCCGTGAGGCCAGGTGACAAGGAACTGATTCCAATGACCTTGGAAGAGGACCCAGGCTCAGATGGGCGTGGTCTTGATTTCGGCCCTGACACCGAGGGCCTGACTGGCAGGACTATGAGCTGAGAAGCGTGCACTGGTTTACGCGCCCAGCTTACGGAATTTGTCCTGGCAGCCACAGGACACAGATGCTCACAGCGCACCCCATCCTGACGGGTGCACAGGCCTGCTGGTCTTCCTCTCCCGGCCAGCCCACACTCAGCGGGCCCCCAAGCTCCCCCGGCCCGTCCTCACCCGGCGGGCCCCCAGGCTCCCCCGCCCGTCCTCACCCGGCGGGCCCCCAGGCTCCCCTGGCAGGTCCTCACCCAGCAGCCCCCAGGCTCCCCCACCCCGCCCCGCCCATCCACATCCGGGGGGCCCCCAGGCTCCCCTGCCCGTCCTCACCTAGCAGGCCCCCAGGCTCCCCCGGCAGGTCCTCACCCAGCGGGCCCCC
>NW_022589800.1:737127-743076 GCF_004348235.1 Phoca vitulina
AGGCTCCCCCGGCAGGTCCTCACCCAGCGGGCCCCCAGGCTCCCCCGGCCCGTCCACACCCGGCGGGCCCCCAGGCTCCCCCTCCCGTCCTCACCCAGCGGGGACCCACCTGGCCCTGCGCTTGCGCACCCTCCGCTCATGCTCGGCCTCCTCATAGTAGTACTCGTTGTGGCTGTTGTCCCGCCGCCGAGCCGCCGCAGCGATTACAGCCCGGGACTGGCCTGTGGAGTTGTTGGTGCTGTTTTCTGCGCAGGAGCAGGAGAGACGGGCACAGTCACTTCAGGGCATGCTCGCTTCCCATCCCAGGAAGTCTGGAGACAGCAACCTGACGCATCCGGAGGAAGCTGTGCCCACCCCCTGGCGGTACCGCCACTCCCAAGCCTCCCGGCCACAGCTGGGAGAGGCCCACAGGTCGGCACCGGGAGCGCCCCGGAGGGCAGGAGTCCTGCACGTGCTCCTCCTGGTGCGGGAGGACCTGGAGCTCAGAGAGCTGAGGGCTCAGGACCAGGGCTGGTGAGCAGACGCAGAGAAGTCAGAAGGGGGGGGCACGACGACACACACACACCGCAGTGTAAAGGGACAGCAAGGAGAATCAGCAGCTAACACCAGCCACCTGGAGTCCAGGGAAATGACAGAAGAAACGGGGCTGGGGAAAGCAAGGGAAGAGGCTGAGAAAAACAGCGAGCAGGGCGAGCACAGCAGGGCGAGCACATACAGAGCCCTGCTCAGGGACGGGACGGACGGGAGGGCAGGGGAGCAGGGCCGCTCACCCTCTCCGAGGGAATACACCTTGAAGCCAGACACCTTCTTGGCCAGGACGGACTTGGGCAGGTTGAGGAGGGCAGGGTTGTAGACGGGGAAGTCATGGTAATACTTCTCCAGGATCCACACTGCCACGCGCTGGATGCTGTGGGGGAGACGGCAGGAGGGGGAGGGAGAAGGGAGAGACAAGGGGTGCCGGGGGAAGGAGACATCAGGGCAGATCAGCAGGGCCAGAAAGGACAAGGACAGGGACAAGCTGCTTCCAAGAAGCCTGGCTCAGGGCCTGAGGTTGACTTACCAGGCTCCCAAGCCTTCCCCAGGGCTGGGCCTGCTAGTCCTTCCCTGCTGTGCTGAAGCCCAGGGGAGAAAAGGCATTGGGCCTGGGTCCCCCAAAAGGGTCACCTCACCCCCTCCAAGAGTTCCCCAAGATTCCCTCCAGGACCAGGAGGTGCTCCTGATACTCCGTATGGCCTGGGGGGGTGCAGAGGAACTCCCCCGTTTTCTTTTCCTCTGGGGGTCCCTCCTCTGGCCAGCTCATCTCAGTGACCACTCACTTGAGGGCTCACCAAGGCTGTGCCTCCAAGAAGGCCAAGAAAGTGATTCCCAAAAGCCCCCGTTCGTGCCCTTTGGTCCAGCCCTCTTTAAGGTCCCCACTGGTTCACTATTCTCTCCCCACTGCTAACTCCCAGTCCAACCTGCCCCGGGACCCTCGCTGTTGAAAACCTACTGTGTGCAAAGTATTGCACTGCGGCCTACGGCCCTCCAGCTCCTCCCTGCCCGCCCCACCGGCCTCTCACAGCCCTGCAGGCCCCTCGGCCTCCTCCCAGGCCCGCGCCCACACCTGAGATGGCCCACGTTGTAGAAGCGGCTGGCGCCGTCGGTGGAGCGCACGACCTTGAGCGTGAACTGCGGCTGCAGCTGGCGCAGCTCCAGCAGGACCACGGCCAGGTAGTGCACGAAGAGCAGGGCGTCCACCAGCGACACGGCGAACTGGACGACGCCCTGGTAGCTGCGCTCGCGGGCGTCCAGGATGCGCACGCCGTAGAAGAGCCAGTAGGACACCACGAGCAGGAAGACGAGCACCATGAGCAGCGCGCGCAGCACGAACACGCGGGGCAGCGAGGCCTTGGGGCGGCGGAAGAACAGCGCCCAGCTGCCCAGCAGCAGGATGAGCAGCTTGAAGGCCACGGAGATGAAGAGGCCCTCGCAGGCCGTCCCGCAGGGCTCCAGCTCCTCGCGCCACAGCAGCGGGGGCAGCAGCAGGAAAGCCAGCGGCGTGAGGAACGAGAGCAGCGCCAGCGTGGCCCCGGCCGCCACGCCCAGGTGACGGGAGCAGTCCAGCGGGACACTGTCCTCCATGTCCTTGGCGATGCGCGTGAGGTCATCGTGGGAGATGCTGTGCTCGGAGGTGCCCGTTACTACTGTGGTAGTCTCCCCCCAGTTGTCATCCTACAGCCAGAGGGGCCGAAGCCCCGGGGGAGGGGAGGGAGGAGGAGGGGAGGAGGGGGGAGGGGAAAAGGGGAAGAGGAAGGGGAGATAGGGGAGCAGAAGGGGAGAGGAAAGGAAGGTGAGGAGGGGGAGAGGAAAAGGAGAAGAGGGAGGGGAGATAGGGGAGATAGGGGAGCGGAAGGGGAGAGGAAAGGAAGGGGGGGGGGGGAGGGGAAACGGAGGGCAGAGGCAGGGCAAGAGAGAGAAGAGAGGGCCATCAGCTGATATGCAACCACCAAAATATTTACTGAGCTCCACTCTGTGTCCAAGCTTGGTCTCTGCAAGGCTGGCGCCTCTGAGACCTGGACCCTCGCGGCACACAGTAGCGAGCTGGGGAAAGAATACCAATGCCCAGATCCCACCCAGGAGAACCACCACCTTTTTTTTTAAAAAGCCAGATGAGAGGCGCCTGGGTGGCTCAGTCATTGGGCATCTGCCTTCGGCTCGGGTCATGATCCCAGGGTCCTGGGATCGAGTCCTGTCATCGGCCTCCCTGCTCGGCGGGAAGCCTGCTTCTCCCTCTCCCACCCCCTTGCTTGTGTTCACTCTTTGGCTGTCTCTCTGTGTCAAATAAATAAGTAAAATCTTTAAAAAAATAAATAAAAATTAAAAACCAGATGATTTGGGAGCACCTGGGTGGCTCAGTCTGTTAAGCATCTGACTTCAGCTCAGGTCATGATCCCCAGGTCCTGGAATCCAGCCCTCCCCACAGTGGAGAGTCGGCTTCTCCCTCTCCCTCTACCCATCCCCCTGGTCATGTGCTCGCTCGCACGCTCTCTCTCTCAAATAAATAATATCTTTAAAAAAGTAATAAATAAATAAATAAAAACCAGGTGATTTTATTGTTCATCCAAAATTGAGAATCACTGAATTCACTTAACAATCCCTAAGGCCTGCTTACTCATAATGTGATCTGCGGACCAGCAGTGTGGATGGACATCTCCTGGGAGCTTGCTGGAAACGCGGCTTCTCAGGCCCACCCCACACTGACGCACCAGAAGCTGCATGTTAACAAGACCCCCATGAATCACTCAAACATTCAGAGGCTGGCAGGGTGCGCTGAGGCACCCAGAGGACGAGCAGGGTGCGCGTGCCAGGAGCAGAGCCGGGCATGGCCAGCTGGAGCCTGAGCAGGCTACCTGCAAACTAGGCTAAACCAGAAGCACCTGTTCTCCAGACCTCAAGCCACTCAAGGTTTCTGACTAAGGGAGTGACCTGAAAAAAAGCAGTGTGGCAAAGGGAAGAGGACCCCGGAGGGCAAAGAGGGAGAAGGCAAGTGATCAGTGTAGGGCATGGGAGATGACACACTAGGGCCACCCTGGGTCTCTGGTCTGCCCGCAGCACAGAGCCTGCCTGTTCCTGAAGGCAAGGGGGTAGACAGGCTGAGGTCCCCAGTGTCCTTCCGAGTATGGTTCACTCGAGCAATTTCTGCAGAGGCCAGACACCATCCCACAGAGGAGCCCCAAGACCACCAGTAGCCATCAGTGCCTATACCCTTCATGGGGATAGAGAGACTCTCAGGACTAAGGCACCGACTGGGGAGTGTAGGAGGTGCCTGGCAGGGTCAGTGATCAGGGGCTTCCCAAGGACAGGAGAAGAGTCTGATCTGATGAAAGAAAGTGGGTGCACTGACCACTTTCAGCTCGAGGAACTGGATCAACTCCTCACTCTAGGCTGATGCCCCCCCCCACACACACGCTGCCTACCCTCTCCAAGGATCAAGGGTTTGTGGCCTCCTCCCCCACAGCAGGTGAGCTGACCATGTCTCGGGGTCCCTTCAAGAACTCAGGAGGCCAGGTCTCAGGGAGAGGACAGGACTGGGAAAGAGGGAGAAAGAATATTTCCCTTAGGTACTCATCTGCTCCCAAGACCCAGAAGTCCCAATGTCAGTCACAGAGATTTCTTGTGAGGGAAAAGGAGCTGGGAGTCTCCAGCCTGAGATGCCCCCAAGAAGGAAGAGCGGGAGGCACGAGACGCAGGCCACCCCAGTCACTTCAAATCCTGCCTCTGCCCTAATCCAGCGCTGCGTTCTGCCTACTGACCTCCCTGCTGGTGAGCACGGTGGGCCACAGAGGTTGGAGCAGGAGCAACCTGCTCACCGCCCCCCCCCTCCAGTGACAGGGTCCTTCGGGGCGCCCCCCGCTCCCCCTCCTTTCTCCGACTCCGCCCACACCTGCTTCCCTCCAGACCCAGGCGATGCGATTCTGCAGGCCGACACCAGAGGGCGCGGCAGTGCCCACGCCTCGGGGCTCAAGGAAAACTCAGCGCTGCCCTCCCTCCCAGACCCCACCCACCGCGCCCTCCTGCCCCGGTTCCCGGCCCACCGGACCCGCGGGCCTCCGTGCAGAGGACCCAGGCAATGCCCACGACACAGCCCCGGCCACCTTACCTCTCTGACATGAGGAGGAAGAAGCTACGGCTTCCAAAGGGGTCTCTACTGAAATTCCCTGAATTCTACTGAAGCGGGGTCCTACCTTGGGACACCAAGCGGAATAAGTGTGACACAAGATGCCCTCCCTGATAGGGCCTCTGTCCGAAGAGACCAGGTCTCCAGGCCCCTCCCCATCGGATGGACCTCCAGCTTCACGGAGCAGCTTGAAATCACCTGGCCCAGACCCCGTGCCCGCGGATGCTCACCCGCTCATCCCCTCGCGTGGACTCGTTGTCCAGCAGGGGCTCCCCTGGAGCCTGGATCGTCACCGACTTGTCCCCGCGGCTCCCATCTCGGCTCTTAGAGCGGTGCCGGTCCCGGCGGTCCCTGCAGCAGGAGGCCAGGGGAACGGGCACAGAAGGTCAAAGGGGGGACCTGGGTCTTCTCAGCAGCCCCTGTGCGCGCCCACCTCTCAAGCACCCCCAACACACCCTCCAGCACCCACATCACCCCCATGCCTGCCCACCTGTGCTTGCGGGAGCTGCGGGAGTGGCCCGACTTGTAGGAATAGCCCGAGTACTGGGACTCGGTGTCCATGGCGTCTGAACGCCGCGCCTTATAGCGCTCCAGGGCCACAGGCTGGGGCCTTTTGGGGGGCCCCACAGCCACCTCCTTCAGCACCGGCTTCTTCAGGCCAAGGGGCACCTTCAGGAAGTCAACCGTCACCCTGAGGGACTCTATTTTGCTGGACGAGTGGGCTTGTCTCAGAGAAAATCAAGCGGCGCTCCTGAGAAAAGGAAGCAGCTGGTTAGAAGTAGCTGGAGCTCCCCGTGAGGTCAGGGCAGAGAGGAGGACAGTCCCCAAAAGGCAGCTGCAGGAAGCCTAGCCACAACCTCAGAATATTCCATCCAGGTTCCTGCTCTGCCCAGCGGGCCCAGTTGCTCCAGCCCTGCCTCCGGGGGGAGCACCCCTCAGCTGTGCCAACGGGGTGCAGGGAAGACGGCCAGCAAAGGCCACTAGGAACGACCCGACCCTGGACGCCCCGGAGCGGAGAACCAGGGCAATGCCTTCCTTATTCTCAGCCAGGAAAACCATGGCTCAGAGAGGGCAGGTTCTGGCCAGGCTGACAGGCTGGACCAACGGAGACCTCACGCAGCAGAAACCCGCTGGCTTCTGTAGAGGCTTCTCCTTCCCCCCGACTCACAACTTCTGAGGATGCCCACAGAAGGAGGGCTCTTGTCACCATCTTGCCAACACGTCCATCAAACAGACCTGTAGCCACGGGCCAGGTCAGCCTGGCTGCTCCCCATGAGGCTCAGGGGTGTGTG
>NW_022589800.1:743086-795356 GCF_004348235.1 Phoca vitulina
GTCAGCCTGGCTGCTCCCCATGAGGCTCAGGGGTGTGTGTGTGTGTGCGCGCGTGCTCGGGCCAGGTCAGCCTGGCTGCTCCCCGTGAGGCTCAGAGGGTGTGTGTGTATGTGTGTGTGCGTGCGCACACAGACTAAGGAACAAGGTCAGGAATGGAAACCATGGATAATGTTGGGGTGAGTGGGGAGGAGAAGGCAGCAGAAACCATTCAAAAGCCTAAAGCCCTGAAATGGCAAGGTCGAGAGTCTTCCTGGGTGAGTGTGCTCGGGGCGGCATCTTTATTCTACATGTTCACCTTTGAGCTCTGCAGAGAAGAATGAGCTCTCCTCCTCGCTTCCCCAACGCTCACCCGCATCCTGCTGGGCCCCAGAGCCCAGCCCTCCACGACTAGCAGCCACCGCGCATCCTCCCCTCTGCCCCACCTCTGTCACGCACGCATGACTCAGCCACGCACACGCGTATTTCCCAGCCTCACTCACCGGCCCATTGACTCACTCTCAGGCACCTCTGTGCACCACGCTCCCTGCGAGGCCCTGGGGGTATGGCGGAGACCTGACCCTGCATTCCCAGGCTGGTGGGGCAGATGCACACGGAACGAGGACACTGGAGTATGAATAACTAACTGCAGGAGTGACGACAGGAAAACCAGGAGAGACGGCTCTGGGGGCCGTGACCAGAAACTGAGTGCTTCTGGAAAGTCTCTCGGAGAAAATGACACCTGAGCCTGAAGGAAGAGCAGCAATGAACCAGGCAGAGTGCAGGAGAAAGGCAGGGAGGCAGGCTCAGGAAGACCAAGGGCAGCGGAGCTCAGTGTATTTCAAGAACTAGCATCGGCCCCGTGGGGCTGGAGCTGAGGAAGAGGACGGTGGACAGGTAGCCGGGGCCAAGCTATCGCAAGATCCCTGGGCCAGGTGAGGAGCTCGCGTTTTAGTCCAAGCCCAAGGGGAAGCCTGTGAAGGATTTTAGCTATGCAGGCAGGGGCTGGGGGAGGGGAGCGCAGCCGTGGGAACGTGGGAACACAAGGAAGGAGGCTGCTCCAGGCGTGCACGCCTGGAGGAGGTGACAACAGCCGGGCGTGAGACATGCTGGTAGGATCAGCAGCGCCCACCAAGGTCTGGCTGAGGGGAGGGGAGTGCCCAGGATCTCTGGCCTGAGCAAGAGAGTAGATGGTAGTGACATTACGGGGGGGGGGGCCAAATCTCGGGAGGAAGGCAATGAGCTCCATTTCCAGCGGGCTAAGTTCAAGGCCATGAGACAGGCGGTCAGGGAGGCAGCAGGGTTTCTGAGGAGCCAGACTCAGGAGAGTCTGAGCTGGAGATGCTGCCGGGGTGTAAGGTGGGAATGTGTGGGATCCCCTCGGAAGAGGAATGAGTTAAGGGGTTTCTGGGAATCCCGGTGTGTAAGAGCAGGCAAAGGGGCCAACGAGGTGAGGCCAGAGGACGGGGGAGGCCAGAAGAGTGGGCTCCCGCGGCAGCCGAGAACAGGAGAGCGTTTGGAGGCGGGAATAAAACCGACCAGGTCGCATGCTGCCAAAAAGTCAATGATGTTCAGAACTGAAACAGGTTTCAGTGTGGTTGTTAACTCTTCTCCCACTAAACTAAGCGGTCAGCAACTAGAGAACAGGAAGGATGACTGAGACGTATCTGTGTCCACCACCCTCCCGGGGGAAGGGGCAAGAAACTGACACTGACCTGGGGAATGCACTCGCCCTCTGACTCTCGGGGAACCCGCCACCACCGTGGGGAGATGAAATCTATCCCTCCATTCCTTGATCCCCCTACCAGCTATCTGGAGGCACCCCCGTGGCCCTTCGATGGTTGTCAATAGCCCCACGTCAAGGCAAGCGTGTGACAGACACACGCTTAGGGGACACAGGTATGAAGCCTCAACCCAAGCCGAACCCTTTCTAAATACCGTTGCCGTGAACAGGGCCTTATGCAGCACCCCGTCCACAAATCACACATCGAGCTCCTCCACCCCGGCTCCTGAGAACCGTCTACTGGCTAAGATCTCAGTACAGTTCCCACACCTTGTCTGCATCTCTCTGGCCTGTTGCAGCCTATTCTCGTCCCCAGACCCGATTCCCACCAGGAGGTTAAAGAGAACGAGTGGGCTCCAGAGAGGGGGTGGAGAAGTAAGGGGGAACAGACCTGCCCTCGCCCCGGGTCTAGACAGAGGCAGGATCCAGGACTCCCCACCATCTCAGCCTCACCCTTAACACTCACATCTCCAGAGCCAACAGCACAGAGAGCCTGGGATTTGCATCCAAGGCTCTGCATTCGAAACCTGACTCTCCCACCCACCATCTACGTGACCCAGGCAAGTTACTTAACTTCTCTGCACTTTGTAGCCTGGTAGGCTCATCAGGAAAATCGGAAAATAATGATACATCCTTGATGGGGCTGCTGTGAGGACCCTGGGGGTGAGAGAAATGCTTCTATACACTGCTCAGCTAGTAATTAGTTAAGGAATTAATATGCTCTGGCTCAGGGTCGCCCATACTCCGATCCCCACACACTTCCTCTGAGACTTTGGAAAGAGGTGGTGTAAATAAATCCTGCTGTTTATACTACTAAATAAAGAAGTCTCACACACACACACACACACACACACACACACACACACACACACACACACACACACCCCTGACCAGAACCACTTCAAATACACCCAGGAGGGAAGCCGGTACCATTGTGTTTCCCCTACAGATAAATTTCAAACCAGACAAGAGTGCCAGCCCCTCCCAACCCTTTGTTCCGAGCGACTCCGCCTGGAGCCCCTACCTCCCTCCCAGCCACGTATTAAAGACCCAGCATACACCCTGCTCCCCTGGCCCGCTTCACCCCACCAACCCAACTCAAGGTGCCCCAAAAAGCATCCAAATGTGCTCCTCCTTCCCCTACCAAACAGAGGGACCAGAATGAGCACCCAATTTCTTAGACCCTCGCCTGCTGTCCCCTCAAGTACCCGGGGAACTAACCCGAATCTGGAGAGGCTGGGGGAGGGACGGGAGGTGAGTGCAGACAAGGGGAGAAGTTGCCCTTGTTTCATCAGCTCAGGAATCAGGGGTCTGGAGGGTCTCCTGGGTGGGCGGATTCCCAGGGAAGAGGGTGGGGGAGGGGAACACTGGATGAGACCAACAAGTGGAAATGTCAGAGGTGGACCTCGAGGGCAGCAAGACCCGGTGTGGACCGGGGGGTGGAGAGGGCCCTGGTTTGCGGGTGGGAGGCTGGGAAAGGGAATGTGTCCCATTGCGTTCACCTTGCCCCCACCTCCAAGACACACAAACACACTCACTCAGTCCCCTGCTCAAACCAACCATGGATTATCTGGGGTTAAAAAGAGGCCAGAGAGGAGAGAGAGAAGGAAGGGAGCCTGTCACAAAAACAAGACCCTTCTCCCCCCAAAGGCCTTTCAGAAATAAAATTAATGGAATGTGTCTCAGTACCATCCCAAGGGGACTGGGGGGAGGGGTGGGGGGGAATGTGGGGGCTTTTGTCCCCGGCTGCCCAGCTTCTCCCACATTGATCACCATGGCAACCAAAGCCCCCTGTTGCCTAGGTGATGGCAGCCGGGTCCTGGAACCCATACCCAGCATCCAAAGCGAGGGAGGTTGTGAAGGTGGGGGGGGTTAGGGACAGAGGGGGAGAGAATGGGGTTTCTCCTCTGGCAGCCCCAGCTTTTGTCTGAGCCCTGGGATCAGGTTTCTTCAGGAAACAATCAGAAGCCTCTGGAAAAAATACACTCAGAACCTGGCAACAGGCAGAGGGAACAAGGCCTTGGGGGGTGGGGGGGGTTACAGAGGGGAAGGCTGGTGTTGGCCAAAATGCAGACTGAGACTGGACCCTTCCCCGTAGCCCCCCTCGGAGGCGCGGCTCAGGTGGACGAGGCGCTGGACACAGACACGGGCACCCCAATGTGGGGCAGGTGCTGGGGACCGAAGGCCAGCCGGCAGGTGGCTAGGATCACGACCTCCTTCGCCCGCTCTCTGGACCAGGACCACCCCCCCACCCAGTCCCAGCTCCTTCAGGCCCAGGATGGGGACAGGAGGCGGGGCAGAGGTGAGGGTGGGGCTGGGGGGGTGACTCAGCCAGGAAAGCAAAGGTGCGGAGGAGACCGGACACAAACATGTACCTAAAAAGGGCACCTGTTATTCCTCATCTCTATGGAAGACGGGGCTGTGAGCAGCAGACCAGCTGCGCAGTGGAAGGCACTTGGGTTGGATCTTCCGGCTGCGGGGGGAGGACAAGACACCAATAGCTTTCCTGACTCTGACGGGGCAGAGCTCTTGATAGGCCCACTCTTGAAACAAATGGCCCCCCTCTTCTCAGTCCGAGATGGGGAAGGCTGGTGCTGCCGGACACAAGGGAAGGGGCACGATCCCCTCCGCAGACCCCTCCTGCAGAGCTGTCTGTGGACACCTGCCATTAAAGGTCTGTGACTCCTACACAAGAGCCCAGATCCACCTGCCGCTGCCTCTGGGTCCCCACTCCTGCCCACAGAGTGGCGTGGGCATGTGAGCGCCCCCGGCCCAAGGCCCCTCAGCTTCACCCACCACAGCCCCAACGTCCAAGGACATCGATGTGAGTCCACGCACCGTGCTGGCCGGCCACTCTCCTGGGTGCCACCGGGGATCCAACCTCCCCGCCCGGTGTCCTAAGAACTAGAAATCTGCCCACAAAGACAGGGCGCCCTACCACGTCATCAGGCTGGTGGGAGGAGGGCAGAGACTCAAAGTCACAGCTATCCTTCTTCAGACCGGTGGTTTTTCCTCTTTGCCATGTGCTCAGTCCAGGCCCTTACAGCCACCGCTGGTGGCGAGAGGTGTCCAGTGTGGGAGCAAATGCAGACACCTAACCGGCTGCCCGCCGAGGCCAGGAAGGTGCCAGAACCTCTACCTGTGCCCACGTATTCCCCGAGCTCCCCCTTCTCTCCCCTCCTCCCGGGAGGAAACTGCATGGACCCACCCAGTTCTCGGCAGGTCCCAGCACTCCCCTGGAAGAGGCCTTCGAGGTGCAACCCTATGTTTTCCAGATAAAAACATGCACCCCAGAGAAAGACATCACGGTCACATCTCAGGCATGCCTTCCTGGCCTCCACTGTTGGACCTGACTGACGCTCTGGCTTTGAAGTGTGCTCCTCTCAAGAGCGAGACCAGGTTCCTCCATGAGACTCCCGGGCCTCGTGACAAGGGACACACTAGACAGGCCCAAGCTCAGACAGTCGAGACCCGAGCCCTTCCCCTCCAAGGGATGGTTTCTGCCCCACCCATCCCCCACCCAGCTGAGGCTCTCCATGCTTCCTGATCATCCCCATCCGGCCTCAGTGGTGGACAAGCCATCCCTCCCAGGAGGCCATGCTGGGTTTCCCCATCACAAAAAGAAAGTGAGAAAGGCCGGGGACAGCCCCAGGCCCTAGACCAAAAATGGGCTGGAGATCTGCTCCCACCCTCACTCCTGCACCCTGAAAAAGGTCCCAGTGTCCTTGGATGAGACCAGAGCTAGCAGCTGGATCTCAGGGCGCTGAGGAGGAGGAAAGGCCAGCCTGGGGAGCCCAGGAGCCCCCGCCCTGCTAACCAAGCACACTCCCAGGACAGCCCCAGACATGAGCTCACCATCCTTCGAGCCCCAGGGCAGGGGCAAGATCCTTCTCCTCCCCGGGCCGAGAAGCAGGGGACGGCTGGGCTTGGGTCACCTTGGTGACTGAGCTTCCGGAGCAGCTGCTCATGGCCAGACCCCAGTGCAGGGAGCACCGCTGGGGAGAGAGCCCACACACTGGGCTGGCGGCCAGGATACCTGAGCCTGCGTTCTCACGGAAAACGAGCTGGGGGAGCCAGAGCCAAGCCTTGCTCCTCTACTTCCTCAACTTCCCTCCATCTAAAGCGGGGGTGATGTGGGTACCCTCCAAAATCACACACACACACCGAAGCGCAGACACACACCTACACCACCCTCCGATCCCCCTCTGAAACCTGAAATGGCTCCCGCCTGCCCCACCCAGCTCCACCCACCCTGGCCGGGCAGGTTCTGTAGAGACCTGCTCTGCTTTCTCTCTGGCACCCCCACCCCCACACCAGCTCGCAGAAAGCCTCTGTCCCCCAACACACCATACACCCGTGCGCATGCACGCACCCACACCACGGCGCCTCATTCCCTAGCCTCCCCCAGACCCATTCCCAGCCAGTGGAGAAGGGAACCCTGGGCAGGGGGAGGGCAGACAGCAGAAAGGGTGAGTAATCTTTTTGGCAGCTGTCCCAGGTGGGGGCCAGAGGGGAGACAGGGTGCGAGGCGGGTGAGAAGGTAACCAGGGCTTCTAAATGCCTGGATGCCCTGTTTAATTTCCACCAATGGGCCGGCCCCACAATTCCCACCCACCAGGTTCTGAACTTCCTCCCTCAGCTGGGGCAAAGGACTGGCCCCTACCTGCCCATCAGGTGAGCTGTGGAAGAGCCAAGAAGGAAAACAGGTACCTCGAGTTGTCCTCAGGGACAGGAGAAGGTGGACCACGGGAGGTGTGCAGGCTGCTCACAGATCAATTCCTGTGCACTCCACACTCCCAGCCTCGAGGAACACAAAAATGCCTCTCTCTTCGTAGCCTACTGTCTCAGGGAAGCGCCAAGTGACCCTGACTCCAGGAGGCCCTCCCAGCCTGCTCGCCCAGCCTCTGCCATGGAGTAGGAGGTGGCAGGTGGCTACTTGGGGAGGGGGACTCAGCCACCCTTGGGCTCACATGTGGTGGGGGAGCAGGGAGCTGGGGACATGGGGCACGAAAGCTGGTTTATACAGGAGAAGTAGCAGGCTGGGCCTAAGGATGTGACGCAGCGTGACTGCGGGTGCGGGCCTGGCTCTCCCTACTCTGGAAACCTTCCCCTCACGCTTCAGCCCGGGGCCCCAGATCTGGCAAGTGACCCAGCTCCTACACAGGAAAACCGGGCCAGCTGAAAGGCCCACGTACCAACTGACCTCCACCACCTTGACTAAGTCACCAACCGAGGTTTCACTCTTCCAAAGAAGTCCCAACGTCCTCCAGCCCTTGTATCTGCCACCTCCAGTCCTGGAGTATGAAGCAGGTGACAAAACAAGTGTCTCTGTTCACACTTGGTTGTTTTTTAAGTTACCGCATTCACACCTTTCTTGGGTTCAGCACCTATTCCTGTCCAATCACCACTTACCCTAAAAAGCCAGAGGCCCCTCCCCAGACTCACACACAAACACACACTCTCTTCTGGCTGGGGTCGGGGAGCCAGGAGCCCCCTGGTGAAAGTAGGGGTCCGAGGGATATTTTGGGGGTTGCTGGAAAACACTACAGGCAATGAGGGCCAGGCCCCTCCCAATCACAAACAAGACCCCATGGGCTGCAGTGGCCAGAGCCCCCCACGTGTGAAGGGGCCCACAGAGAGGAAGAGGCCGGCCCCTGGAGAGGTTGTGGCCAGGACGCAGCCCTGCCCCAGGCTTGTGACCGGGGGTGCTCCTCTTGGGAGACCTCCTTCTTCCAGAAGACTCCCCCTGGCCCCGCCCTCAGAGGTAGACGTCTCTACTCAGGCTGACAAGGAAACTCATGTCCACCTTTCAGGAGACTGGGCAGTGATTCAAGTTCAAGATTAAAGACAATAATGAGCAAATCAGATTCAACTGGAAGAAGGCAGGGGCAGGCAGAAGGAGCATTATGGAAAATGGAAGAGCAATGCAGTCATGAGATCTCAGGTGAGCTGCTTACCTTCTCTAAACCTCAGTTTTCGGGCCTGTAAAATGGAGTAATAGTGCCTACTTCAGGAGGTTAAGAGTTTCCAACAAAATAACGTATATGGAATATCATGGAGTCTGCCACATAAGAGATGCACAATAAAACGTTAATTCCCACCTATTTGTCCTTTAGAGGGTGCGCCTCCGATCCTCCCACTTCCGGTTCCCATCCTCTCCTTGTGAGAAGACCCCACCCAGAATAAGATGGAATCACCTCTGGCTACGGTGCTGGCCGCAGCCCCCCAGACGACCACCCCGCCCTAACTTCCACCACAGCTGAGCCCTGCCTGAGAGAGCAGCCAGAACCCCCCCTTCCCATTCTCTGCCTCTTTCCTGGGTTGAGGGTGGGGGGCTGGCCCCAGGTCCCCCATCCCCCTCTTCCCCTCCCTCCTTCCACACTTACAGAGGCAGGGGCTGGGTGCCAATCACCCCCACTCTCCCACAGGTGCTAAGCCCAGCTGTGTGTGCAGTGGCTGGGGAAGGGGACCCCACGTCTGCCGTCCCACCCCAGCCCCCAGCTTTTCCCTCTGCCCTCACCGCCCCACCCCGACTACCAGGAGGTCCTTGGCTCTGCTGATTCCAAGCCTGCTTCTCCCAAACCCGTTCCCAGCTGTCATGTAATTACCAGCCTTGCCAGGGGCACCAAACAAGCACAGCAACACCTCATTTCCAAAGGGCCCCACCAGACAAGGCCTCTGCCTCCTTCTCCGTACCACGCAGTGTGGAGGAAGGGATGGAAAGATTCTCCCTGACCCACCTCATTTCTCTCCAGATCACAGGAGGGCTGCCCAGGTCAGATCACCAGGAGGCAGGCTAGAGAAGGGAAGGCTGTGGGGGGCTGGGCGGGGGGGAGGAGGTTTGAGTTAGGATTCACGCCCAGGCTTTTCCCTCACCTCTGCTACTAAAACCTCCCCTTGAACAAGGCTACCAACCTGGAGAGGGTGAAAAAAGAAATGTCAGGTCAATTCAGAGACAGGGGATATTGAAAGACAGGTACCAGCAGGGATGGGGGTAGACAAATACAAGAGGGAACCACCCGAGAAAGACGAGGAAAGGGCAAGTTAAAGTCCCATCCTCCACCCAGACCCTGAGAAGAGGCAATAGGATCCCAGCCTCTCCCTATGACCGACCAACCTCATGGGACTTCCTTTTACAGGCAAGGAAACTGAGGCCAGATCCCCCACCCTATCCTGAGATCCAACAGTGCCACGCTGCACGCAGCTCACCAACACCCTCGATCCTCTGGCATACTCAGCCTGCACCTGCAGAGCCCTCCGCAGGCCCCCCCCGTCTGCCTAGCTCATCCTGTACATCCCGCTAAGGTCCAGCCACACAGTGGAATACGATTCAGCCATGAAAAGGAATGCGGTTCCGATGCCTGCTCCCATGGGAAGGAACCTTGAAGAGATGGTGCTCCGGGAAGGCAGACAGACAGAAGAGGTCACGCGGTGTATAATTTCATTTCTATGAAACATCCAGAACAGGTAAATCCACAGAGACAGAATGAAGACCGGTGGTCGCCAGAGGAAGGGGCAGGGGATGGGGAGCGCTGCTTTGTAGGTACGGGTTTCCTTTCGGGGTCGGGAAAAGGCTTTCAGAGGCCATGGCTGCACAACGCTGCCAACGACTAAAGGCCAACGCACACTTTAAAGTGGTTAATTCCAGGGGCGCCTGGGGGGCTCAGTCGGTGAAGCGTCTGCCTTCGGCTCAGGTCATAATCCCGGGGTCCTGGGACCGAGCCCCGCATCCGGCTCCCTGCTCAGCGGGGAGCTGCTTCTCCCTCTCCCTCTGCTTCTCCCCATGCTTGTGCACTCTCGCTTTCTCCAGCAAATAAATAAAATCTTTTTTTTTAATGGTTAATTTTATATTATGTGAATTTCACCTCTGTTTAAAAAAACTCAGCCAGCGAAGGGCACATCTCCTCCCTGCGCCTTCCCTGACCCCCCCCCCCAGGGCCAAGCACCCCGGCTCCGGGCTCGGGTGGCCTCCTGAACACACCTCCATACAGCACTCACTGGGCTACAGTGAATCGACGTGTTTCTGCACGTCTCCCTGTGAAAGCCCGTCTCACCCGCCCCTCTCGCCCCGGTGCTTCGCACGGCCCCGGGCAGACAGCAGGCGGTGCCCAGCGGGGTCCGCCAGGAGAGCAGAACCAACCCCAAGCTCCGCTCCCCAACCCAGAGCTGCCTCCCATCACGGCAGCGGGGAGAAGCCGCAGCGCTCCGCTCACGGGGACCGAGCGCTGCCCGCGTGCCAGGCGCCGTGAAGGGCTCACGCTCTGTTCCTGCACGGAACCCTCAGAAACCGAAGCGGGAGGGCGTACTATTAACTCCGTCTTACAGGTGAGGCTTCAAAAAGTTCTCTCTTCTGTCTGAGGTCTCGGAACTAGGAAGTGGCAAAAAGAGAAGGTAGGAGCAAGCTGAAACCCAGGCAAGGAGGCCACTGGGGGGACCTGGCGTTCCTGGAGGAACGCCCCATCGGGGTTGGAGGATGGCGTTGTAAGACATCCAAGAGGCTAAAGAATGGGGTTTAAGAACTTGCCCCGCGTCACGCCACTACGAAGTACTAATTCCAGCCAATTCTGTCAGGGTGTGGGGAGCTGTCAAGGGCAGAATGTGCAAAGAGCAGACAGGAGTCCCTAAAACTCAGAGGCGAGGAGGAGAGTCCCAACTCATCCCTCTTCCCCCCCAAAGTTTCTGTTAGCCAAGCACACGCCCCCCTCAACCGGAAGGGCCTCTTGGAAACCAGACAAACAGATAAAAGTCTGTCCTGCTCTAGGGCCAGGAAAGGGGGCCCTTCCTCAGACTCTGAAGGAGCAGAAGGAGCCGAGAGCCACACCGGAGAGGCCCGTCTTGGAGGAATCAGAGGAATGACCAGGCAGAAGCAAGACAATGGGGCAGGAGGAGCCAACGTGTCCGCTGGTTCCAGACAGAAGTACTTCCAGAGATGGCACCTCCCATCCTCTGAGCACAACACGTCCTCCTTGGAAGAACACCCCCACCAGCACGGTGTAGCAGGCCTGCACGAGGGCCAGAGCACCCCCATCCTCGATTCAAGAGCCTCGCTCGCCGCAGGAGCCCTACCCATCAGACGGTGTCTGGCTTGGGGGAATCATGCATCTGGTCCTTCCTGCTCTGCCCCCAGCCCTAGTCCCAACATGTTCTAACTCCCACTACCCTTATCCCCCAGTCTTAGGAAAGCCAGGAAGCCCTGGAGACTAAAGAGGGAACATTCCAATTGCACAGGCCCTTTAGGGACTCAGACATTCCAATTCCAGTTCCTCAGCGACCCTGATAAACTTGTGTGGTCACAATCTCAGCCCCTAAAACTGGGCAGCTCACCCTAACCCCTGGCGGCAACAGGAAAGCATCTGAGAGGGCGACAGAGAATAAAGTGTGCATCCTAAACAAGAAAGTCAGCCCCTTCCCTTCACCCCAAAAGAGAAAAGACAAGAGAGAGGAGAGGCAAAGGGGGTAACCACCGCTTCTGTGGGGAGAGATACACCCACTTCCCCGACAGTGGTGACCTCCCGCCAAATTATCAGGATGCTGAGGACGGCCTTCGAGGGGTGCCCACGCTCTCCCCAACACATGGACACTCATTTGCCCCCTCACTGGCTCAGCTCCTGTTCCTCACCCTCAGACCCGGCCCCAGACCACAGCTCCGCCCCAGCCATGCTCGTCACCAGGGAAAAGGGAAACTAAGGGACCCGCACAGACACACCTGCAGAAACTCTTGAGGAACCCCCCACACCCCACCCCACCAACCTCCCCAGAGCTCCCATGCCACCTTCTCAACTCCATGGACAGACCCCGTTGCACCACACCCCATTGTTCATCCCTCCAGCAGGCTGCCTCCTCTGGCCTCCTCTGGCCTCCACCCCATACTAAAATCCCAACTCCTCAGGAACTGTAGGGTCCTGGAGGAAGGACAGGGTTCGTAGGCTTTTAAGTCAAAGACTCCAAGGCGCTTTCCAAGACAACTGTGGCCTGAGGGGGCTGAGCCTGGGCCGGAAAGCCAAGAATGTGGCCTCTCCATGCACTGGAACCCAACCTATGACAGTGGGGGAGGCCCCTCTTCTTTCTCTCCCTGACTCCTCCAGGGCCTCCTATTCCTCTAGGACTACAGCCAGAACCCCTGTTCTCTATTCCCCACAGCACACACCCTTTTCTAGAAAAACCCACCGCCCAAACAGGCATCTCTTAAGATGGCCCACTCACTCCCACTTGTAGGTCTCAGATACTTAAAGCACTCCCCTTGCGCCCTGAGAGAACCACATCCAAGAAGCTGCAGAATCATCCAGACAGCTGTCCTTCAGGCTTTCTACCAGGAAAATCTACCTGTAGGTGCAAGAAGTAGTACCCCCAACACACACTCAGAAACACACACACCACCTAACGCAGTGCACACACTGGGACGTACCCACCAACACAGGTTGCACACGAGAGAACAGATTCGCTCACCCCCTTTCCACCACACAGGTGCACGCACACCTATCCAGGTATGCCCCATTCTGTTCTTACACACCCGCCTTCCTCAGTATCTACACCCTTCTTTCCCAGAAACCCCTCCGCAGTTCACACACACAGACACACGCCCCTTCCCCCGAGTATACACGTAAATGCACATCCAAGCACACACCAGATACACGGTCAGCTGCTCCCGGGGTGCACACACCTCCACAGAAAAACCCCTACACCTCCAAACCCAGGGGCCCACCTGCAGGAACACGCAGCACATCACGGCGCGCGCACACACACACAAAAACAAAGAATCACACACACTGAGCCTCCACCGATGCTTTAAAACTAATGCAGAGCCCCCAGCCCCCCAAATGGGTAAATCTGAGTGGGGAGAGGGATGCCGGCGCCTGTCCCTGGGCCCCCATACACAGTGCCCGGGTACCCGGCCCGCCAGCCCCGTCCTCGAGCAGCACACACACACCCTCTACTCTCCTCGATCGGTCCCCAGACTCCACACTACACCCTGAATGCATACCTGTCCCGTCCCTCCCCACACTCCTGAAGGTGTGTCTGCACCCCTAAACACCTCCCCGCTTCCAATACCTCCAGGCTCCGATCCTTGCACTGCCTCTCCGCCCCCCCCCAACACACACTCCCGGTCTCCGGCTTCAACCGGCTCCCCCGGGATCATTAAGGCCCCCGCCAGGGCCCCGGGCCCAGGAAAGTCCCTGGCTCTCCAGGCCCGGGCTCCGCCCCCTCCCCAGGAGCCCCCCGGCCCTCCGCAAAGTTGGGGGGGCACTCCGCCGTGCAGTGGGAAAACGGACCGGAAGGGGGGTGCCCCGTGCCCCCCTTCCCCCAGCAGCCATCCCGCCCGCCCCGGGACCGGGCACCCCCTGGCCCCCCGCACGATTGTCCTCCTTTCCTGTTTCTCGTCCTCCTTTCTTTTTCTGGCAAACTTTGCCCGCGCCCCCGCGGCCCGGCACTCACCGCCGCCCCGAAGTGCCGGTGGGCTCGGCCCGGCGCCTTTGTATCCGCAGCGCTCCGGGTCGCGGCGAACTCGGCGCTGGCGGACGGGCAGCGCGGGCGAGGGCGGCGCGGAGGGGGCTCCGGAGCCGGCCACCCCCTCTGCGTCCCAGACCGCTGCCTGTCCCCCCCTCGGGGCCCCGGGGGCAGGGGCCGGGGGATGGGGGCGCTCAGGCTCCCATGGCGGGGCCCAGGAGCACGGAACCGGGGGCCGGGAATCGCACCGGAGCCGGCGGCGGAGCGGGGAGGGGACGGACAGGGGAGCGGGCGAGGGGCGGGGGGCCGGGGGGGCGGGGGGTGCGCGCTCCCGGGCGCCGCCTCCCGGCTGTTCCCGCCGTCGCGCCCCTCCCGCCGCCGCGCCCATTGTCTGCGGCCCGGCTCTTCCCGGAGCCGCCGCTCCCCGGCCGGCGGACCTCCCCAGACGCGCGGGGCCCTCCCGGGCTTGGGAGAAGGCCGGGGCCCGGCGACCCCCGCCCCGAGCGGTGACCGGGGAGGCCTCGATCCCCGGCCAGGGCCCAGCCCGCAGCCCCTCCCTCCTGGGGCGCCTTTTCCCGAGCCGCCGGTGAGAGACGGAGCCCCCGGACCCCCGGGGATGGAGGTGTGCGTTCTCGCGGGCCACAGAGCCGGCTACACAGAGTCCAATCTGGGACGTGGAAAGATTGATTTCCTCCCCCACCCCCCCAGGGCTGCGAGAAGGGAGAGTCGTTTCTGATTTTAATTAGTGGCAGGAGACGCTCCCCGCTTCCCGTGCATACGGGGATTTCCCCGACACCAGCACCACCGCAGCCCCCCTCCCCCTGCTTCCAAAAATAATTTAATTACTCGGTGTTCTAGCTGCGAGCGGCGACCGCCCAGTCAGTATGGGACGCTCCCTCATTAACACTTTTTTCCTCCCCTCTGGTTTGAGCGTTGGGATTAATTACAAAGGGAGCCCTGCCCTGGGGGAGCGAGAGAGGGGGAGGCGCAGGGGCAGGGAACTTGGATGTAGGGGAGAGGGGCGCTTCTCCCAGGAAACCTCCAAAGGCCTATCAGGTCCTTAACCCCAATCACGCAGGCTCTTGGCCCTAGGGGCTTCAGATACCTTGGAGTTGGGGGTACTAGACAGGGGATGTAGGTATCCCAAAACATCCCACACAATTGGGGCATTTCTGCCTTGGAGCATTCCAAGGAACCAGCTGGGCTTCCTGAAGTGGGGCAATAGCTCTGAACCCCCCAAGAGTCTCCCCCATCATAAAAGCCTGGGCTGTGGGAAGTCCTTATGCCCTTTGGAGTGAGCAAAAGCTTAAAGTATTATTATATTATCTTATTACTGTTGCGCAACCCTGCACTTACCTAGAATAGTAATACTTCAAAAGCACCTGCGCATACTTATCCCTTGCACGTCCTCTCACCATCTCAACATCTTTGGGCTTTCAGTCCTGATAACCTTCTCACCCCACCCTGTGATTAAGAAGTCCCAAGGGAAAGAGGTTCTCAGCTTGTTTGGGATTTCTGCTCCTCCCTAATGAAATTTTTTCTCTGAGACTGAAGCTTATCCTTCACAGTTGTCCATTCTAACCTAACCAACCACGAGGACAGAGCCACCTTCTTCTGCATGGTTAGCACTCAAAGATGGAAAACCTTAGGAAACACTTCCCTTCTCCTTAGCCCTTGCTTCTCCTCACCACCCCCCGCCCCCATCGCACACCACGAGTGAGCAAGTGACTCACTACCAAGACTGCATGCGATATGCAGAATCATTATTTCCAGGACCCAAGTCCCTGTGTACTGAGTCCAGGTGCTTGGTGCCTGTCACGTGCCCGGCACCAGGCTGCACCCGTGATCCTGGCGGTATATGAAGGACACGTGGCAGAAAAGCTGGGAAGGGGAAAGGGAGGCAGAGCAGGCTTAGGTGTTCCCAGCCCTGCCCCGAGCGCACCCCACCCCGTGCCAGGCAGCGAGTGTCTAATTTGACCCACTGTTGGGGCACTAGCTTCAGCATGAAGTATGTTCACATGATGCTAGCCTGTTTCACAAGACTCAGAAAGGCCCAAAGAATCAGAATTATAGATATCTGGAATAACAGTTCTGTAGACTGGCCCCACCTAAAGCCAAAACCTAAGTCAGGATGTCAACAGATAAAGCTTCAGGATTAACAGATACCGGGCATCGAGCTGGAATAAACTCAAGCTCTCCTTTCTCCTCTCCGAGGGTGAGATAGGAGGCTTTCAATTCTACCTCTGCAACAAAAGCACTGGATTACAGAGGCGAGGTCCAACATTCATTCTAACTGGTGTGATGTGTCCCATGCAGCAATTCTCTGGGCTACCTTCCACGCTCACCCCTAGAATGGAAACCCGTCTGGATTCACAGAGTGAAGAAATGGAGATCCAAAGAGGAGGTCCGTGTATCCTAGGGCCCAAGGGACCTAGGCTTAACTCTAGGAGGGAAGAGGACACTGAGGTGACATCCAACTGGGATTTTCCCAAGGGCCTCAACCCACAGTGACAGAGGGAGTCAGGACCCTGAAGGACAATAGAGTGGAACAGATTATTATATTTATTATTATTTATTAATTTCAAAAACACAGCTCCTAGCTTTGAGGACATGGGCAAGTTTCTTCATTTCTTCCGGGCTCAATTCCTGTTTATATAAAATGGGACTAATAAAGTAACAGAAGGAACCCTTTCCATATACACATCATGCCCCAGTCAGTTCTCAATCAAACTTGCCCTCTTTGTTAGGTACCTTACAAGATTCCTAGTGCTTTCTAGAACCTCACAGGCCTCAGGCAGTAGGGATAGAACAGGCTGACCAGAGGCCTCTCAGGAGCCGTGGAGGTTTCACCTCCAGGGAGGATGCAAAAGCCTCGTGAAGTGGCGATGGACACTCTCTAAAGGAAAATCCCAGCTGAGAGGAGGGCCTGCTTCCGGTGCAGATGAGGCTGTTCCCGGAAGTCAGGCCCAGACCACAGTGGCAAATGTTAGGTCTTCCACTCTGGTGAAAAGTAGAGCCCTTTCCCAGCACCGCTGTTTAGAAAGGCGTATCCTTAGGACTTTGCTTAACCACGGAAGCTTCACCCCCTAGCAGGATGGCCATCAGAGTCTTTCAATGTTGAGTGATGAGCAATTTCAGCCAACTCCCAGGTACAGGTGACCCCAGTCATGCCCACATCCCAGCCACAACCACCATCTTCCTAGAGCCCTGCTGATAAAACTGGGCACAGTTCTTTTTTTTTTAAGATTTTATTTATTTGACAGAGACACAGCGAGAGAGGGAACACAAGCAGGGGGAGAGGGAGAAGCAGACTTCCCGTGGAGCAGGGAACCCAATGTGGGGCTCGATCCCAGGACCCCAGGATCATGACCTGAGCCGAAGGCAGACGCTTAACGACTGAGCCACCTGGGCGCCCCAAAACTGGGCACAGTTCTATCTCCCAGGATAATTAGAGCTCTTTCACTAGTACCCACTTTCCTAGAGAGGCACCTCTCGATGCTTACAAAAGTATTTCGGGATCCAGTCTACACTGTGAAACAGCTGGATTTTTCTTTTTTTCATTTTTAGTGAGAAAGGAAACAAAATAGCAAAACATCTTAACTGGTTAAGAACGCTGTGTATCATAGGGTTGTCGCGAGGTGTCTCTCTCTTCACTAAGCTCCTGGTCTCTTTGAGAACAAGGACAGAGCCTCATTCATTTCTACATCAATGGCACATAAGTCACTAAATTGGTGTTAGCTCCCTTCTAACTTCCTTCTCTTTCTGTAGTCCTCACCTGTCCCAAAACTTTACCATCCTCTGTCATCCAACCTTTATCAAGTGCGAGGTTCCTCAAACCCCATCCTGTTATCACCAGTCTAAAGAGTTACCTACAATTAAACCAGTGGTTCTCAAACCTTGACTGCA
Source organism: Phoca vitulina (assembly GCF_004348235.1). Lineage (NCBI taxonomy): Eukaryota > Metazoa > Chordata > Mammalia > Carnivora > Phocidae > Phoca > Phoca vitulina. The sequence goes on from NW_022589800.1 coordinate 760,197, forward strand.
GATTTTAATCACCTGGGAAGCTCTGACAACATACCAATGCCCAGGACCCATCCCAGAGTAATTAAACCAGAAATTTCCAAGGTGCACCCAACTATTGGCGCTTTTTAAAAGTTATCTCAGTGATTCTAATGTGAGAACCACTAAAGCAAACTCTTTCTGATTTCCTTCCTCCCTCCTCACCAGAATAAATGCCCCACGTCCCTTGCCAAGGATCCTTCCTCCGGGTTTGCCTTAGATGCTGTCCTTTCGTGCGCCCATGTTTCCCCCAGTCTCTCCCGTGTCTAACTTGGGCCCCCTGGCTCATCCTTGCCCAGCTGGCAGAACAACATAAAATAGGCCCCTCCACTCTGCAGGCTCCCTTTGCTGCAGTGCTCCCTCTCCCCTCCTTTTCATCCAACCCTCCTGATCACCATCCTCCTTCCTCCCTTCACCCCTTGGCTTCCTGCATCTCACCCATCCTCTCAATCTCTTCTCCTGACTTCAAACACTGATATTTCCCGGGACTCAGCGTTCGGCCCCTTTATGCCTCACCTTACAGGCTCTCCCAGAGTACTGTCATTCTCTCTCGTGCCTTCCATCAGCACTTACTTATTCATGCTCCTAAATCCAGATCCTTCTTCTGAGCATCAGACTCATATTTCCAGCATCCTGCTGGACATTTTAACTCGGCTCTTCTTTGGGTGTAATAGGTTTAAAGGGAACACATTACCTTCCCTCCACCCCCCACTCCCTTGGCTTATTCAGACCTTTCTCACTTCCAAACTTGCATCGTACGCTTCCAATGTATCTTCCCCTCCACGGCCAGTGTGCTTTTTCTGAGAAAGAGAAATCAGACGGTCACTCCCTTGCCTAAAACAATCCGGTGGTTCCCCACTGTCAAGGGGTGAAGTCAAGACTTCTTGGCACTCTGTGTGAGGGCCTTGAGTACCTGACTCACTCTCCCCTACAGCCCTCTCTCCTGTTACTTTCTGTGCGTTCAAAACCCAAGTCTTCAACATGCATACATTCAAAGTATCCTCAGGTATGGGCTGTTTTGCCAAGTTGGGACTCTGTTACTGCCTCCCTCTACCTTCATATGTGTTTCCTTTGCCTGAAATGTCATCCCCCTCCTTCTCTGCTCAGAAAGTTCTGTTCATCCCTCCAGACTCAGCTGTGTTCTCCTCTTTGAGGCCTCCCCAACTTGCCCAAGCAAAGTTAGATGCCCCTCCCCCAGAGCGCCTCCTTTGTGCTTCCAGAGCTCTGCATTTTATGACATTGTATGGTAATTTCTCATTTACATATCTGTCTGCACAGCTGGTCTGTGAGTTTCTGAAGTGGGAGAAGCAGTGCTTTATTTATTTTCTAAATGCAGAGCTTCGCTCGGTGAACACCACACAACAGTAAATGTTTGTCTAGTGGAACAGAACAGAGGAGAAGAGCCTGAGAAGAAATAAACTGTGGAATACTTGATGTTAAAGGAATCTACTTGTAAGTAATAAAATAATAACATTTTGAGACTGGAAGAGATCATTCTCTATTTTACAGATGAGGAAAAGGTGCAGAGCGGGTAACATCGCCCCTGATCATCAGCAAGTTAGTGGCAGCACCAGAGCTAGAACCTAGGTCTCCTGATATTTTTTTTTAAGAGAGAGATGGGGAGGGGCAGAGGGAGAGGGACAGAGAGAACCTTAAGCAGGCTCCACACCCAGCGTGCAGCCTAATGCAGGACTTGAGCTCAAGACCCTGAGATTATGACCTGAGCCAGAATCAAGAGTTGGACCCTTAACCGACTGAGCCACCCAGGCGCCCTAGGTCTCCTGACTTCTTGTTCAGTAGTCTGTCAACTGCACTACATTAACGGAACATCAAAGATACAAGGCAGTCACTCTTAGCTTTTTGTGGACTGTCGCTGTCTTTGAGACTTTAATGAAAGCTACAGGTTTCCCCAGGAAAAAACACACATAGAATTTCACATCCATTTTCAGGGGGTACAGGGAGTTAGTCCCTGTGTGAAAGATGGTGTGAAGGAAGACGAATCTAGAAATGGAGAGACCAGTGAGAAGGCTAATGCAGTAGTTGAGGGGAGAGAGAGAGAGAGAGAGAGAGCACAAGAATGAGAGCAAGCAAGTGCTGGCTCCAAGACCAGGGGGATAGAAAGGAAAGTTCAAATTGGAGAGGTGACCTGGGGGTGGGATGGATAGAGTTGAGGAACAAAGAGGCATTTAAGATGACTCAGAGCCTTCTGGTATAGATATTAAGGAAAATGGTGATGCCACACATCAAATTATGGGCTTCTGAGAGAGAGTAGGTTTGAAGGCAGATAAGGGGTTTGAGTTGACAGGTGGCTTAGGTATCTGCAGGCCATCAGGGTGGGGGCGTCCATAGGAAGCTGGCAATAGTATACGTACCCTCACATCTTCTCCTGCCACTCTTCCTCTGACCATCTGCATAATCCATTTTCTCCTGAACCAAACACATACTTTCCTGTCTCCATCCCCTTTGCTCATCCTATTCCCTCAAGATGGCGTGCCTCCCATCCACCATCACCCTGATCCAAAATATTTCAAGGTCCAGATCAAATGACATTCTCTCTATTTTTTTAAAAGAGAAGGTGGTCAATTTAATAACATAGAACAAAACAAAACAGAAAAAAACAATCACCCTGAAGCCCCTCTTACTGATCAAGGTATTAATTCCCACCCCAACTTCTTGCCCAATCATCTGGCTCTTTTACACATACACAGTCTTACACTTTTCCAACAAGTATTTATTATTAGTTAAGCCATGATTCAAGATCCCAGGGTGGGGATCACCTTGTGCACAGGTCCCCCTTTGCCACCCTGGGAGAAGGATGGAGGATAGAGGAGAGGTGGGTGGAGCCAGTTCAGATCTTCCCAGGAAATGTGCTTTCAGCCCAGCAGTCGTCCCAGGCTACACCCAGGATATGGGGTAGAGGGACTTGTACCCAGGCTGGTACCATTCACACACAGAGACATCACCCCTTTAGCAATCACTGCCTTCTCACGGTGCTGGAAGTCCAGGGAGTTCTGCCAGCAGTTCCTAGTCTGGTTCTGGTTGGGGAAGTGGCTGTCAAAACGGGCAGTCTGGTAGTTCCTGATTTTGGTCTTGATGTCTTCTGCCATGGTGCGGACTCTAAAGCCATCCCTGCACTCACAGCTCAATGTGACCCTCAGCAAAGATGTCGGAGTTGGACCACAAGCAGAATTACGACCTGATATTTTCTCTATTAAGCCATTCCTGTCACCACCAGTTTAATCTGTAAAATCCCAAGTCTTTCTCCATATTTTCTATTTTGAATTTCAGTTATTTACATTATTGAGAAAAAGGCAGAAAAGAAGGAAAAAAACAAAAACAAAGGACAGATGGTACAAATAGGTGACAAATAGCAAGATGGAAAATTTAAACCCAACTATGTCAATAATCACATTAAATGTAAATGATCTAAACATACCAATTAGGAGTGCCTCGGTGGCTCAGTTGGTTAAGTGTCTGCCTTTGGCTCAGGTTATGATCCCAGGGTCCTGGGATCGAGCCCCACATCGGGCTCCCTGCTCAGCAGGGAGTCTGCTTCTCCCTCTGCCTCTCCGCCTGGCTTGTGCTCTCTCTCTCACTCACTCACTCTCTCAAATAAATAAATAAAATCTTAAAAAAGTAAACACACCAATTAAAAGACAGAGCTTGTCAGATTGGATTGCAAAAGCAATACCTAACTATATACTGCCTACAAGAAATCCCTTTCACTATATAAAGACATGAATAAGTTAAAGGTAAAAGGATGGCAAAATATATAACACGCTAACACTAATCAAAATAAACTTGGAATGGCTATATTAAAACTAGATAGAGTAGATTTAAGGGCAAAGAGTATTACTAGGAATAAAGAGGGTCATTTCATAATGATAAACTGGTCAATTCATCAAGAAGACATAACAATTTGAGGGGCACCTAGCTGGCTGAATTGGTAGAGCATGGGACTCTTGATCTTGAGGTTGTGAGTTCAAGCCCCACATTGGATGTAGAGATTGCTTTAAAATAAAATCTTTAAAAAAAAAAAAAAGAAGACATAACAAATTTTAGGTATTTATGTACCTAATAACAGAGATGCAAAGTACACAAAGCAAAAATTGATAGAACTATAAGGAGAAATGGATGAATCTGTGATTATAACTAGAAATGACAATACTTATATCTCAGTAATTGATAGGACAAGTGAACAAAAAATCAGTAAAGATATTTAAGGACTTGACCAACACTATCAATTAACTTGACCAAAATTGACATTTATGGAACATTCCACTCAATAACGGCAGGATACACATTCTTTTCAAGTGTGCATGGAACATTTACCAAGATAGACCATATCTTAGGCCATAAAAGAAGTCTTGGTAAACTTAAAAGGGATGCGATCTGGGGTGCCTGGCTGGCTCAGTTGGTAGAGCGTGTAATTCTTGATCTCAGAGTTGTGAATTTGAACCCCATGTTGGATGTAGAGATTATTTAAAAATAAAATCTTTAAAAATAAGTAAATAAATAAATGGAATGAAATCATACAAAATATATTCTCTGACCACAGTGGTATTAAATTGTATGTCAATAATAGAAGGGTATCTGGAAAATCCCCCAAATATTTGGAAACTAAACAACACCGTTCTAAATAATTCACGGGGAAAAGAAGAAATCAAAGAGAAAATTTAAATTTTTGAACTGAATGAAAATTAAGAACCAAAAGCTGGTTCTGTGAGAAGATAGGAAAAATAGATAAATCTAGTCAGACTTATCAAACAAACAAGAAAAAACCACAAATGATTAATATCAGGAATAAGAGAGACTACATCACTACAGATTCTAAAGATACTAAAAGAATAATAGGAGAATTTATGCAAAACATTTGACAGCTTAGTTGAAAATAATAAAAGAGGGGTGCCTGGGTAGTTCAGATGGTTAAGTGTCTGACTTCGGCTCAGGTCATGATCCCAGGGTCCTGGGATCGAGCCCCGCATCGGGCTCCCTGCTCAGCGGGCAGTCTGCTTCTCCCCCTCCCTCTGCTTCTCCCCCTGCTCATGCTCTCTCTCTCTCTCTCTATCTCTGTGTCTCGAATGAATAAATAAATAAATAAAATCTTTAAAAGAAAGAAAATAATAAAATATCAAACTCACTCAAGAAGAAATAGATCACCTATATTACCCTATAGCTATTAAGCAGATTGAATTGTAGTTAAAAATCTTCCCACAAAGGGGCGCCTGGATGGCTCAGTTGGCCTTTGGCTCAGGTCATGATCTCAGGGTCCTGGGATCAAGCCTTGTATCGGGCTTCCCTGCTCAGCAGGGAATCTGCTTCTCCCTCTCCCTCTGCCTCTCCACTCCCCCCACTTGTGTTCTCGCTGGTGCTTTCTCAAATAAATAAATAAAATCTTAAAAAACAAAATGAAACAAACAAACACTTTCCCACAAAGGAAACACCAGACCTAAATAGCTTTACTGGTGAATTCTACCAAACATTTAAGAAAGAAAGATATAATACCAATTTCACACAAACTCTTTCAGAAAACTGAAGCATAGGGAATACGTCCCAACTCATTATACATAGCTGACGTTACTCTAACACCAGAATGAGACAAAGACATTACAAGAAAACTATAGACCAATGCTGCATATGAATACAGATGCAAAAACCTTTAATAACATTTTAGTAAATAAAATCCAACATTATATAAAAAGGATAGTACATATCGTGACCAAAAATGCAAAGTGGAGTAAACATCTGAAACACTGAAAACATTTCTAACAATTAAAAAAGAAAAAACAAAAAGAAAAGACAAGAAAACATATGATCATCTTAACATCTATCAAAAACACATTTGACAAAAATCCAATATAAATTTCTGATTAAAAAAAGTCTCAAGAAATTTGGAATAGAAGGAAACTTCTTCAACCACATAAAGGCATCTACACACACACACGATAACATCATGTAAAAACATCATAGTAAAAGATTGAATGCTTTCCTCCTAAAATCAGGAACAAGGCAAGGATATCTGCTCTCACCACTGTTCTTCAGCATTATACTGGAGGCTTTAGCCAGTGCAATAAGGCAAGAAAGATAAATAATGGCATCCAGATTGGAAAGGAAGAAGTAAAATTGTTTTTTTACTTTATTTTTTTTAAAGATTTTTATTTATTTATTTGACAGAGAGCAGGAGAGAGAGTGGGAAAGAGCACAAGCAGGGGGAGCAACAGAGTGAGAGGGAGAGGAAGAAGCAGGCTCCCACCCAGGTGCCCTGAAGTAAAATCTTTTTTATTCAGAGATGACATAATCATCTATACAGAAAATTCAATGAATTCTACAAAAAAGTTACTAGATCTAACAACTGAGGTTAGCATGCTTTCAGGATATAAGATCAATATGCAGAAATCAATTGTGTTCCTACCTACTAGTTGCATTAGTTTCCCTTGGCTGCCATAACAGTCTCACAGACTGGGATGGCTTAAAACAGCAGAAATTTATTCTTTCACGTTCTGGACGCTGGAAGTCTGATACCAAGGTATTGGTAGGGCCATGCTCTCACCGAAGGATCTAGGGGAGAATCCCTCCTTGCCTCTTTTAGCTTCCAGTGTCTTCTGGCAATCCAAGTGTTCCTTGGCTTGTAAATGCATCACTCCAATTTCTACCTCCATTGTCTTTTCCTTTTGGGTTTTTTTTTAAAGATTTTATTTATTTGACAGACAGAGACACAGCGAGAGAGTTAACATAAGCAGGGAGAGTGGGAGAAGCAGGCTTTCCGCGGAGCAGGGAGCCCGATGCGGGGCTTGATCCCAGGACCTTGGGATCATGACCTGAGCTGAAGGCAGGCACCCCTCCCTGTGGGTTTCTATATCATTTTCCCTCTCTGCATGTCTGTGTCCAAGTTTCTTTCTTATAAGGACACCAATCTTATTGGATTGAGGGCCCACCCTACTCCAGTATGACCTCATCTTAACTGGGATTATATCTGCAAAGACCCTACTTCCAAATAAGATTACATTCATGGGTACCACAGATTAGGACTTCAATATATATCTTGGGGTCACACAATTTAATCCAAAACACTAGCAATGAACACTCAAAAGTTAAATTTAAAATTATTATTCATTATAGCATCAAAAAACCCATAAAATACTTAGGAATAAATCTGACAAAAGATGTGCACTGAAAACTCCAAAACATTGCTCATATAAGTAAAAAAAGACCTAAATAGGGGAGCCTGGGTGCTCAGTCAGTTGAGCATCGGACTTTTGATTTCAGCTCAGGTCATGATATCAGGGTCATGAGATTGAGCCCTGCCTCTGGCTCTGTTATGAGCAAGGAGTCTGGTTGGGATTCTCTCTCTGCCTCTCCTTCTCCCTCTGCCCCTCCCCATGCCTGCTTGTGCTCTTTCAAAAAAAAAAAAAAAGAAAAAGACCTAAATAAATGGCAAGATATATATTACCCATGGATCGGAAGGCTCAATATTATTAAGACTTCAATTCCCCCAAATTGATCTAAACATTTAATGTAGTCCCAAACAAAATCACAGCAATGTTGATTGAAATTGGTGATGATCTGATTCTAAGTGTCATATGGAAATGCAAAGGGCCTAGAGCAGCCAAAACAACTTTGAAAAAGAAGAATACAGCTGAAAGACTTGTATAAATTCAAGATTTATTTCAAAGCTACTGTAATTAAGATAGTATAGTATAGGCATAAAAAAAGACAAATAAATCAGTGGAGCAGAATAGAGAGTTCATAAGTACATCCACATACATATGGTCAATTGATTTTTGACAAACGTGCAAAGGCAATGCAGTAGAGAAGGGACAGTCTTTTCAATATAGGACAGTTGGGTAACTACATGCCAAAAAAAGAAAAGAAAAGGAGGAAGAGGAGGAGGAGGAGAAGGAGGAGGAGGGCATCAATCCATACCTGGCATCACACATAAAAATTAACTCAAAATTGATCACAAAATTAAATGTAAGACATAACTTCCAGAAGAAAACATAGGAGAAAATCTTTGCAACTTTCAGCTAAGCAAAGATTTCTCAAATATGACACTAAAAGCATGATCCACAAAAGATGGCTAATCTTAAAAATAAAAGTCAGTTACACCACCAGCCAAAAAAAAATGGGTTTATTCAATAACAGAGAATTGAAATTCAGGACATGCAAACTATGGCAAAATCATAGGCAAACCCAACAAAGAGGAAAGTCATTTTATGGAGAAGAAGGAGGTTCAGGGGTGCCTGGGTGGCTCAGATGGTTGAGTGTCTACTCAGGTCATGATCTCAGGGTCCTGGGATTGAGCTCCGTGTCCTGCTTTGGGCTCCCAGCTCAGCGGGGAGCCTGCTTCTCCCTCTCCCTCTGCCCCTCCCCACCGTCCCACCCCCCCCCGCTTCGTGAATGCTCTTTCTCTGCATCAAATGAATAAATAAAATCTTTTTTAAAAGAGAGAGAGAGAAGAAGGAAGTTGGGAGAGGTTGTTTTGAATCAAAGTCTATGGAAGGAAAAAAAGAGTTGAGGGTGATGAGGGTCACACATTGGCTGAGTTGCAGGGGTGGCTGATTCCTTGTAGAAGATTCAATGTACATCTTTTCCTGTTGGGACCTGTTGTTGATCATTCTTTCCCATTGATGATTCTTCTGCTGGGATCTGTAATTGTCAATTCTTCCAGCATTTGACATTGAGTAATATGGCTCTCCCTTCTAGCCTCTGGATTCCACTTTAATAAAGTTTCCCTTTATTAATTTTCACAAAATATAAAATGATAAATTTGACTTTACCAAAATCGAGAACTTCTGTTTTCAAAAGACACTTTTAAGAAGTGAAAAGACAAGTCACAGACTGGGGGAAATATTTGCATATTGCATATTGGATAAAGAACTTGTATTAGATTATATAAAGAACTCTCAAAACTAAAAAAAAAGAAAAGAAAGAAAAAGAAATAATATACAACTATATTGCAAATGAAAGAAAATTGTTCTTTCAATAAAGAAAAGACAGACTGTTCAATAAATGGTATTAGGATAACTGGGTAACTATTGGAAAAAGTAAACTTGGATTCTTACCTCATTTAGGGTAAACAACATTACCACCAAAGCAATAATAATACTGTAAGTATTAGAAGAGAGTGTGAAAGAAGATTCCTAAGTGAAGTGAGCATTGCTAAGAGTCATTCAAAATAGGGTAAGGAAGATCCTGAGAAGGCAGGGCCTGTGTCTTCTCCTGTTTCAGTTCTTGGAGCATCATAAACTCTTGGTTTTGGTCAATTGCAACTTGTCATTTGCACCTGGACCACCTCCCGGAGCACATCCTTCTCCTTCGGACAGAGATGGAGGTAACGTAACACCTGTTGGCTGAACAGCCATTCATGCATTAGGCAGTTTCATCTCTGCAGCACCAGTCATAATTATTTCAAGACAAGTTTTGTGGCTTTTGTCTTTATAAGCCTGCACTCCCCTCTCAAAATTGGGAGCACGATTACAATTTCGGTCAACTCCAAGCTTTGCGCCTTGGGAATTACAATCCCTAAGACCCCAAATGCGTGCTTTTGGTTGCTTTACAGACTCTCCACTTGGTTGACAAAAGCAATGGAGTTTTTTTTTTTCCCCCTTTCTTTCTTTTATGATCTTGAAGCAGGGAAATCGAAGGCCCAAAATACAGAAGCCATAGAAGAAAAGATTATAAATTTGACCAAATAAAAATGTCTCCATGGCAAAAGACTTACTATCCATAATCCTACAGATCTTACAATCCTATAATGCTAGAGATCATACAATCAATTGGAAAATTCCCCCAAAATCAGACCAAACAGGAAATAAATACCTATTGCTACAACTACATCGGCAGCAAAATTTAGAAGTTGGTGAGTATCAAGTGCTCGTGAGGTGGTGGGAAACAGGATAATCCTGAGCTGCTGCTGTAGTCTAAACTAATAGTTTCTGTAGCACAACTTAGAAGTGTCTAATAAACTGAATATGTGTATAGTCTATAATCTGGTTCTATTCCTAGGATAACGTTACAAAAATAATCCTACAAAAGATATATAAAATGACATATTCAAGGAAATTCATTGCAGCAAAAAAAATTGGGAAACAACCTTGTATATTAAATACATGGTAGAGTGTGCACAAGGTATATGTAGATAAAAAGAATGACGTAGGGGCATCTGGGTGGCTCAGTCCATTAAGCATCTGCCTTCAGCTCAGGTCATGATCCCAGGGTCCTGGAATCGAGCCCCATATGGGGCTCCTTGCTCAGCGGGGAGTCTGTTTCTCCCTCTGTTGCTCCCCCTGTTTGTACTCTCTCTCTCTGTCAAATAAATAAATAACATCTTTTTAAAAAAAGAATGAACTAGTTCACCATATGTTGTTTTTAAATTCCATCTCCTATATTAAAGCAGAATAGAAGTTTTTGTATGTGTGTTTTTTAGAGAATTTTTAAAATTTTGATACAGTTCAAATTGAGTAGGGGACAGGTGAGGTTGGGTAGGGAGAGAGAGGTAGGGGACACCAAGACTAGGGTCACTCAGGGGGCTTGGTAACCAGGCTCACAGAAATCCCAGATGTAGAGAAATAGACATGATATTTACAAGAACACCTTGTTTGTGCTCATGATAGTTAGGAGTCCACCATGTTTGTTCTAAATATAGACATGATATTCACAAATCTGCCATGATATTGACAAGAAATGTACCAAGTTCCCTGGTCAGTTGCCTATAAAAGACCGACCATAAAAGCCCTCCGCATTCTAGACTCCTGTCATTCTAGAAAGCTCTTTTTTTTCCTTTCTGTTCTCACTTTCAGTTAGTAAAACTTTCACTTCACTTCACCCTTTTGTCCTTCAGATTCATTCTTGGACTCCATGAGAGAAGAACCCTGAAACCCTGCAGCACACTTGGGTGTGTCATGTTCGTTTCCGCTCCTTCACTGCCATACCTGGGGGCAGGGACTGCTTTATCTTCCTCTGCCTTTTTCGTGTCTGTGAGTACCAAGGTATAAAGTTACCTGCTGCATCGAACTTTAAACGTCACGTTATCCTTAGTTTTCTTGATATTGATAGATTTGGCATCTTTTCGCTGGCCCTGAGCAGAAAGTCCTTGATGAATTTTGCAATGTATGGATACGAGGTGCAGGGAAGCCCTCAGCTGGCACAGCAGGCGGGTAGAAGTGGGGACAGAGAGTCAGAAAAGTTTTTGACGTTTCAGTCTTATTTACTTACGGTTATTGAAGTATGGTTGATGCACAATGTTACATTAGTTTCAGGTGTGCAACATAGTGATAACAAGGCTAGACGTTACACTGTGCTCACCCCAAGCGGAGCTACCCTCTGTCCCCTTACAGCCCTGTTACAGCACCATCGACTCTGTTCCCTATGCTGTGCCTTTCATCCCATGATTTATTCATTCCATAGCCAAAGCAGAACAGTATCTTAAAACACAATGTTTAGTAAGAAGAAAAAAGAAAAGTAAAAGAAACAGAATGAGAGGTTATTCCACACGATTGGCCTGAAATGTAAAACACACAAAATAATGTAACGTATTGATCAGGGATACATGTATGTGTCAGTATGGGAGTGAAAGGAGAGTCATATGACTAAATAAATGAGAGCATGCCTGTGGCTGGGATGGCAAGGAAAGTGGGAACAGGGATGGAAAAAAGAGGCAGCAAAAAGGGAGGTGTGGACCAATTATTTAGTGTCCCACAAACTGAGGGATTTAATAGATGATACCAGCTAAACGGAAGAAGAACAAAAGCATTGTTTTACTTAAAATACATTGTATTTTTTAAAGAAAAAAAATGTAGCATAAAATGAAGAAAAATGAATTAGCTTTTTTCAAGAGGCCAAAGATATGAACAGAAGAAATACAAGCTCTAATGACCATATAAAACTATTATCATCAATCTCAAAATGAAGAAAATATTAAGAAAAACTCCATATTCCCTTTTGCCTATTGAATTGGAAAAAAATTAAAAGAATGCTAATAATCATTGCGATGAAGGGTGTGAAGAAATGTAGATTCTCGTGTGTGGTTGGAAGTATTGTACTGATAAAGGACTTTCTGGAGGGCAGTTCGGAAGTATCTATCAAAATTTTAAAGGTAGGGATGCCTGGGTGGCTCAGTCAGTTAAGCATCTGCCTTTGGCTCAGGTCATGATCCCAGGGTCCTGGGATCCAGTCCCATGTCCCTCCATCCCTCCGTCGAGGCTCCTTGCTCAGCGGGGAGCCTGCTTCTCCCTCTCTCTGCTGCTCCCCCTGCTTGTGCTCGGTCTCTGTCGAATAAATAAAATCTTCACAAAAAAAAATTCAAAGGTATATTCTCTTTAATACAGCAGTTCCATTTCTAAGAATCTACCCTCCAAAAATGCTCACATAAGTGCACAAATGTATATGCATAGAATGATGTGGTACGCTGCAGCATTATTCATAACAAATATTGGAATTAGCTTAAATGTCCATCAGCAGGAGGATGGTTATATGAATTATAATGCATATGTCCTAGTGAGAAGTTTAAAAAGTGAAGTTCGTCTCTATGTACAGATATAAAAAGATGTTTATAATGTATTGTTAAAGAAAAACTAAGTAGCAGTACATATTAAGTTAAAGTCTAATGGTCAATGTACAACATAATTTTAAATGCATGCATCTATACATTTCTATATATTTGCAAAAATTGAAAAAGTCTGAAAGGATACAGACCAAATGGTTAATATGAATTACTTTTGAGGAGGGGTGTGCAATTCATACCTACACAATTGGTATGTAGGGGTCATACATTTACTTTTTTTTTTTTTAAGTAGGCTCTACACCCAGCATGCAGCCCAATGCAGGGCTTGAACTCACTACCCTGAGATCAAGACCTGAGCTGAGATCAAGAGTTAGATGCTTAACTGACTGAGCCACTCAGGGTTCACACCCTTTAACTCTATGTAATTTAGTATTATTTGAATTTGTTACGATAGACATATCTTACTTTGGTACTTTTTGAAACACTTTTTTAAAATGAGAAATCCGGGGCTCGCTCTCTCTTTCTCCATCTCAAAATAGATTGATAGATGATAGAGAGATAGATAGAATAAGAAATCTTATGGTTTCCAGTGAAGTGAAAAGATAAGACAAAGCTTCTGGAGGGAAATAACTTATGAGAAACCCATCTGAAATGTCAAATGGACTAGAATATATGAACAAATACATATTCTCAAGGTAAAATGGTAACAGGTGGTGGGGCGCCTGGCAAGCTCAGCGGGTACAGCGTGTGACTCTTGATCTTCGAGTTGTGAGTTCCAGCCTCGCGTTGGGTGTAGAGATTACTTAAAAATAAAATCTTTAAAAAAATTTTTAAAAATAAAAATAAAACGGCAACAGGTGGATGTTGGGAGGACGACTCAGCAAATTGAAAAGGAAGGTAATAAAAACAAAAATTATGCTAATATAACCACCATTTATTGAACATTGTTATGCAGTAGCATTGGGGTAAGGGCTTTACATGCTATCTCTGATGAGAAAACAGATGCTCAGAGATTTCAAGTAATTCAACCCCACGTCACCCTAAAACCCACATGAGAGTTGACAGATGATTTCAGTAGAATTCAATGTGGGGAGGGCAATCGCAAAGATATGCATGGAAAGCTAAGGGGCATAGGAGGTGCCGAACTTGGGGCTCTAGGAAGGCACACCGCGTCAGGAGGTGTCCCGGAGGAGAAGACATCCACACTGTGTTGAAGGATGATTAGTACTTACATAGGTGAGGTAGGAGGAGGAACCACGTGAGCAAAGGCACGGAAGTAGGGAACCATATGGAGTGTGCCAGAGAGTCTGGGACTCTCAGAAGGTGGAATGGCAGGGTGGGGCCGAAAGACAAGCAGGAGCCGCACCCTGAAAGGACTTCCATGCCATGTTGAGGAATTAGGATTTTATTTGAGAAATAATGGGGAGCCGTTAAAAGAATTTGAGTATAGACCTGTTCTGATTAGATTTGCCTTTTGGGTGGGTCACTCTGATGGCGGTCTGGAGGGCAGATTTAAGGGGAGGAAGCCAAGAGGCAAGGAGACCAGTGCAGGAAAGTGGGGGTAGACTGGTGGAAAGATAGAAACAGCTCAGTGACATGATTAGAAGGTAAGATGGATAGACGATGATGATGGATCAGCGATGGCAGGGGAGGGACAGAAGCATGACAGCCAGGGCAACTGAATGTGGAGGGTGCCATTTATTCATGTGAGGAACACCCAGGGAAAAGTGGGGTTGAGGGAGGAGAGGAGAGGGAGGCCTGTTTGGGGTTATGGAGTCGCAGATTTCTGGGAGACGTCCTAGTAAATAGGTCCAGCTGTTCGACGAAAACCCAGAGAGCAACTTCCTTCTGGACTACACCACGGAAGCCTCCTCCATGTGTTTGTCCCACTCTCCCTGGAATGTCCCCGCTATGGCCACCATGCCCCTACAGTTCCCTGCACGTCTCTCCTCCTCTGTGGTCTATTTTGGAAGGGAGCACTTCTGTCCATCCAGGCTCCCACGTGGGACCCCTGGGGGCCCGTCTCTAGCCCACTATGTTTAACCCATCACCCAGCCCTACTGAATCTCGTTTAAATAGCTTTCCCCAGTCTGTCTTCTCTTCTCCGTTCCCTCTGCCGCTGCTTCAATACAGACTCTTGTCTGCGCTCGCTGACCTTGCCTATGACCTTGCCTATGACCTTGCTATAGCCTCCTAAAACTGTTCCTGCACAGATCTGAGCCCTAGCTCGTCTCTCTCCACACCTCCTACAGTGACGTGTCTACAATGTCCATCTGATGGTGGGTACCTGCCCTACTAGGGAACGGCCGTTCCCTCTGCTATGTGGCCACATAGGGAGCATGACACCCGGGACCTCTCCTGACCCGCCCCTGCTTACCTCTCCTGACCCGCCCCTGCTTACCTCTCCAGGACACTCCCACCACTCTTGTGTCCCACTAGCCCCTTGCGATTTATATCCCAACAAACCACACTGCTTAGAGTGCAGTCTTATTCCATGCCTTGTACTTAACAGTGCTTCCTACTTGGAACATCAGGGCTTAGGTGGGATTTTCTGGGAAACGGATTCTCAGGCAGGAGAGCCCTCTCAGGTGCGCTCTTGGGAACACCCATGAGGTGTAAGAGAGGCTGCAGGGAGCAGAGGGGGGAGCTGAAATGCAATGCTCTGGCCATCACGGGGGAGGGGGTCTCAAGCGGAGCCGGCCCTTCTTGGCTGCCCAGGACAGGGACTCTGTAACCCCCACAACCAGACTACCCTAGGGAGGGAGCACGACCTCACACAAGGCAGCTGTCTTCCTCCCGACGCAGCTCCTGAGGAGGGACTCTGCTGCAGCTGGGGAAGTGAGTGCCCCCATCCAGAGGAGGAGGAGATTTGTGAAGGGGGGTCCTGGCAGCCCATCACAGAATTGTCTGCGAACACCTGTGCAGACGTGGCCAACCCCCACCGTTTTCAAAGCCCAGCTCGGATGTGACCTTCTCCCTCCCTCACCAGCACGGCCTCTGAGCCCATCCTTCTCCTTGGCTCCGGGACTCCAGTCCTTGCATGTGCTTTTCACTCTCAGGGGGTTGGTGTGTTTACACATCTGTCTCCCCACACCCCCTCCCTGTCGGACAGCCTCGTATTTCAGAACCTAGAACAGTGTCTGGCCCACACTGGCTCTTCAGTAAATGTATAGTGCATTGAATAAAAGGGGATTGACTAATGAAGGAGGTCAGCCAGAAGGTAATAAAAGGAGAAGGCTGGAGGTTCCATGCCAGTAAGGACGAGAGGGAGGTAGGTGGCTCTGGGCTCAGGGCCCTCCCAGTCTCCATCCACTTGGGCGTCAAGCCCGAGGCCCCACTTAGGAGGCTCAAGAATCCTGGGTAAAGCCAGAGCGAGGCTCTGAGCTTGGTCCAAATGAGGCAAGAGCCACCAAAAGACTGTCGCCTGCAGGTGGCCATGTGGCTGGTGGAAGGCAGAGGTCTACGGTGGAGGGAAGGAGAGGAAATGAAGCCACTTCTAGCGCTCCCCCATAAAGCCAACACTCAGACTCCCACATAAAAAAGGACATAGAAACAAGCACACACATGTTCGCCGGGACAGCGGCACAGAAGCAGACGAGCACCCCAGAGACAGAACACACAGACACACACACACACACACACACACACACACGGACACACAGCAAATGAAATGGACACAGGCAGGAAAACAATCCATCTGGAAATGATACAGCATTAACATACGTAAATGAAACACCCACGAATTCTAGACCCTAGTCATCCCCAGTCAGCAACCACCCCGCCATGCACCTTCCAGAAACTCTGACAAGAACAGAATTCTGGATTGCAGCTCCCACCACATCTCCCTCACCTTTTGTCCCCCTCTGGACGGACCTCTCCCAGTTTGGTGGCGGCTCCCGCCCGAGAGGGAAGTGAGACGGCTCCGCCGGGCGCCGGCAGGGGGCAGTGTTCAACAAGTGATCATCAGAGCGGCTCCGGGAACCTTAAGTGCGGACCCGGGAGGAGGACCAAGAGCCAGAGGTCCTTCCACCCACACCGTGTTCTCATCTCTACCCACCGAACCCCCAGGCTCTCCCCCCTCTCCTGCTTCTAAGCCCCCCCCTTCTCAGCTGCAGCGTCTCCTTGATGGGTGTAGCAGAATTCATAGTTCAGCTTTTCCCCACTTTCCAGGGAAGACGGAGCTAAGGAACCTCACCTTCGGGGCTCCCCATAGCCTCTCGGTACCCTCCCACTCTGTCCTGGTTTCCAAGGTTGTCGGGACTCCGAGTTTTCGGTTGGACCCCTGTAAGTTCACGCCTGGGAACCCACATGAGGGGTCGGCTCCAGGGCCCCCTGTCGGGGGATGCTGCACCCTCACTGGCACCACCGGCATGACCGCTGGCTCTGGTTAGATGTCAGGCCCCTTCCCTGCCTTGGCCTGGCACCTTGTACAGTGCACAGCCTATACAACAGTACAGGTTGGCCCTGCTCCTAACTGCCCCTTACTGTGCCATTTAGTGGGCATTCATGCTGAGCCCTGCCGGGATGATCTCATTTCATGCTCAGAACACCCTTGTGAGGCAGGTCTTACTGCTGAGACCCAGGGAGCGCATGTGGTTTGCTTGTTACGGCGCCGCGAGTGAAGGTGAATATGGAGCTTGGACTCAGGTCCTCTGGCTGCCAGCCGCGGGCTCTCTGTCCCCTCCATCCCAACACTGCCTCGCTTCTCCCCCACTCCTGCTCCGCTTGCTTCCTTCTTCTCTCCTCGAACCAGCCTTCAAGGACTGTGGCCTTCTGTCCACTTCTTTCTTCTCTACACAGGCTTCGCCCAGACCTCGGGGGCTCAGGAAAGGACGCAAGCAAGTGAGCAAACAAGAGGCAGAAAGATGGAGGGAGGGGAGGTCCAGCTAGAGGCAGAAGAGGGGGCACAGGCAGGCCCTGCGTGGGGGATGGAGAAGGAAGGGAGGTGAGGAAGAGGAGGGAGAGGAAGCCCCATGCCCAGCCTGGAAAGGGGCATGGCAGGGCCTCCATTGTGCGGCACAAAGGGGCCATATGCCTGGCAGCCTACACAGAGTGTGTGTGTGTTCGTGAGTGTGTGTGTGTGTGCGCGCGTGTGTGTGAAGGCGGGAGGAGTGGCTAAGAGCCTCCCCTCCACTCTCAAGCCTCTGGGGCCTGCTGGGGGTTCTGCCACCGGGGGTGGGCTTTGCTGAGAAAGGGGCAGAGCGCTGGCGGGTCAGGGCCTGCGTAACTAGAAGGAGGGCATGGACAGCTGGAAGGGGCTGGCAGGGGTGAGAAGGGGCTGGAGGAGGAAAGGGGGGGTGAGGTGCTCAAGTCCCACTCATGCCGGGTGCGCCCCCCCCCCGGTTGCCCAGCCCACTGGCCCACCTGACAGGTTTTGGAGGACGTAGAATGAGGGCCCCAGATGCCTCCTCTCCTGACATTCTGTCCCTCCCTCCCTGGGTGTTAGCCTGGAGCTTCCACTTTCCCTCAGTCCTCAGCCTGGGGACTTGGGTCTCCCAGACAGTCCCCTCTCCCAGCGCCCGGCCCCCTGCCCCCTCCCTCTCCTCCTCCCCACCTCCAGCTTCTCCAGTCCTGGTCCTGTGGAGCAGAGCGGCAGCCGAGGCCAATTGATTATCTGAAGAAATTTGGAGCTAGCAGAACAGCTGCGGCTGCCCCCCCCACCCCCAGGCCCTGAGGGATCCCTGAGCAGAGGGGCCCAGCAACCCCTTCTGCTCTCCAGCGGGGCAAAGTGACAAGGGGGGAGGCAGGGAGCTCCGAGGGCCGGGGCTGCTGTGCAGGGGAAGGCACTGAGCTCCAGGGCCAGGAATGGAGGACACGGTTGTAACCCCAGTCCACCAGCATGGGTGAATCACACAGCCTTTGTGGACAGTGGCTTACCTGCCTTCAGAACAAAGGTGTTGGATCCGGTGACAGCCATGCTCCCTTCCAGCTCCAGCCCTATAGTCCTCAGGTTCTCCCTGGTCTCTGTGCAGCCCTCCCTCTTGCCAGGCTCTGGGCAGAGCACATTTCCTCTAATGCAAATGGGGAAGGGAAGATGTGTGGGGGTTTCTCCCTCAGTCTAACTTAAACCCCTCTTGCCGCTCATGTCAGGGATGGAAACAGCACCTTCGGAGTCTGGACATGTCTCAGCATTTCCCTCCCATTGCTTGCCTTCAGACTTCCCAGAGGGCCTCCAGTTTGGAAAGGATCTTTGAGTTTACCTAGCCAGTGTTCCAGGGAGGCAGGAATG
The DNA here is from genome assembly GCF_004348235.1 of Phoca vitulina. Taxonomy (NCBI): domain Eukaryota; kingdom Metazoa; phylum Chordata; class Mammalia; order Carnivora; family Phocidae; genus Phoca; species Phoca vitulina. The sequence continues at coordinate 778,943 of NW_022589800.1, forward strand.
GACTCGCTGGTTTCCGTCTGTGGTCCTCGCTCCAGCCCATCTATCTGGATTCCTCCTCCTCGAGGCAGGCACTTCCGTTGCTGGACAGCTCCAGGTGTTGAAAGGTTTTTCTTCGAGTTAAAATCTGTTTCCTATAACTTCCCCCTACTGGTCCTGGTTCTGCTTCCCTGGGGCCTCCCAGCATGTCTTGTTTTTGTTTCTTCTCTCAATATTTGAAGCTAAGGACCATATTGCCCCCTGAGTCTGCTCTTGTGAAGACACATAGCCTCAGTTTTTCAGCTATTCCTTCTGCAAAGTTGTCTCCAGACCTTTTGCCTTCTTGGCCACAAAACTGAATACTCTCTGGTTTATTGGGGTTCTTGTTAAAATATGAGGCCCACAGAGTCTCACCTGGCAGGCTGGGTCATTTCAGGGAAGTGGGGTGTTGGCAGTACAGCATGTAAAGGACCTAGGTTTGAACTTTACTTCTGCCCCGACTAGCTGTGTGACCTTGGGCAAGGCCCCCCTCCTCTCTGGGCTTTAGTGTCCTCATCTATAAATTGACTGTAGGGCCTCTTCCAGGAGTCCTTTGATATTCTTTCAGAGCTCCTTTTTATCCCTTTCCCTTCCCTCTCTGAGTCCCAGGTTGTCCATTATGTTCTCCCCCATATCTTCAGGTTGCGGAACATAAAGTGGGCCAAGAACAAATTGCAATGAATACTGACCCAGCTCAGAGACAACAATGAGGAGAGACAGATTTTATGTCATGGCTTTTCCCAGCAGCATGGACCTACAGACACGTGTGTTACTTGGGTTCCCCTGGGAACTCAAGCTCATCCTCAGGCCCAGAGAGAGCAGAGCAGAAGCACAATACCAGAGGGGTCAGAAAGTGTCGCTCAATGAATACCAAGATGGAGGTACATGGGACTCTCGGTGGGCAGGTCTGGGACCTGTGTGTTACACCCTTCCCTGCACCTCTTTACCCTGTGGCCCCTCCCTCTCTCTGTGTACCCACCACACTGAGCTCTCAAAGCCCCATCAGAAGAGCCTTCAAAGCCTAGGACCCTCCATGCCTAGGCCAGCTGCTAAACCCAACCGAATGATCCACAGCCATACCTGGTGCTAGAACGAGGTCACTTTAATTTTTCTTTTCGTATGAAATCGGAAATGCAATGGGAGGGGATCACACACAGGACACAGGACACAGACCCCGGCGGGGGGGCCTGCTGTTGGGGCTATCAGGAAGAAGTGAGAGGTCATGGGAGAGGGCTAGAGAGAGAAAAGAGGCAGGCAGGACTGGGGTGCGACTGTCTGGGGGTGGAGAGAGCTACGGAAGGGTCCAGGAGCCCTGGAGCTGGGGGAAGGGCACCATCCCAGAGGACTGGGTGTCCGGACAGATGGATCTGAGGAAGGGATATGGGTGTAGTGAGCAGAGAGGATCTCCCCACACACCTGGAGCTTGCAGAAGGAGTAAGAAAGGGAAAAGAGTAACCGGGGAGGAAGCAAGAGAGACCCAGCTAGGACTGCCAGGAGCCCCCTCACTCTACCCCAAAGTGCACAACTCGGCAATAAATAGTAATATTTATAAATAAATAAGTAAATAAATAGATGAATAAATAAATAAATACGTAAATAAATAATATCCTTGTAGAGCGCGGAGTCTGGTGTCGGGGAGGAGGGAGCATGGGAAGGACCGTGAGCTCACTTCTTCTGCACCTGCCCTCTGGCCCTTCATTCCACTGCTGACCCTGGGCTGCTGTGAGCAGAGGGGGCTAAGCAACATATGGGGGGGAAGTGCAGAGAGCCTGGGAGTGGGGAGCGGGGTGGGGGGTGTCTTCCCTTGCTGAAGCCAAGCTTAAGGAAGGAGAAAAAAATCTATCTATAATGAACTGGCCCTAGGTCCCAGAGAGCTGAGCATTCCCAGAGGGCAGGAATAGAGCCTCCCCCCTGCATCTGAGGGAGGAAGGCGGGTGGGTTTTGCACATTTTCCCAGTGGGCTGGGATGGAGGAAGCAGATGTGCGATCTGGCTCACCCACTGCCTGGGCCCTCTGCTGATTCTCTGGGCTGGGTCTGGGGCCATCATCCCCTCCTCCAGGATCTAGATCGATTACCCTTTCAACAGCTGTACACAGGGAGGGAGAAAATGGGGATGCTGGGTGGGAGGGGGCAGGGAGCTTAGAGAGGGCAAGGCACTCACTACCAAGTAAGATCGAGGTCTGTCTGTGCTGAGCCTCAGGAACGAGAGAAAACAGCGTTTTTCCGCAATTCCCGCTGCTACGACTGCCCTGGCAGGAGCTGTCTCAGGAGCCCCCTGCCTGGCTGTGCCTGGCCCTCGGGCCACCAGTGCTGGGCTGAGATGTCTGAGAAGAAGCCCCCCTTGCACTCGGAGCCCAGGCTTCCCCCTTCCCCTGCCGATGCCGCCTCCCTCCCGTGCAGGAGAAGCTGGAAAGAGGATGGGAGACAGACACCGAATCTGGGGTCTCCGAAAATTTGGTCGTGGGGGTAGAAGAGGCAGCAGCCCTTGAGAGAGCTAGGGGCGCCGCTTAGGAACCCCCGCAAGAACTGTACACCGACCACCCAGGCAAACATTTCTGACCAGCTGGGCCCCAACCACAAACGGTGGGAGGTACATGAGATTCGCCCTTCGGGGGGGCCCCCCGGGGTCGGTAAGAGGAGGTCTGGCTCCCGCTAGCCGCCAGCCAGCAGGCACCTGCGGGGGGCACCCTGCCTGCGCCCCGGGGCCTGCGGGACTCCGTGCCGGGGTGCAGGGGCGGGGGAGGGGGCCGGGGGACTCCCGCGAGGCCGGAGGCAGGCCCCGTCAGACGTCCAGCACGTGGTTCAGGTAGGAGATGTAGCAGATGGCCAGGCGCAGGATCTCGATCTTGGACAGCTTCTTGTCGGGGGGCAGCGTGGGCAGCAGCTTGCGCAGCTCGGCGAAGGCCAGGTTGAAGGCTTCCACGCGGATTCGCTCCCGCGTGGCGTGGGCCGTGCGGTACTTGGCCGTGGCCCGGCGCCGGCGCCGCCGCTCCTCCCGGCTCAGGTGCTGCAGGTCTTTCCGGCCGGGCTCCCCGGGCTCCAGGCCCCGGGCCTGGCCCCCTCCGGGACCCCCAGGCCCAGCCCCGTCGGGGCCTGCCCCGCCCCCGCAGTCGCTGAAGCCTGACTCCTCGGAGTGGGTGGGAGGCAGGTCCAGCTCCACCGTGTCTGAGTTGAGCATCATGATGGAAGCCCCCTGCCCTGCGAGATCAGGATCTCCTCCCCACCCCTCCCTCTGGGAGCCTGCAAGCTGTTTGTGGGAGGGGCAGGAGGGGCCTGGGGGAGTGGGGTCTGCCACTGAGCTGAGGAGGTCAGAGCCACTTCAAGGTCCCATGGTCAGGGTTCCAGTGCCGAGCCTGGAGGAGAGAAGAAGAAATTGATTGGGGTGGAGGGAGGAATTAGGGGACAGCTCGGAGATGGGGAGGGCAAGAGGAAGGTCGGAGATGCGTTGGGAGCAGGGAGGTACTGGGGGGGGAGAACAGCAGAAACATGGGGAGGGGTGGCGGTCTGGGAGAGACAGGCAGGTGGACAGGCGTACAGGAGTAGGAGGAAAGATGGTAAGAAGAGAATCCGGGAAGGAAGCATCAGGAAAGGAGGAGAGGTGAGACGGAGTGGGGGCGGGTGGGGGGGCAGGACATAACCCAGCAGGAGGATTAAAGACCTAAAACTAGACAGCTCCTAGAAGAAAACACAGGGGAAATCTTCATGACATTGGACTTGGCAGTCAGTGATTTCTTGGATATGATGCCAAAAGGAAGGCAACAAAGCAAAAAAGGACAAATGGGACTATGTCAAACTTGAAAACTTTTTAAGTCAAAGGCCACAATCAGAAGAGTGAAAAGGCAAGCTGCGGGAGAAAATACATGCAAATCATATATCTGATGAGGGGTGAATATCCAGAATATTATACAGAACCCCGACAACAACAAAACATCAGATCCCTCAATTAAAAAATGGGCCAAGAACTTGAACAGACATTTCTCCAAAGATGATACACAGATGGCCAGCAGGCATGAAAAGATGCCCCACATCACTCATCATCAGAGAAAAGCAAATCAAAACCACAATGAGCTAAAACCTCAGCCCCGTGAGGATGGCTACTGTCAAACCAAAAACAACATCAAATAACAGGTGTTGGTGAGGATGTGGAGAAACTGAGTCCCTTGTGCCATGTTGGTGTGTTGGTGGAATTGCAAAATGGTGCAGTCACTATGGAAAACCTAATGGAGGTCCCCCCCCAATTTAAAAATAGAACGACCAGCTGATCTAGCAATCCCACTTCTGGATGGTATCCCCCCAAAATGGAAATCAGGATCTCAAAGAGATATCTGCACTTCCATGTTCACTGTAGCCCTAGTCAGAATAAAGAAGATCTGGACACAAGCCAGACGTCCATCGACAGATGGCTGGATGAAGATGTGGCATATATAGTCAGTGGAATATTATTCAGCCTTAAAAAGGAAGGAAATCTTACCATGTGCTGCAGCATGGATGAAACTTGAGGACATTACACTACATGAAATAAGCCCGTCACAAAAAGACCGATACTGTATGATCCCACTTATATGAGGGATCTAAGCAGTCAACTTTAGAGAAACAGAAAGTACAATGGCAGTTGGGGGAAGTCGGGGGGAAGGGGGAAGTGTTGTTCAAAGGGTGTAGAGTTTCAGATTTGAAAGATGAAAAAGTTCTGCAGATCTGTTGCATCACCGTGTGAACATACTTAACAGTACTGAACCGTGTGCTTAAAATGGTAAATTTTATGTTCGTGTTTTTTTAACCGTAATAAAAATATCCTGTAGTAATAGAAAGAAAAAGAAAACTGAGCAAGACTGCAGTCACAGTTTCAAGAGAGGTTGGCCGTGCCTTGAAACCTTCCCCAGTCGTGATGGGAGAGCTACAAGCCTTGGCCTTGCCCTTTCCTCCCTCTCAGGGCCTCTCTCCAGCCTTGCTGCCTCTCTGGGGGGGGGGGGGGAACACACGCGAATTTCCCCTTTGTAGGGGGGACGGGGACATATGGGGCTCAGCACAGCTGCCCCGGCTCAGTCCCTGCCGGCCCCCCACCCCCCAACATGACCGCTGCAGACACCTGATCCTACCACCCCGTCCACTAGAGTCAGGGGACGGTATCTCTTCTGGCCATGATGACCCTCCTCAGGACCAGCGCCTCCCTCTAACTCTGTCCCCAACACTCTCAGCCGTGGGGTGCCATTCCCTGGTGCTTTTGGTGGCTCCACAAAGAAGAAGAGGGACAGAGATCATCATCAGCTTCCCACTCGGGGTACTCCCCCAACCCCCCATCCGCTCAGATATGGCCTGCGGGGAAAGGGACGTGGACAGCTTCTTGGGGACACCATTATGGGACTTGGCTAAGGTTGGTTTGTCCCCGGGACCAGAGGAGGTCAGGGTGAGGCAGCAGGGAAAGTTCTGGGAAGGCTTTGCTTCGGAGGAGTGTTAGGGGGAAGAAGGGACCACTCACTGGGAGCTCAGCGTGACCGAGCCGCCCGAAACAGAAGCGCCGAGGCTCCTTCCCTTCCTCACCAGCCTGGTTCTCCTGCCTGAGGGCCCTCCTCCCAGGGGTCACGACCCCCCACCTTGCCCCACCCCACTGCAGAGAAGCCAGGCTCAGGGGTAGTTGACAAATAGTTACTAATTGCTGGGGGTTGGCGGGTGCAAGGGTCTCCACATCTAACAGACACACACGCACAACCATCACACAAAACAGAAGGTGGTCAGTGCTGAAATTCAGAACACGCTCCACATTCCGGGCTCCAAAGGGACAAGAGGGGTGGCAACAGTGTGGGAGGCCCCGAAGTCTGCACCTTCCAGGACCTGGTTACTGCCCCTGGGCTTCAAGAGTTCAGCTGCGTGTTCCTCCGAGCACATCTATCAGCCCGTTCTCCCTCTGCCCCGTGCCCGTGTTCCTTCACCCCTGACCGCTCTGCCATGCCCTCCCCACCCCTCCCCTCCATGTGCTCCCAATCTGACCCCTGTCCCACCTCCACCGGGCCCCGCCGTCCACCCCAGCTCCAGTCCTGGCAGCAGCTTCTATTTACCCGTGCAGTCCTCACCCCCAATCCACTTCTGGTCCCAAAGTTCCAGGCTCCAAGGATGAGGGAGAACAGCAATCCCAAGCATCGGGGGTAGGACCTCCAGCCCCACTTCTGCCATGCTCAACCCGATGGAGAACAGACAGGCACAAAGAGTCCAAGGGGAGGAATGGGGAAGAGGGAAGTGCAGGGACACAGGAGAGAGGATCTAGAGGGAGGCTCAGGGAGGGGACCTGAGCCAGAGTGCAAGGGACACACCCACCCCTCCCCAGCCCACAGTTCTCCCTTTACCTAGGAAGACCCTGTGAGGGGATCCACGCTGGCAGGACAGGGGGCCGCGTTGACAGCCCCAGTCTCCTCTGGCTGCTCAGAGCTCATCCGTCTGCAAAGTTAGGGACCAGCTTTCTAGAGCTCTCGGGGACAGCAGTGTGGCGTGGCTGCCCAGGCTCCAGGGCTGATGAGAGGGGTACACATGGTGAGGGTATGGGGCCCAGGTGGAGAGGGTGGGCTTGGCCAGGTCGGGGGGCCAGCGGCACGCACGCACACACATATACACACACACCCACAGACGCATACACACCTGAGCGGGCCCAGCCCTGTGTATATATGGAGATACACACACACACCCCCAGCTCTCCATTGGCTGGCCCAGGCCCCCCCCTCATCAATATTAAACAGCCAAGCCAGGCAGCCATTGGCAGAGGGAACTGGAAACACCCCCCCACCCCACCTCCCGGGAGCTGGGGGTGGGGGCTGGCCCTGGGGGGGGCAGGGAGTAGGGGAGCAGGGACATCTGTTCTCCATGCATATTTCATAAGCAAGAAATGGAGAGCCGCGGGAAGGGGTGGGGCTGGGGCGAGAGCCAGGGCAGGATCACAGATGAACCCCTCAGTCTTCCACACCAGGGGCGGCAGGGACAGGGGCCCCCAGCATGCCAGGTTTAAGTGCCATGGTCCTATTCCGAGTCCCGGTGTGACTTTGACGGCCCCTTCCCCTGTGTCTTTTCTCCTGGGAAGAAAGCTCTCTGACGTACTAACAGGGAAATCTAGAAAAGTGCAAGTGGACAGCGCTAAAACGTGGAAGAGGACCCCAGAGTCCTTGCCGTCCGCAAGCTCTCATCCTTCATGAAGCTGCAGCCGAGCGGACCCCTTGGCAGGCTGTCTGTGGCTCTTGTTCAGGCCCCTGCCCCTCGTCACCCTGGGATTCAGTCACCCCACAGCTTCTATCCCAGCCCTCGTCCTCCCACCTACCTCGTCACCAGGAGGAGTGGGGTCAGATTCCTGACACAGAGCCCACGAGGAATTTCTCTAGGCTGACCCACTGGGAATTAGGGGCCCTTGGGAGGAAAGGAAGGGCTAAAGGCAGAGGAAGGACGCGGGAGAAGGCAGGGCAGCCTGGGCAGCTGGGAGTGTGCCGGGGCAGCAAATGAGCAGTGAGAAAACCAGATACAGAACTACATGCAAACAGGCATTGATTAAGTTCACAGGGGCAGCTCAGCTGCCTCCAGCCCGAGGGTGCGTGTGCATGTGCACGCGCGTGTGTGTGTGTGTGTGCGTGCAGGCTGGCAGGGGCCGGGACCAAGGGAAGCACAGAGAGGATGTGGGCTGGGTTTCTGTGTCTAGTCCTCTTGTCCAGCCAGCTGTTGGGTATCTTCATGGAGCCTTTGTGAGTATCCGGAATGAACCGTGGCCGGGAGCCCTGCAGAGACAGGGTGCTGCGGTGAAGAAAGCCCTGGTGGCTGTGTGACCTCGGACAAGTCACTTAACCTCTTGAGCCTCCACTGTCCTTTTCTGTAAAATGGGGTTCATTATAACTGCTTCTTAGGTTGCCATGGAGATTGAGCTATTGCATAAAGGGCCCAGACCTTAGAAGGAGCACACCCCACCTGCAGGTTGTTGGAGGCATTTGCCGTTTCCCTGGTGCCGGATCGACCTTTTTCTGGGCTTTCTCCAGGGTGAGGCATTCCCTAAGGGGAGTCCTATAATCCCTCCCCAAGCTCCCCCACCACTCCTCACCCCCAGGTCTGGGAGGTGCCAACTCCCACCTGGGCAGGCCCAGACAGGTGCCCGGGCGCCAGCAGATGGGCTGAGCTGGAGGGGAAAGGAGGCTTGAGGAGGGGGGCTGGGGGCAGGGGATCAGGTGGCATCTTAGTTCTTGCATCATCATTGCCATGGTGCTGATTAAAAACCAATCTCCACCTAATGAGCCCCCAGCAACAGCAATGCTACCTCCCCCACCCTCCTGCCCTCCACCCTGTCCAAGAAACTGGGAGACAGAGAGACCCAGGAGAGAGTGCCGTGGGGAGAGGAGAGATGCCCACCAACGGGGGCTGAAGAGGAAGGGGAGCCAGGGGGAGATGTGGGGACAGCGAGCACACTGTCGGTGGGTAACAGACATGGGGCAGGCACGGGGAGACGGATGTGCGGGGGACACAGAGAGATGAGAGACACCAGAGAGGAACTGCCAAGATGGGGAGGCTCTGCGGAGACTCAGAGATGCAAGGTGGGGGGGGGGCGGGGGGGGGGGGGAGACACAGACCGGGGATACACGGGAATTCTGGGATGATACTGCGTGGTACTCGAGAGCCCTGGGGGAGGCCCCAAGACAGGGTGGAGACACAGACGTGGAGGAGGCAGGGAGCCAGGGACGGGGAGACCAGATTCATAGAACTCTAGGGATGAGGGACTGTGACTGAAGCCAGGAGGCCCGGATCCCACAGGGGGAGATGTCGAGGGAAACAGAAGCAGAACCTAGAGAGACCCCAGAAGCAGAAGCACCCCATGCTGGGGGTGGGGTGGGAAGGCAGGGAGGAATGGGGTCCCTGTCCTCAGCTTCTCTCCTTGTAGGCTGTTTGGCTCTGAGAATTCAGGCCTCTGATGCCATCCTTGGCGTACCCAGCCCCAGCTGTCCCCACAAACTGGGGTTTGACGGTGAGGGGGCTGAGAGGCTGCCCTAGGACCTCCTTCTCCTCTGCATCTTTCACCTGGGACCCTGGACTCTGGGGCCCCCGGCCCCAATCTTCACTCAGGGATTCAATTTTTGTTCTTCAGGGGAGTAGCCAAGAACACAAGCCTGTGATAAAGAGGAGCCAAAAGCATGGCGTATCAGAAAGAATGAGTAATTCCACTGAACCGGGAGCCCCTGGACCAAGTCCCAGTGACCTTGGCCAGGTCATTAATCTTGACTGAGGCTATTTTCTCCTCTGTGAAATGGGGATCATGCTGCCTTCCTCACAGGGCACTTGTCACACAATGTGTGGGGGAGCGCGAGGCCGAGTGCTCGCCCCATGCCTCGAATTTGTGCACGGTGATGTGAAGGTGGCAAGACCTTCATGCATGCATGTATTTGCAGCATTATGGTTGAGGGAGCAGGGAGAGCTCTGGGGTCAGCCCAGGCTGCCCGCAGCCCCGGCCTGAGGGGGCAGGAGACCCCCCCCCCCAAGCTGGGTGAAGGTCTCTGCCACAGGGAGGGCAGGAAGGGCAGGAAGGGGGATGAGCATGGCCCTATGGCTTGTTGTCATTAGTTTGTGTGTTATAGGTGTTCACTTTCTCAGATTGTCACCATGTTTTCATGTCTACACAGCCTTCCAGGTGGATTGCTGGGGTGGGAGGTTGGAGTGTTGGGAGGACACGGGGGCCGGGGCCCAGTCCTTGAGGGTGGGGGGAGGCCTGGAGGAGCTGGGAGGCAGTGGGTTTGGCAGGAGAGGGGGTGACATATGTGGGGAGCCCTGGGGACCCAACCAGGCGAGCGGCTGGCAGGGAGAGCAGACGGCGTTAACCCTCGCGGTGCCACGCTGCCTGACCCTTTCCCGGGAGTGGCCCCGGCTGGGCTGTTACGCGGGGAGAGACTGGTTCGCGTCCTGGCTCACGGGAGCAAGGCCCGCGGGAGGAGCCTGGGCCGGGGCCTCGGTGTGGCTGGGAAGCCTTGGCCCTCCTCCACCTCCTTGTCTGCTCCCACGCTGGCTCTGTCAGTCGGTCTTTCTCCGTCTCCCCTCTCGGTGCCTCTAGAAGGTGACAGCGGGTCTCCACTCTGGTGAACCACGCAATCTGTCACCCCCTTCGCTGCCAGCCCGGCTGGAAGCCCCCCTCTCCAGCGGCCGACCGGGCCCTCTCCCGCCCCGGGCCCCGGGCCTCGCTGCCTTTGTCCTCCCGGGCGGCCTCGGCTTTCTTCTCTCCTCTCCGCTCACCTCTCCGCAGCCCCAGCCCAGCCCCAATCTCATTAAGGCCTCCAACCACTGCCCCTCCAGCCTCCCCTCCTCCCTCCCCCATCCATCTGTCTTCCCTGCAGCTCTGCTCTTTGTGTCCACCCATCTGTCACCAGCAGCTCCGGGCCCACTCCCCTCCCAGCCACGCCCGCCGGCCTCCCCCCACGCCCCCTCCCCCCCACGGCTGCCGGGCTCCTCGCTACCCCCCCTTCCCCCTTCGGCCCCCAGGCTTCCCTACTTCCTGTTTCCCTGTACTAGTTTATTCGTTTCAGGATGCCCGCTTTCCTCTCCGTTTCCCCTTCTCTCCAAGACCCCGCTTGAGGTGTGGGCGGAAGGGGACCCCAGGGTCCCAGCCCCAGCCCACGCGGCCACCTGCAGGAGCGGGAACCTGGAGGCTTACTCGCAGTTGCATCATCCTAGGCCTCCTGAGGTGGCCCCTGCGCTCCCGCCCGTGTTTTCCCCGACTCGGGGACCCCTGTCTCCACCGCAGGACGGTGGGGGCCCCTGTAGCTTCTGCGTGTGGATTCAGGAAGGAATACAAATCAGACCTGAGGCTCGTTTGAACCCCCACCTTGAAGGGGCTCTACTTCCCAAGCTCAACTTCGGGGAGGCCTGCCAGGCTCTGTCTCAGGATGGGAGGCTGAGTCTCCGAGTGGCTTTCCAATGACTTTATGCTGCAATCCCACCTCCCACCCCCAGACTCCTAGGGTCCTGGGGTTACAGGACAATAAGTGCCTCCCAGGCCTCCCTCTCTGGGAGGAAAACTTCCTAACGACCTTAGAAAGTTCAAGAATTGATCAACCTTTTTTTTTTTTTTTTTAAGTTTACTTATTTATTTATTTGAGAGAGAGAGAAAGACAGCATGGGGACGGAGAAGGACAAGCACACTTCATGCTGAGCTTGGAGCCAGACCGACAGGGGGCTCCATCTCACGACCCTGACATCATGACCCTGAGATCATGACCTGAGCCAAAACCAAGAGTCTGCTGCTTAACCAACTGAGCTGCCCCGGTGCCCCAAGAATTGATCAACCTTTTAATCCCCCCTGCCCTGAGGAGTTTAATATGGACGGGAGGCCACATGGAGGGCGGCTGTGAGAGCCAGCAGGGCCCCCGGAGAGCAGCCCCTTGTCTGACTCCGCCTCGGGCAGGCAAAACGGGGCCCAGGGCTGGGATGCCCTTTCCAGAGCCACACAGACCATTCATGGCACACCAGACAATCTGGTCCTGAGCTCTTTCCACGACAACGGCCTCGCCCAACGCTAACCTTCTGTCCTCTGAGCACTGATTCATATGCTGCCCTGCCTGGGTATTTATCTTGTGTTCTGTGCCATCCTGCCGTCTAGACTCTGGATCCTAAGTCTCTAAGGGAAGGCGCCGTATCTCACCACAGCCTTTCATGATGCCAGGCCAGAGCGCCTTGCCCACAGCCATGCTCCATAACTGTTTATTACTGCCATGGCTGCCAGGGCAGATACAAGACGTGTTCTAATCTCAGCTCAGCTCGAATTTGCCGTGACCTTGGGGGAGGCACTCACTCCTCTGGGCGACTCATGTATTGAGTGAGTTAGACCCTACATACAATTTTTAAGGTCTTATTATGTGGTTCCATGAAGAAACAGAGTCCTACTGAATAAGGTGGGATCTTGGTACAGAACACCAGACTCTGGATGAAAATGCCTCCTCCCAGGATGGCCTTTGGGAGCAGTCCCCACACTCTCTGTGTGGGAAACACAAGAGTAGACCCTTCACTCAGAGAAGCGGGGAAGAAATAGCAGCCGTCAGGAAAGCCCTCAGTGCTGAGACACAAGGGGGCTGCAGGACGCAGAGCCGGGCTGGGTCCTGGGCCAGAGTGGTCGGCTCTCCAAGCCCCGCCTGGGTAGCAGTAGGGAGGGGAAGCCACGCATCCTGGGGGGCACAGGGCTGAGCAGGGCCCGAAGCAAGGGTGGGGGAGGCAGGCTGAGGAGCTGAGGTCCGTGGTCCCTAACCTGCTGCCAGCCAGTCCCGTGAGGCCTCAGGGTACAGCGGGTGCCTGGGGAGGAGCCAGACCAAGGTCTCAGAGAAGGGGTCCCGGAAGGGGTCGGCCGGGGGTCTGCGCCCCTTCTACGGAGCTTAGCCTCCCCAAGAGCCATGGAAAGAGCCCGTTTGTTGCTTTTGTATTTGGGGGTGGGAGGGTTGTGGGGTCGGGGTGGCATGGGAGGCAGATCACAAGCTGGTGTGGGGGAGTCGTCCCCAGGCTGAGACTGGGCCCCTACGTCTCGCACCGGTGCCCACCCCGCTCAGCCCCCTCGCTGGTACCCAGCCACTTCCCGGCTTCCCGAAGCTGCCAGCAGGCCGCGGGAGCTTACTGCCCTGTCCGCCGGGAGACCCTGTTGGCCGAGGGAGGCGCAGAGTCGGCCCAGCGACGCGGCAGCTGCGCCCGCCTCCCGCCAGCACAGCGTGCGGGCCAGGAGGGGTGCGGGGGTGGGGGTGGGGAGCAGGGCTCAGTTCCACATCCCAGAACCCCGAACGTGTCCCCTTCTCTCAGGCAGAGAGAAGCCCGAAAGAAAATCAGCCCCTGGGCAGGAGACGCAGGACGCGAGGCGAAGAGCCCAGCCCCGGGGACTGGGAGCAGGTCCTTCCCCAGCTCAGGGCCGCAGTGAGGGGAGAAGGCTGGCCTCAGGCGCTGCTCCTGAGGTGTCGTCCCCTCCTTCCCCCCCGCCCCCCGCCATCATTTAGCAGTGCGGCCATACTCTGCAACTTTGCTCCCAGGAAGACCCAGGGAATTAGAGTATTTCCAAAGAGCCAAGGTTCTCTTTCGAGGAGAGTCCAAAGCCACTCTTGTTTCGGTCTACAAAATGCCCACGAGCAGCAGAAGGCCCGATGCCTCAGCATGCCACCCCAGGCCCCGTGGGACCTGGCCCCAGCCTTGTCGCCTCCTCAGCTGCGCCCTCAGTAACTTGCCCTTCCCAGCGTGACCCGTGCCTTCCCGGCTCCGTGCTTCCACGGCGGAACTCCAGACCAAAACTCAGAAGATGCCTGCTCCGCTGGGCAGCCTTTCCAGGTGCCACCCCCAGCGCCCCGAATCCTTCCACGTGCTATCAGAGCGCTCCAGATACGCGGCACGCGACCGCACGGGCTCGCCCCCGTTCCTCCCCTCACCCCAGCTGTGAGCCACTCAGGGTCGGGCCGGTTCCCTTCGTTTCTGCACCCTAGCCGGTGTCTCAGGGCGGACAAAGATGCGCCTGAGGGAAGCCGGAGCTCCGGGGTTCCACAGGAGCCCTGCTTGGGGCACTTTCACCGTTTCTGGCAGAGCCTTACTCCTCGGGCCCCCGGAGACCCAGAGACAGCATGTGAGGTCACAATTTTGTGACTTCCAGTTGGGGGTCACCAAATGCGAGAGTGCGGAAGAATATGAACAGGTCATGTGGGACTGTCTATTTTAATGAAACTTGCTATTTATATATTTACACACACACAGACACACACACACAAAAGAAAAAAGAAAACAAAAATAGATATTACAGCTTAATAAAATTACAACTGAGCACTGTGAGCCGGAGGCGGGACACCCAGCGAGCAGCCCACCCCCCCCCTGCTGTGCAGCTAAGGGTCTGGGGCCAGGACAGCAGGGGGGAGACAGTGGGCATGGCCCCCAGAGGGCCCGGCCTGCTCCTCTGGGCTTCCTTGTAGTTTGTCCCTGGCATTCGGCCTTCCTGTCCTTCTTCCTGGTCAGGAAACAGGAAATGGTTGGGTACGGGGTGGGGTGGGGTGGGGTAGGGAGGGCGGTCCTGGGCAGGATGGAGAGAAGGGGGACCCTGAAGAAGGTAAGTGAGGGGGCGCAGCTAGGAGTCGAACAGGAGTAAGAAGCTTCTGTTTCCCATCCCAGAGTCCGGCAGGGGTGAGGACGAACCATGGAAGGGGAGATGGGCAGGGGGAGCTGGAGAGGACAGGTGACTTCTCCCTGTCTCTTTTGGGCGGTTCCACTTCTTTACATTAATTCCAGTCTGAGCAGGCCCAGAGAGGTTGCAGTGACAAACTAGTGGTTTATGTCCCTGTGGGACACGTGGTCTAGGACATGAACAGTAGAGCTGGTGGGGAAGCCGGGCTCCCCTTCAGTAAGACACGGCTCCCGGCTCCCGGGGGGCAATGAAGAGGACGTCGGCCTTGGCGTTGATGCAGTAGGTGACGACGAGAGAGAAGACGAGGGTGCCGAAGCCCACCGTCAGGGTGATGAACTGCAGGAGGGTGGGCAGGGAGGACAAAGGTGCTCTCAGAACTCAGCCCGGTTTCACCCCAATTCTGGAGCTGGCTCCGAGCGCCAAGTCCTGAGCAATCAATCGGAGGCAACATCTTCCCACTTGGGAGACCGAGTCCCTCCATTTGGAAAGAGGAGTAAAGGATCTCTGTTCTTCCTTCCACCTTGTCTTACTTCAGACTTTTAGCACCTTGAAGTTAGGATCCATGACTTTTGACTCTGGTGGCAATTACATCACTGACTTACTTGTGACAGGTACTCAATAAACGGTGGATCCCACACACATCCCAGGAGCAGCAGGGGGGACTGCTGGCTGGGAGTGGAGCGGGGCAGGGGGTCCCAGGCAGAGGAGCACCTCCTTGGGTCTCCATGGGAGCCTCTCTCCAGCGGGCACATAGACTCAAACTCTCAGTGCAGACAGGCGTCCTAACGGGGCATGCCAGCTGACAAGGGACAGAGCTGCAGAAGCTTTCTGCGGCACATCTGGGGCCGAGGGGAGCTGGGAGGGGTGTGAGGGCAGGGGCAGCAGGGCGAGGGCAAGGTCATCTCTGGCCCATCCCTCCCGGCTCACCTCCAGCTCTCTGCTGGCTATCAGAAATATGCGGGCTCGGATGTCTTTCCAGCGGCTCTCAGTCCACGTGGAGTACTCAGTAGAGCCCCACTGCCTCAGTTCAAAGGCGGGGGACAGGGCCCGGGCCAGTCGCGCCGTGGAACGCACACAGCGCGGCAGCCGGTCCGTCTCGCTGGAATTCAGAGGGCCCTGGACCCACACGTACTCATACAGCTGCATGGGAAGACAGGCCACGGTGCGGGGCTGAGGCGGTCCTCTCTCACCCCGGACACGGTCTGCTTTCACCTGGGCTTCTGCCTCTCCAACACTCCAGTCCAAGGGGCTGCATCCCTCCGTCTCTCCATCCCAACCCCTGGGGTCCAACTGGGCCTAGGATATTCTCCAACTTCCCCAGGGGAAAGGGGCCCTCGGGGCACCTCCCACACCCACTACCACTTACATCCTTGTTTTCAGTGGGGACTTTACTTGGATCCTGGCACTGCTCTCGGGTAAGGTCGACTAGCTGGCCGGTCAGATTTGCCAAGGCGTACTGTACCACGTAAGTGGTGTTGGTGGGGCTGGAGACAGCGATGTAATGCTGAAGGGGCCCGTCACCTGAGTGGAGGGGAGGATTTGCAGGGTGGAAGGTGGGTGTGGGTGGGAGACAAAGAAGAGCCCAAGGTTGGCAGGAGCCAGAGAAAAGAAGGTTAAGAGAATGAATCCCATACATACCAGGAGAAAGAAGGGAAAACAAGGGAGAAAAAAAGGAGAGGAGAAGGAAAAAAAAAAAAAAGTAAGGATTAAGCCGAGATGGTCTTTCTCTGTCCCTCGCCTAAGCCAAAGGTGCCACGCCCACAGCGGGTGCTTACCCAAGTAGGACCTTAGGTCCTGCCTGAGGATAGACTGGAACCAGGAGTTGTTGGCTCTGACCAGGAACCCATAGAGCAGGCGGGTGACCTAGGATCAGGGCAGTGAGAAGCAACAACCTCGTGACCCGGAGCTCAGGGACAGTTCTCCGTGGAAACCCTGTTGTGGGCCAGGAGCCGGGCAGACAGGGGCCGGCTCACGAGGACGCAGGTGAGGCCCACCCGGGAGTGCCCTGGGGCATCGGGTATCCTCGCTGGCACGCCGGGCTCCCAGGTTCGGGAGAAGAGACAAGTGACAGGACGGGGCAGGCTGCTGTGGGAACAGAGCTGGCGAGGAGGCAGGGTCCGCCTCTTCTTACCGTGTGGGCATCGGCCTGGATGGTGTCGCTGAAGTTGGTTCCTCCCGCGAGCTGGTACAGTGCACGTCCCAGCACCGTGGCCACAGCTGCCAGGGCCTGCGGCAGGTGAGGAGGGGGGCTGAGCAGCCCCCCTCTT
>NW_022589800.1:795366-806368 GCF_004348235.1 Phoca vitulina
CCTCCAAGCAGCTTCACCGTGCTCCCCGCGCTCCCCCCCAGCCCAGGTGAGTGTACCTTGGCAGCGTCGGTCACGAAGTTCAGGTCCTCCTCAGGGCTCTGCCACTCAGGGTAGCTGACGTTAATGTTCTCCGCAGTGTCGTACACGCTCTGGTAGTAGCTGCCGGGAGAGCTGGCGTGAGCCTCGGCCTCCCTCACGGCCCTTCCTGCAGGAGACTCTAACTCTTTTCCTCCTCCAGGGTGGGGGGCGGGGGGGAAGAGACCACGAGGGTCCCATACTGAAGATGGTGTGGGGACCGGGAGATGGGAGAGGAGTGGTTAAATACAAGGACCTTCCTGACAGACAAGGGAGAAAAGGCAAATGAGATCAGAATGTGGGAGTCTCCCTTCCGGGGAGAGCTTCAAACGGAAGAGACGCTCTCCCCACTGTCTGGGCTGGAGACATGCAGGACGGCTGGGAGGACTTTCAGGGAGCACGCCCGCCATCACCAGAGCTCTTGTGTGGTGGTTCCAACGAACGTTAGCACTGAGGGTGGCTGGGGGCAGAGGGAGATGAGCGGGTCTGCTCCCAGACACACAACACTGCACTGGGTCCAACCACCCTCTGCTCCCCGGGGAGCCCCGCGGAGGCACATCCGAGAAGCCCAGAGGAGCGCTCCTAGCCTTCAGCACTGATATACGCCGGCCCCACACAGAAGCAAGGCCGAATGTGCGCAAATGATGACCATCCCTCACCCCAAAGTGGTGCAGAAGTCAGACATGGAGGAGAGGGCTGACCTGAGGCACTGGAAGTGTCCCTGCCCGAAATAAATGAGAAGGTGCTCCTTGGCAGGGGTCAGAGAACTGGAGCTTAAGTATTTTTACTCAGAAACCCATTTGGCCTCATGGCAGAGGGAAGGGAAGCGGGGGGCCTAGCAATCCAGCCCGAGTGAGAAGTTCCCTGTTAGCCTAGGGCTTCAGTTAGGGGCAGTCTGGGGTGCCCAGGACCAGGAGAGAGGGGACTAACAGGCCCTCACCCCTTCTCTCTGGAGTCCCTTCATCTGTAGGGGACACTTTTACCCCAACGGCAGGAACAGGTTACATTTCAGAGCACGAGTACTGTCTGCATGCAGCACAGCACCCCTGGGCGGCCCCCCACCGGCCAGCTCGCCGTCCTCCAGCCGTGGGCGCTCCTGTTGGAGATGCTGCCCTCTGCTGGCGGCTCTGGGGACCCAGGCCTCGGGGGAGCTGGGTGAGGTGGGCCAAGTAAGGATGCTCTGTGCCAGGGAAGGCTGAGCGGGGCCTGTTCTCTAAGGTGACACCAACTCAGATGAGGCGACCGGCTTGGATGTGAGCAGGCTACTGAGCAAAGAACACAGACTGACCTGAGATCTGGAGAGGGTACTGTGGGGACAGGGGAGAGTGGTGATCTTTCTTGACACAGAGGACACTCCCCTCCATGGACCCCAGACTGCAGAACAGATTCTCTCCC
The DNA here is from genome assembly GCF_004348235.1 of Phoca vitulina. Lineage (NCBI taxonomy): Eukaryota > Metazoa > Chordata > Mammalia > Carnivora > Phocidae > Phoca > Phoca vitulina. The sequence goes on from NW_022589800.1 coordinate 796,837, forward strand.
AGAACGAGGATGCAGTCTAGGTGAGTCTTACTGGTTATGGAAGACAGTGGAGTGGTCCGCGAGAACAACGCCGGAGATGTTCCGAGCCCGAAGAAAGCGCTGCAGGGAAGACGGCGGGAGGGGCTGGGACTGGTTCAGCCTCCGGAGGGCCACAGCAGGGACGCCGGCGCCGCTCCTCTCCAGCGTGCTCAGCAGGGCCTCCACCTGCGGGACTGGGTCAGCTCAGGGCGGCTGGGCACAGGGCGGCCAGAGGTCTCTTCCAGGCCCTCCCCCTCAAGTCCCCAGCTTGGGAGCTGCCCCCAGCCCTCCTGCAGCCCAATTCCTCAAGCCTTTGGGGACTGAGGCTGAGTGTCCTGCAGCTCACACTGTCTCATCCTCACTGGATGCTCAACTTCCTACTTGCGCAGAATCAGAGGAGGAAGTTGCCCCCACAAAACTGCACTGGACGCCTCACAGGAGCCCAGGGCAGGGGGGGCGGTTAAAATGGGATGGGAGGAAGACCGCCTCACAAGAAAAACAGGCCTAAAGCTGGGCCCCGAGAGGAGGGATGGTCTTGAACAAGCGGTGAGGAACGTGGAAGAGAGCTTGGGTAGAGAGTCTGACGCAGCCAGCAATTGGGCAGGGCAGCCCGGACAACCGGGTCAGGGCGGCAGCACAGAGAAAGGGAGCTGGTCATTTCCCTGTCTTCTGCTAGGCTCCGCGTCAGCGAGCTACCCATCCCAGGAAACCAGACAACCGAGCTGCGCTTGCGGTTCTTCCTGGGGAGCTGAAACGGCCATGCTGTTCGTCCTTTAGCTGGCACCTGACCCGAGGTCCTGTCTCACAGGCCCCGGGGGCCAGTGCGGGGTTAAGGCCTGGGCAAGGGGGGCCCATATTCTGAGCGTTGAAACAGGAAGTGAGGAGGAAAGATGCTCAGATTACCTGATGCTGTACGGATGCATTTTTCTGAGACATGGGGTCTGTGTGCATCCAGAGCTCTAGTGAATTTCTTAAGGCCACCTGGGGGAGGACGAAGATGCAACACGTATCAACGGTGTCCATTGTGGCCCATACCCGGGAGAAAGGCGTAAGGTCAGAGAAAAGTCGAGGGGAGAGGCGGCGGCACCAGCAGTGAGGACAACAGGACAGAGGAGGCGGCATGAAGTAGGAGGGAGGGGTGAGGACGCACTGCACACCTGTCCCAGTTCCACGAATGACTCGATGTTCTCTAACTGCACAGGGAACCTGCCCGTCTCCATGTCGTAGACCATTCTTGAGCTGCCGATGTAGTCAAAAGTCTCCTGAGGGTGAAGGGCGGTGGGCAAGGGAACAGAGATTCCCAAGGGTCAGGGCAGGCTCCGTCCCGGAGGCCAGATCGCCACGGCTCAAGGCACGAAGGCTACAGGCTTGTGTTGTCGCAACTGCCGCCGGCTCAGGAAGTCCTGTGACTCCACCCTCCGCTCCCCCCCGCCTCCCAGCTGTGGCTAGCCCTCACACGTGTGTACCACAGGACTTCTCGAGCCCAGAAATGGGAGAGCAGCCTCCCCCCGCCTCCCAGCTGTGGCTAGCCCTCACACGTGTGTACCACAGGACTTCTCGAGCCCAGAAATGGGAGAGCAGCCTCGGCAAAGGCCCGAGGCGAACATCAGCTGCTACGTGCCCGCTCCTTGCCTCTCCCTCCCCACTGCCGACTCAGTCACGGCTGCTATTCCCTGATTCCAGGGCCAGGCTGTGGTGCCAGTGGGGGGAGGCAGGAGCCTCAGGGCCCTGGGGTGGGAGTGGCAGTAAAAGGCTCCAGAGAATAAAAGTAAAAGGATGCCTCCAAAAGATCGCATCAGTGGGGAGCAAGGGGATTGGCAGCACAGCGATTCCAGGTCAGGGTGCAAAGGCTTCTGAAAACGTGGGACTCCACAGGGGAGACACATGGAGGCACATCCAGAAGCTCTCTGCCGAGTAACAACTTAGGTCAAGTGCCCAGATCTTCCCCGAACGATAGCCACGCCCACATTGATCCTGCCCGCCGGCCCCCCATTCCACCCCAGCCAAAGAGCCCGTACCCCTTGGAAGAAGACGAACATGACATTGCGGGGAAGGGTGGCCACATCAGGGGCCTTCTGCAAAGCTTCAGCAGCAGCCAGCTGGGTGACGAAGGAGGCCACGGCACTTTCAGCCCCTGGGGCCACATTCCAGAAAAAGGAACGACTGTCCAGCTGGGCACAGCAGAAAAAGCAGGGGAGGTAGGCTTTGAAAACAGCAATTAGGACCAGGCCCCAGGTCCCCAAACCCATTCCAGCCAAGAGAATGTTCATATCCTGGCATAATGGCTAAGCTGGGGAGCCCCAGAGCCCAGACCCCTCTCCACGGAGGCTCCCCACCATAGCAACTTGGAAATCTGATATGCCCGCGAGAGGCCTGCCAGCCCGTTCTATGCCAGCCCCGTCCACCCTGATCAGGGGCCAACACTCACCCGGGTCGCAGCAACCACAACCTTGTCGTCAGGCTCTAATGTCCCAGATATATTTATAGGCTTAAGCATGCTCCATACGTTGTAGTCGGACAGGGGGTCACAGACGATTTCTGAGCAGGACACAGGGAGAGAGCAACAGAAGTAAGGGAGAGCGCAGCCCCAGACAATGCCTGGAAGACTCCTGCCCACTACCCCGTGGACCCTGTAATCCTTTCCTGTCTCCGCCGCTCTACGTTGGTTTTTCTGCCCCGTCCATTTCAGGGACCAGCAGCCTCGATTGTTCAGAACCCTTTCCGCTGCTCCCACCGCACGCTCCCTGCCTGTAGCTGTCCCTCCAACGCTCCCTGGCGCCCCGTGCACCCGGCAGGCCTCGGACCTCCTACCTGGGTTGATGCTAAAGGTGCTCTGGATGGAGCTGCGCCGCATGCAGGTGACGGTGCTGATGACGGCATGCATGTGGGAGAAGAGCTGCATGGCGCACAGTGGGAAGGCAGGCGCTGAGCCGTTCGGACTCAGGTTGTGATCGCGGTAGCACTAGGGAGGGAGAGGGAAGCGCTGAGGCAGTCCGTGTGGAGTCCCGCCCAGACTTCCCAGAAAGAGGGCCCAGCCCATCGGGAAGCCACTCTCGCATCTGTCCCTGAGCTAGAGCTACCTGGTACAGACCCAGGGTGTCCAAGGTCCGAGAGCAAACCTCACCAAGGGGTGCAAAGGGCCGCAGGCTCAATGACTTAATTGGGGTGGACAACACAACCCCATCGCAAACGGCCTGGCCCAAGTTTTTAATGTGATCTGATGTACAGAGCAGTGAACCAAGGATCAAAAATCAAATTCAAGACCACTTAGACATCAACTCACCATGTAACCATGGAACAAATCTCTTGTTAATCGCTCTGCATGTCAACACAAAGAAGTTAGACCACAATTAGCATTTACTGCAACTAAAAAAGAATGTCAGAGGTCTCTACACTGAATCTCTCAATTCCTAGTCTGACGTTCCTAACCAGGGCTCTACATCTTATTTCACAGCAAAGAACGTTTATATTTTCTTCCAGCCTGAAAGCTGTCAACGCTGTAAGAGCTGGCAGGACAGAAATGGGAAGGGAAACATGAGAAAAATAAGGGAAACGTGAGAAAAATAAAGGTGTTGGCTCTTCTTGGAGCAACTGTCTTTCAGAGGGCGCGCTGGTAGATGAGGTCCCTGCAAACAGGTGGAGTGCCTACAAAACTTCTCTTTGCAACTGGAATTGCTAGGAGCTGGCTGTCATTACCTGCTTGATGACCTTGGTTTCATTTTCATCTTCAAGAAGGAAGATGGGGAAACTGAAGTCTTCATAAGCCAAGCCATCACCCAGGGGGTTCCACTGGATTTCTCTGCAGTGAGCAAATTCTGGCCCATAGGAGTTGGAGTAGATGCCTGAAGGGGTGGATGTGGGACAGACTGTTGGGACACTAAGCATTTAGGGACCAAGCGAGGGAGGGAGGAAGGCTAGGATAGGATAGTGTTGGGACCAAGAGTTCCAAAGGGAAGGGTGACTCAGAGAAGCAAGCATCAACCTGTCACCACCTACAGTAAAACAGACAGGGGTAGCAGGGAGCCTGAGGCTGGCTGATTAGGGATCCAAGCGTGACGGGAAGCGGAAGAAGGGGAAGCAGCAGACGGAAGGGATGAACGGCACAAAGACACAAAAAACACTATCTGCTACTTGGGAGTTGGCTGCTCCCCCTACACACAGACAGATACACAGACCGAAGCATACCCCTGACCCCTCCAAAGACACGAGGCCGAAGCAACAGTGAGCTCTGGGTGACGGGAGGTCCCCCGATCCTCTGGGGCTCTTACCAAACCCATCATTGGGACACTGCACACTAGGAGAGAAGCCTGATGTGGGGCTGGGCTTGGCCAAGGACACGGCCAGACCAGCAATGCGGCTGGTTCTCCCCTTCAGCTTCTCCATCAGATTCCTGGAGTAGGGAGGGCAGGCCAGGAAGGAAGACAGGAAGGTTATTAGTGGCCCAATATCCTGCCAAGGATGGAAACAAATGGGGAACTAATGGAACCCGACCTGTTGACTCCTTGCTATGCCCCTGAAACTAATGTAACATTGTGTGTCAACTATACACTTATAAAAATTAGAACAAACCCCACCCCCCCCCCCCCGACTGTTGACTCATTTCTTGCTTCTCCATCTCTAACTCCTAAGTGAGGACGATGACCCAGCCTGAGCTCAGGGCTTAATCTCATCTATCCTGTCCCTGAGGGACCCCAGGGCCCCTCCTTCCTCCCTAGAGCTCTGGTTATGAGGTCACCACAATGATTCCACTGATGGTGCATGTTTTCTTCTGAGACTCCCTCCCACTCCCCCACCCTGATCAGACCAGGACAGCCAAGGGAATTTTTTATTCACAGGTGTGAGGATGGTCCCCCAAGCCTTCCCTTCTCTGGCTGTGGTTTCCCAGCAGACACACACAGCCCTCACCTGGTGAAGAGCATGCCCTCCAGCAGAACCACATAAGGGGGGTTGGGGCCGTCAGTCAACACCCACTGCAGGTCCTCTTCCTTCTCCACTACGTGGATGACCCCTGTGTCCCCACTGACGGAAGCTGCCGGGACAGAGTGGGTCACATTAAAGCTCCCACAGTTGGGGCGCCTGGGTGGCTCAGTCGGTTAAGCGGCTGCCTTCGGCTCAGGTCATGATTCTGGGGTCCTGGGATCGAGCCCCATGTCCGGCTCCCTGCTCAGCGGAGAGCCTGCTTCTCCCTCTCCCTCTGCCTGCCTGTATGCCCACTTGTGCTCTCTATCTCTGTCAAATAAATAAATAAAATCTTAAAAAAAAAAAAAAAGCTCCCACAGTTGACAATTCTGACTTTGCCTCATTGATTCTGCAGATCATTTATCCCCCAAACACGGCACAGGACATTGGGTGAATGCCGCCAGCTCCAGGCTTAGACTTGAACTGAAGGCTCAGTCGCCCGGCTCCATCTGAAGGCCACCAGCTGGTGGGCCTGACTGGAGAACAAGACAGCCCAACAAGTCTCCTCACCAGAGGCTTTAGTCACTAAATCTCAGAAAGGCTTATGGGCATTTTCTTGCCCTCTTCCCTCAACCTCATTTAGCCATACATACAAATTTCCAGAACAGCAGACACCGGAGTTTTCAAACCTGTATTTTCTCCAGGAAATGGCAGGTTCTAGATCTCTAGCTCAGAGTTCTAGCACCAAATCTTCCTTTGTGAGAACACATGTGCAGACTCCCTTGGGTTTAGGAGAATTCCTGGGTCTCCACTCCTATGCCCTATTTGGGAATGACTTTACTTGCTTTTAGCCAGTTTTAGGTAAGGTTAATCAAGAACCTTGGGGTCTCTAGAAGACAGCTTCCCAACTCATGGGCCTTGCTGGATTAACGATGAGCTGACATTGACCCCCCTCATTTCTGGGGACCTAGGGTTTCCAAAGACCCTAGGCTGGTCACTCCCAGCTACGAGCAAACTCATCCATTACCCCAGGATGCCCTGCAAATATCATCCATTTCAGTATATGCCAGGATGCCACACAAGTAACATTTTCTATGTGTCTCATGAATGACAAAGATTAGGAAGCACTGCAGTAGAGGATGGATAGTTCATCGTCCTGAATGCCTGTCAGGTCCCTAGTGATCCATGTAGAGACATCCTATGGTCTCCCTGTGAGCCTTCTCCCCAGGGAAAATTGGATGTGTTATTCGTATATTGTTTTAGGGCAGTAGTTCTTGACTCTGGTTGTGCATCACTTTGGAGTTTTAAAAAATACAGATACTTGGGCCTTGTTTCAGATCTACTAAATTAAAGTCTCTAAAGGTGAGGCCCAGGTATGTGTACTTTCCAAACTTGCCATATATGGTTCTTTTTTTTTTTTTTAAGATTTATTTATTTAGAGAGACAGAAAGAGAGAGAGAGAGTGCACATGCATGAGCGGGAGGGGCAGAGGGAGAGACCCTCAAGCAGACTCTGTGCTGGGCTCGGACTCTGACATGGGGCTTGATCTCATGACCCTGAGATCACAACCTGAGGCGAAATCAAGAGTCGGATGCTTAACCAACTGTGCCATCCAGGTGCCCCCCTCATATGGTTCTTTATTATACATAGCCAGTCATGAGAATTATGGTTCTAGGTCAAGCCAGTGAAATATTTCTAACTTGTGCAAAACCTTAAGCATATTCTGACTGCCAGCCAAGTAGAAAGTTTCTTCCATGGGATTTGGTAAAATCTGGACATGGAAGCAAGTCCCCAACCCTCAGCTATATCTTATACTAAGTAATAAGTTCATGGTGATGGTGATAATAATAAACTTTAGAGGAATGTCAAAATCTGGAATAACTTTAATAAAGATCTAGCTGCCAATGGCAGTTCTCAGTCCAATGAAAGGCGATAGTCCTTGCCACATAAAACACAGAAAAAGGAAAAGCTTTTCTGGGGAACAGAGCATGTTTCACTGCAGCTCCAAGGAGCACAGGGAGAAGACGAGCCAGGACACTGGAATAAAACACCCGGATTCTAATCTGGATTCCAACTGGTGACTGTGTAGTCTGGAGCAGCTTGCTCACTTTCTCTGGGTCTTCAATGAGGAGAAACATTTTCACCCTTATTCATCTCATACTTTGGAGACAGATTAAAAAAGGAAAGGAAGGAAGGAGAGGAAAGAAACCTACACATAGCCCCCTCGGAGCACTTTAAAAGGGGCCAATAGGGCTCAGTTGCTAGAGTGTGTGACTCTTGATCTCTTGCTTGAAAATAAAATCTTAAAAAAAAAAAACAAAACTGGGCGCCTGGGTGGCTCAGTTGGTTAAGCGACTGCCTTCGGCTCAGGTCATGATCCTGGAGTCCCTGGATCGAGTCCCGCATCGGGCTCCCTGCTCGGCAGGGAGTCTGCTTCTCCCTCTGACCCTCCCCCCTCTCATGTGCTTGCTCTCTCTCAAATAAATAAATAAAAAATCTTAAAAAAAAAAAAAACAAACAAAAAACTAAAAGGGGCCAATAGAAGCAGAGGCTCAAACCTACATCTTTTTCTCCTTAAGTTTATCATGCTAGCAATCCTAATTAAAGAGGGGGTAGCTTGCTCAGGATGGACAAATATGAAGTAAGACTTAGAGATAAGTTGAAAAGGAGCCAAGCTCTTCACGAGGAAGTGGCCAGAGTCCAACCCCTCCCCTCTGGTTTCTCTGCACTGGCACTTGGCTTATTTCTACAGGCTATTGCTTTGCTTCCCACAGAGCGGCTCTAAGAACATGAAGCAGAATGACTCATTCCCAAAGAGGATATCTGAGAGCACACACCTCCAGGAGGATGGGGGCCTTGGCCTTTTGGCACTAGAGTGGAGTCCCAGCAACACCAGTAGTCTGATCTCAGCCCATACTGGACCTGGGTCTCTTCTACCCACAAACCCAGTTTAAGAACTAAGTCTGGAAATTGTATTTGGAACTGTTTGGAGCCAGTTAACCTACCTCCAGAACTTCCTGAGCAAGGACATGGCACAATTAACACAGAGTATAGCTCAGGGAAGGATGGGTGGAAAAGGAGTACCTACCACCTTAAGCAAGCCCTTCGCTTCCTGGTGTGTGTGTCCTCCTGCCAATCTGGAAGGTTTCAGGCAATCCCACAGTACTCCTGAGACCGTGCTGCTCACTCAGCATCATCAATAAGAGTCTATAGAAGGTAGCTTGACTTCCAGCTTTGTGCACCTATATTCTAGCCATTTTTAGAGGTGTAAACTGAAATTCAGACATGACCAATTTGATGATGAAGAAACAAAGTTCTGGAGCACCTGGGTGGCTCAGTCAGTTAATCTGCGTTCAGCTGAGGTCATGGTCTCAGGGTTCCGGGATCAAGCCCTGCACCGGGCTCCCTGCTCAGTGGGGAGTCTGCCACCCCTCTTGCTCAGCCCCTCCCTCCCTGTCCCTCCTCCCTGCCCCCCCACTCATGTGCACACTCTCTCTCTCTCTCTTTAAATAAAATTAAAAAAAAGAAAAAGAAGAAGAAAAAGAAGCAGCAGCCAAGATCTGACTCTAAGTTTCCTGCTTACTGCCCAACTGCATTCTGACAGAACAACTATTCACAGAAGAACGAAATCTGAAGACAACAGGTGAAGCAGCAGAGGAACAGGGGTTCAGTCTTCACATTGCTTTCTCCCCTTGCATGGTTTTATAACCATACTGTCCTGGTACGCTGTTTTGGAACACATTTACAAAGCATAAAGACAAATCCAAATGCTTTACTAATTCCTCCTGCAGCTGTTTGGCTTTCTCATATGCCTTCTCTTCAAACAGTTCACTGCCTTAACGAAGCCCATTTCGGTTCCAAAAAGATTGTTCAGAGTGCAAGTGATGGTGGGCTCCATAGAATACGAGGCTTCCTTCTCCTTAGAAAACAGTTGTTTCCTACTTAAACTAGTGGATGGTTAAGAGTCCAGGCTTAGGGGGCGCCTGGGTGGCTCAGTCGTTAAACATCTGCCTTCGGCTCAGGTCATGGTCCCAGGGTCCTGGGATTGAGGCCCACATCAGGCTACTTGCTCCGCGAGAAGCCTGCTTCTCCCTCTCCCACTCCCCCTGCTTGTGTTCCCTCCCTCGCTGTGTCTCTTTCTCTGTCAAATAAATAAATAAAACCTTAAAAAAAAAAAAAAAAGTCCCAGGCTTAGAACTTGGACCATGGGGCTCGATTCCTAGCTTCATCACTTAATAGCATGATGATCTTGGAAAAGTTACTCAACTTCTCTCAGTCTCAGTTTTGTCATTTGTAAAACAGAGATAATAAGAGAATCTACTCCATGGGGCTGTTGTGGTGGTTAAAGAAGATGCATTAGAAGAAGCTTAAGAATGCAGCATTTAGGGGCGCCTGGGTGGCTCAGTCGGTTAAGCGGCTGCCTTCGGCTCAGGTCACGATCCCAGGGTCCTGGGATCGAGCCCCGCGTCGGGCTCCTTGCTCAGCAGGCAGCCTGCTTCTCCCTCTGCCTCTGCCTGCTGCTCCCCCTGCTTGTGCTCTCTCTCTCACTATCTCTCTCTCTCTGTGTCAAATAAAAATAAATAAAATCTTTAAAAAAAAAAAAAAAAAAAAGAAA
>NW_022589800.1:806468-916850 GCF_004348235.1 Phoca vitulina
AAGAATGCAGCATTTAGGGGCGCCTGAGTGGCTCAGTCGTTAAGCATCTGCCTTCGGCTCAGGTCATGATCGGGCTCCCTGCTCGGCGAGGAGTCTGCTTCTCCCTCTCCCACTCCCCCTGCTTGTGTTCCCTCTCTCGCTGTGTCTCTCTCTGTCAAATAAATAAATAAAATCTTAAAAAAAAAAAAAAGAATGCAGCATTTATAATTATCTTGCTTGGTTTGACAAATGGTTCTCTATCACCTCCGACCCACACAGCTTAATTTGTGTGCTGAGACTCCCAAGCAGAACCTGGATCTTTATATTGAGGGCACAGACTGAAATATCAATGGCCACAAACACAAATCCCAACCTCAACTCACACTGGCAGCCAATCTGATGAGTGGCATTGAGCAGACGGACACAAGGAGCTGTTTTATTTAAGGAGATGTAGATCTTCCTCTCCACTGAATTTCCCCTGCAGAAACCTGATCAGAAGATAAAAAGTGTTAGAAAAAATTGAGAGACATTGGCACTCTCAAGTCATTCGCTCGCCGCATGGCTTGGGTATATCATACTTTCTAAAATGGGACTAATGGCCATTCTTCTCACTTCCTGGACACATTACTGGACTGGACGAATGCACCCAGCTAGGTGCCGCAAAGAGTTACTACAGATTTCACTTAGAGGAACTTACAACAACACTGAAAGAAAGAAAACTTCACTTCCTAAACGAAGAGCACGTAACCTCGGATGTACCTGTTCCTGGTTGCATGGGTGAGCGCACTTCTGCTTCCTACCTTTTATGTATATACCTCCCTACTTAACAAAAGGGTGCTAGTCGAAGAATAGAGGTTACAGTAAAAAGTCTTTGAGACATTTGTACAGGAATCTGAACAGAACTGGGAGAAACCTTTTGCCACAGATCTGTCAGTTACTCTAACATCTGTAGGTCATTTGTGTGTGACCACAGTGTGGGGCGACTCTAGTTTCTCTGTTGGGAATCTTTAAAGACAACATGAATCCGGGGAAAGGACTGGTCATAGTTATACCCAGGCACGTTTGCATTTTAGGGCTTGACCACCTAGGAAGACCTATACCAGGACATAAATGCGTGTAAGCAAACATTTCTGTGCACTGTCAACGCCTCGAGTTCCTTGAATCATTACTCCACGGCCTAAACAGTTAAGAGTACCCAGAGCCCAGCTTTGTCTCACTTCACTGGTAAGATAAACTGAGGCAAAGCACAGGGACGCGGGTCTGTGGGGGAATCAACAGAGGAAGGAACGAGGAATCTACTTTCTGAAGCGCCGCACTGCACCCACACAACGAGGCCGCTTTCATCTTCACCAGTCTACGCGCACGGCAAGTGGAACTGACACCTGTCTTTTCTGACGAGCGGGTGGGGTGGCTGGGGCCGTGGGGAAAACGAGGCAGCTGGACAAAGTGGGCGGGCCAGGCTGGAAGTCCAGGAAGAGGCCGGAGGAGGAAATGGGGACACGATGTGTCGCGGGGGAGAAGGGACCCTCAAGTCAAGTCCAGGCAAAAGGGGGAACTTCTGTCGCGGGAACGAAAGAGAAAGAGGATTTACAGGGTGCGGGGACCCAGGGGCAGAGGGGACCAGAAGAGGGACGGCGGCGCCCGCGGCCCGGCCGATCCGGACCGTTCTCCTGACACGCCGGAGCTCACGGGCGGGGAAGGCCTCACCTGCCAGCAGGACGCAGAAAGACACAAGGCGAAGAAGTCTCCGACTCCCCGGATCGGCCGCAGGGCTGCCCCCAGCCGTGGCCATCTTGCCTCTCGGCTGAGCGGAAGCTACCCCTCCCCTCCTGTCCGGCAGTGGCTTCTCTAGGCCAACACTGGTGCCGTCTCTGTGGTCCGGGGCTCCTGGGACCGGAAGTTCGTGGCCGGCGAGCTTCCGGGAGGTGCAGCGGAGCGGCGCTGACGTGGAGGGAGCCGAAGGGCCGCAGGGAGTGGCGGGGCTCGGGTCGGTGCCTCGGAGCCCCAGGCCTGAAGGATGCTAACCAAATTCGAGACCAAGAGTGCGCGGGTCAAAGGTAGTGGAGAAAACCAGGGGGAGCTCGGGCTCTGGGTGTCGGCGCGGCGCTGTCGCGGGGGGCGAGAGAGGCCGAGTGGGGCCCGCCGAGCGAGCCCGGAGGAAGAGGGGAGGAGGGCGGGTCGGCCTGGCGGCGGGTCTGCAGCGCTCTCTTCTGCGGAGCGCCCTCGGGATGTGTTTGACCTGTGGCGGCTCCCGCAGCGCAGGAGGCCCGGTAGGCCTGCTCCCAGTGCCTTCCGTTCCCTCTTCTCCTGGGGCCACTGCCCCCGACTTTGCTCCCGTCCCGGGGCCCTGTGACCTGTTGGCTTTTTGATGACCGTGTTGTAGGGAGTGGCCCTGGGGATCGAGTCTCGACCTGTGCCATTCACATCGAAGTCTAGCATTTTCGGAAATGAGCACTGGCTACCTCTCTTAAGGGGGCGTTGGCTGCAGCTTAGCGACGTCCTGTGCCTCCATTGGGCGGTATTTCCTGCCTGCAAACAGGACACTGAGGCCGGTAACCCCATGAAGTCTGAACTTGGTGAGCTTGCCAGGTAAAATACAGGACGCCTGGTTAAATTTGAATTTCAGATAAACAACGAAATAATTTTAAGTATTGTTCGCTTTTTATGTGAAGTTCAGATTTAACGGGGCATTTTCATTCTTATTTCCTAAATATGGCAACTCCAAAGCTTGAGTATGAGTGGATGGAGGTGGAGGGCAAATGATTGAAAGAGCAGTAGTCGTCTCTTAGAATGTTAGAATGGGAAGGGCAGAGAAGTACGATCTGGCGAGACTGAAAAATATATGTACATATATCCTGAATATTTAGTAAGATGCATTAGAACAAGGTGTTTGGGAACTTGGTGTTTGGAGTCAAAAGGGCTTTGCTTTGGAATCCTGAAACATCCCCTAACAAGGTGTATGATCTTGAGCGACTTACTTAAGGTTTCTAAATCTCTACTTTCTCATCCCTAAAATGCAAATAATTAACATTTTTCCTTAGAATTAGAGTGAGATAGTGTATGAGAATGCTTATTACAGGGCCTGGTGTAGACTCAGTGGCTCAGAAACTGGAGGCCGTTGTTCATGTGGGAATAGATTCTGAGCAGTTTCTAAGTCTTGTGGGAGTCTTGATGGAATTTATGGATGGCTGAAATGGGTCTTCATGATCCTTGAACTTTCCCTTGTCCTGATTTCTCACTGGGCAGTAGAGAAGGAAAGTGGGTGAAAAGATGTTAGAATAAATGCGAGTTACTGTCTCTTAATGAGTATTACTATATATCATGAAGGAAAAAAATAAACAACTTTTAATGGGAAAATAGAAAACTTAGAAGAAGAAATGTAAGTGTTCAGTAAATAAATGAAAATATTCTCCAACTCACTAATAATGAAAGAAATGTAAAAAAAAAAAAAAAAAAGGGACGCCTGGGTGGCTCAGTTGGTTAAGCGTCTGCCTTCAGCTCCGACCAGGATCCCGGGGTCCTGGGGTGGAATCCTACTTCGGGCTCCTTGCTCAGCAGGGAGCCTGCTTCTCCCTCTGTGCGCGCTTTCTCTCTCTCTCTCTGACAGATAAATTAAAAAAAAAAAAAAAAAAAGAATCTTTTAAAAAAGTTAAATATCCTTTTTAAAAAATTTTAGATTAGTAAAACAAAACGAATAACCAATAACATCCGTGTTGGGCACTGTGTGCAAAACTGCTATCTTCAGAAACCTGATGAGACTGTGTATCCCTAGTTTTTTTGCAGTCAGATAGTATCTGTGAAAATGTTAAATGCACATACCCTATTCCCGAGCAATTCTACTTCCAGGTCTTTAGCCTAAAGCAGTAATAATGCAAATAGGCTAGATTATGTGTAGAAGTATTTTCTTTTTTTAAAGATTTTATTTATTTATTTGAGAGAGAGAGAAAGAGAGACAGAGCACAAGCAGGGGCAGAGGCAGGGGGGAGAAGCAGGCTCCCTGCTGAGCAGGGAGCCAGATGTGGGACTCGATCCCAGGACCCTGGGGTCATGACCGGAGCTGAAGGCGGACGCTTAACTGACTGAGCCACCCAGGCGCCCTAAAAGTATTTTCTTTAAGCTCTATTTTCTGATAGATGAAAGTCAGGGAAAAAAACTTAAATGCCCATCACTAAAATAATTTTAAAATGTGGTACATTTGTATTTTGCTGTTGTTAAAAAGAATGAGGTTGTGTTTATATGTACCTAATGAGATCCATGGTATATAGCTAAGCGAGAAAAGAAGTTTGCATAACGTATTTCCATTTTCATAAAATGATACAGTCTGCATGACAAATCTGAAAGGATACACTCCAGACTGTTGGCAGTTGTTACTTCTGTGGACTTCCATTTCCAGTCATGATGAAGTAACAGAGACCAGAGTTACCTTTCCACCTTAAAACAGCTGCACAACTGAACAAAATCTGTGAAACAAAAATTTTCAGACACTGGATGGCAGGCAGTGCAGGAGAGTGATTCAGGGAAATAAATAAGGTGAGTCCTATGATTGTTTCAGCTCACTACCTGGAGAGTTTCCAGGCTGCGGTGTAGGGAAGGGGAAAGAGCCCTGTGGTCTCACTGAAGACAGAGTTTGCTGGACAAAATACCAAAGAGAGAGCTGCACAGGGAACACTGGAGTTCTCCAGGGGATGCTGTCAGGCCTTTGTCTGAGTCCTAATCTGCATATGCATGTGAGGAAATGACCTAGAGCCTGGGAAAGAACCTCTAGAGAGAAGGCAGAGTAATCCCTGGAGCTCACTTAGAGCTGGGAATAGTTTTGTGTTCCTACTAGCCAGAATCGAAGGCCTCCTAATACTGCAGGGCATCATCTAGAGACCTCAGGTGGTATTGCCTTAATAGTGGTGCCAAATTAGATCTAGACTAAAGGCTGTTGTGGACCCACACTAACAAAAGTAAAAGCAAACTTCAAAACAAGTAACCTCAGAACATCCTAAAACAAAGTCTAGCAATGTAACAAAATCCAGCACCTAACAGCATAAAATTCATGATGTCTGGCATTCAGTGAATGAGTGTATGAACCTAGGGTTAACTTAGCTCTTCGCTTTTCCTGTCTGAATTGACGGGGTGCCGTCGTGGGCCATGCTTAGCTCATTGGATCATTCCCTGTTTGTTTTTTCTCCCTAGGGCTCAGTTTTCACCCCAAAAGACCCTGGATCCTGACCAGTTTACACAATGGGGTCATCCAGTTATGGGACTATCGGATGTGTACCCTTATTGACAAGTTTGATGAACATGATGGTAAGATAACAGTTTCTAGGAGGAAATTAAAGAGATATAAATATTTATTGTCTTCTGGAGTAGTTTAAGCTTTCTTTAGGATTAGAGAGTATGGATGGGCTGGATCCTGAATAAGAATCACCTTAGAGATTAGGAAGTACAGCTCTCTTTAACATATATTGCCTGCTTTTTTCCCCAGGTCCAGTACGAGGCATTGACTTCCATAAGCAGCAGCCATTGTTTGTCTCTGGAGGAGATGACTATAAGATTAAGGTATAAAGGGTCTGTTATGATTAGGAGTAAAGGATAGGATTTGGGGTTTGGCAGTTGTGGAAAGGACTAAAAACAGGACATCACATTCATACAGAGCTCAGGCTTCTGATGTTATCAGGGACACTTATCCAGCAAACATTTATTGAATACTTACTGTGATAACACCAGACACTGTTTTATTTTTTTGGGAATTCAAAAATAAATAAGAAATGATCTCTGTTCTCAAGGAGCTTTTATTTTAATGGAGGAGATACATATACACCCTAAATAATAGCACGTACAGTTTGCCGAGTGATACAATAGAGAGATAACCAAAGTGAAAGCAGCAAGGACAGTCCAAGTCAAAGACAGAAAGGCATGACACAGCTGGATACATCTGAGAAATGTAATTAGTTTTGCGTGAATAAACTCTGGAGAGAAGGTGAGAGAAGAGCCAGAAGATGAGAGGGGCTGGATCCTGGAGGACTTACTTGCAGTGCTCAGAAATGTGGATGTCATCATACAGATAACAAGGAACCATTACAGAGGTTTAAGTAGAGGAGTGACATCAGGTTCACTTTTTTTTAAAGATTACTTGGGTGGTAGTCTAGAGAAAGGACTGGATAAAGCGGGCAAGCCTGGATGCAGAGATGCCAGTTAGGTGACTGTTGCATAAGCCCGGGTGGTAGTGGGCAGAGCCTGACCTCAGGCGGCAGAATTTCAGAATGGAGACAGAGATGGAATTGAGAGCTTAAGGAAGGGCATCAATGAGTCTGTTGGAGGGATGGTGAGGGGAAACAAATGAGATGATATTTATTGCAGGCTTCTAGCCTACGTCACTGGGTACCATTCACGGGGAAAGGAAAAACGAGGAGGTGCAGTTTTCTGGAGTGCTGGGGGAGGATGGTGTCTTGGTCTGTTGGGACTACTATAACAAAATATCACAGCCTGGGTGGCTTATAAACAACAGAAGCTTACTTCTCACAGTTTTGGAGGCTGCAAGTCCAAGATTAGGGTGCCAGCACAGTCTGCTTCTGGTGAGGTTCCTCTTCTAGGCTGTAGACGGCTGCCTTCTCTCTGTGTGTCTTCAAATGGTGGAGGGGGTGAGGGATTTCTGCAGAGTCTCTCTTATAAGGACACTAATCCCATTCAGGAGGGCTCTACCCTCATGACCTAAGCACCCCTCAAAGGCCTCGCTTCTTGATGCCTTCACATTGGGCATTAGGATTTCAACGTATAAACTGGGGGGAGAACACAGACATTCAGTCCACAGCAGACGGGTAATGAATACCGTCTTGATACTGATGAGTTTGAGGTACCTAAGGGGCAGTTTGTGGAGATGTGTCTGCACTAGAGTCATATTTGGGAGTTGTCCTCATGAAGGAGGGAGCCAAAGCAGAGGTGGTAGAAGGTGTCCCTCTGGGATCATGTTGAATGAGAAGAGAAGCTGTCATTAAAGAGCTAGAGGAAGTAGAGTTAGTATAGGAAAGAATGATTTTAGAGGTTGGAGATGAACCAAGGGGAAGAAGCAGAAGCCTATTGGATGCCAAGGAAGGAGAGGATTTGGGGAAGGAGAAACTGGTTGGAATACATAAGGACCAAGTAACCTTTGGATTGCTTAATTAGGAAGATGTTAGTGATCCTAGCACCTTAATGTAAAAGTGAGGCAGTAGAATATAGGCAACTCTTTGAAGAAGCTTGACTGATAAAAGCAAAACTGGAGCCAGAGGCTTTGAACCTATGAAATAAAGAATCAAAAATTTCTCTTTACTTCCACAGGTTTTCATTAAGCATGTGTATCCAATCAAACCAGTGAAATTTACTTCATAAAAAAGATAATTTTTTCAGAAGCTAGCTCAGAAAGTTATGTTTTAGATTACACAGCATAACTTAGGTGACAGGTGTGACAAGTGATGGCTGCCCACAGAGAAAAGAGGCCTTAGAATTATAGGAAGGACAGTTCTTTCTGTTTTTTAGATTTTTGTACTGCATCCTAGGGGCGGCTTGTGGAAGCTCAAACCACGTGATAGACCTCAAAAGCTCCTAGGGATATCACTTTATATAATAGTTTTAATAAAGTATTTGTCATTTATATTGATGACCATCGACTATCAAGAATGGTTAACTTGGGTTCCTTATAATCTGTTTAAGAAAGGAAAGACTAGGTGACATTTGAGAAAAAAGATTTATTCCCCAAATCATTAATACTTTCTAAAAAAGACTATTTTCCATTTATATGAAATGTCCAGATAGGCAGATCAGTAAAGACAGACAGTAGATGAGTGGTTGTCTGAGGTTGGAGGGGTTGGAAGGAAATGGGGAGTCACAGCTATTGGGTATAGTTTTGGGGAGGGTGATACAGTGTTCTGAAATTGGTGGTGGTGATGGTTGCACAGCTCTGAAAGTACTAAAAACATTGAATTCTGTGTTTTTTAGTGGATAAATTTTTTGGGGATTTGAATTGTATTTCAATAAAGCCATTAAATAAAGGAATTAGCTAGCTGGCTCGGTGTGCAGTGTTACCACAGGGAGCCACAGATGGCCAGAGTCTAGAAACCCTGCAGGTCTGTCTTTAAGGATTCACAGTTCTGGAGTTTGGTGGAGGACTATAAAGCTGGAAATGTGGAAGTTTAAAACACTGAACTCTGTAAGGGGGAAAAAGTTAAAGAGTGGTATTTATGGTATGATCTAATTTTTGTGTGACACTCAGACTCCATTGTGTACGTGTATTTTATTTATAGATAATTCAACAGATGACAGTGAAAGTATTGGGATACTTTCACGTTTCACTTTCATGTTTCATGTCGTTTACCTTTTCTCATTTCTGCACATACCTGTTGAGCACCTTCTAAGTGTTAGCGGCTGTTTTAGATGCTAGGGGTATAGTGTTGAGCATGGTGGACAAGGACCCCGCCTTGAAGGAGCTTGCATTCTTGTTTGGACAATCATACTTCCCGGTTGTTTGAATTTGTTACAGGAGATGGTGTTACCTTTTGTAATTTACAAAAGAAAATTAAATTTTTTTAAGTAAAAAAAGAATAGTAACTAGTTGGCTTGGGGTAGATTATAAAAAAAATTTTAAATGTTAAAGTGTTTAAAAAAAGCCAAGTGACCTCATAATTTTGCACTTTCTGGGAGGTTTTTTGGATGGGAGTGTATGCTTACATTTCTGGTCCTGGTTTAGTGTCTTTCTTAGTTATGTTCATTGATACCTGGTACTTTGGTAGTTAGCTCAACTTTATATCTGAATATGATGTTTTTCTGCTTAGCTTACCCTAATGGTGAGCAATGTAGTATTTTCCATAGTGATGAATTAAAGTCTGCTTTAATTCTGTCTTCACTGTCTGCTACGTACAGACGGTGAATGTTTGGGCATCGTTTGCCACCAAGTTAGCAGTCTAAGAGAAGATGATACCATATGTTATATTACTGTTTCCTTTACAGTCATGGTATCTGTCCTGCTTTTTTTATCTTGAGTTAAGGTAGTAGATAACGCACTGGGGGTCAGTGTTCAAGCTAAGAACACAATTATGCAGTAGAAAGAAGAGTTAAGCCCCAGATAAACCTCTTGTCTCCTATTACTAAATTGAGATAGTTTCTCCCCAAAGAAAGGAAAAACTTTTCCGTAATTGTCCCTAGCCTTGCCTTTTTTCCCCTCTCCATATGTTTGGTTGACCTACACTTTCATCTTTGATCTTTCTACCTCCAACCTTAAGCAGGTCTTAAACAAGACTTCCTATCAAGGTTCCCACTTATTTAGAAATGCCAAAATATAAACCAGATGTATTTATTGAGAAGCCTGAACCTCTTTGAGGCTCAAGACCCTTATGTCCTATTGCTTAGTTGGATTTCTCTCTGCAGGTGTGGAATTACAAGCTCCGGCGCTGTCTTTTCACGTTGCTTGGGCACTTGGACTATATTCGCACCACGTTCTTCCATCACGTAAGTAGCCGTCGTGGCTCTACTTGTAGAGCATTCTTCAGGTTCTCTGGGAATCTTCTTCCTTCTCGAGAACCCATGCTTTGATAACAGAATTATTGGAGTTCTTGGAGTGGCTCTTCTAGAGTCTGTGTGGTGTTGACCTTTCTGCTTTGTTTCCTTCTGCAAAAGGAAGCACTCAGGGTTATATTTAATTTAATTGGATTCAGTGGGCTGTATAAGGAAGGCATTGATTCTCTATAGGGAAAAGTAGAGATTTGATTTCAGGTTGGCTGAGCTCGTGAACAAAAGTGTGCAGACTAATCCCATGTGGGGTGTTTTTAAAGTGTGTCTGGAGGGAGGGCAAGGTTAGATGCCATTTTGATGAGCTAGTAAATGTTTTGAAGCATTAACATAATCAAGCACTTCTATCCTAGGATTTTCGGGTACAGTAGAGGTTGTTCCTTTAGCCAGGCTTTCTACCTTTGATCTGTCAGGTATCCTAGAAGACAGACTTAAATGTAGATTAGAGACTCCCAGCCTCTTAACCAGTCTCAACCTGGCTGGATCTTTCTATAATTCTGTGCTATTAGATTTAATTTGTACTGTTTCTTGATTAAGTCTCTTGAATTAAGTTAGAATATAATGAAATAAGAGTTTCCTGGCTAAGTATAGTTTTATTTCTTTCTGTAAAATTAAAAAAATTTAGAATGATTGCAAAAATTATAGCAAAAACATTTGAGAATGATTAACCAAAGAAGTGAAAGATGTGTACTCTGAAAACTATAAAACACTGATGAAAGAAATTGGAGATGAGACAAAGAAATGGAAAGACATTCCATGCTCATGGTTTGGAAGAACAAATATTGTTAAAATGTCTATACTCCCCAAAGGAATCTACAGATTTAATGCAACCCCTATCAAAATACCAACATCATTTTTCACAGAATTAGAACGAACAATCCTAAAATTTACGGAACCACAAAAGACCCCCAAATAGCCTAAGCAGTCTTGAAAAGGAAAAACAAAACTGGAGGTATCACAGTTTCAGACTTTTAAGTTATATTACAAAGCAGTAGTAATTAAAACAGTATGGTACTGGCATAAAAATAGACACATAGATCATTGGAACAGAATAGAGAGCCCAGAAGTAAACCCACAATTATATGGTCAATTAATCTTGGACAAAGGAGGAATGAATATACAATGGGACAGATTCTTCAACAAATGGTGTTGGAAAAACCGGACAGATACATGCAAAAGAACGAAACTGGACCACTTTCTTTCATCATACACAAAAATAAACTCAAAATGGTTTAAAGACCTAAATATGAGACCTGGAAGCATAAAAATCCTAGAGGAGTGTCTGGGTGGCTCAGTCGGTTAAGCAGCTGACTCTTGATCTCAGCTCAGGTCTTGATCTCACGCTGGGCATGGAGCTTACTTAAAAAAAAAAAAAATCCTTGAAGAGAGCACAGGCAGTAATTTCTTTGACATGACCGTAGCAACATTTTTCAAGATAATGTCTCCTGAGGCAAGGGAAATTAAAGCAAAAATAAACTGTTGGGATTATACCAAAATGAAAGGCTTCTGTATAGCAAAAGAAACAGTCAACAAAACTAAAAGGCAACCTGTGGAATGGGAGAAGATAGTTGTAAATGACATATCTGATAAAGGTTTAGTATCGAAAATATATATAAAGAACTTAAAAAACTTAATACCCAGGGGTGCCTGGTGGCTCAGTCAGTTAAGCATCTGACACTTGATCTCAACTTAGGTCTTGATCTCAGGGTTCTGAGTTCTAGCCCCGTGTTGGGCTCCATGCTGGGTTTGGAGCCTGCTTGGAAACAACAACAACAACAACAAACTGAACACCCAAAACCACATAATCCAATTAAAAAATGGGCAGAAGACATGAACAGACATTTCTCCAAAGATATGCAGGTGGCCAGCAGACACCTGAGAAGAAGCTCAACATCACTCAGCATCAAGGAGATACAAATCAAAGCTACAGTGAGATATCATGTCACACCTGTCAGAATGGCTAAAAACATCACCAGAAATGACAAGTGTTGGTGAGGATGAAGAAAGGGGAACTCTTGTGCACTGTTGGTGGGAATGCAAAATGGTACAGCCACTCTGGAAAATAATATGGAAATTCCTCAAAAAAATAAAAATAGAGCTACCCTATGATCCAGTAATCACACTACTGGATATTTACCCCGAAAATACAAAAACACTAATTCAGACAGATACATGCACCCCTATGTTTATTGCCACATTATTTACAATAGCCAAATTTGGAAGCAGCCTAAGTGTCCATTGATAGATGAACGGATGAAGAAGTGTGTGGAATATTCAGTGTTAAACAAGAATAAAATCTTGACATTTACAGTGACATGGATGGAGCTAGAGAGTATAATGCTAAGCAGAATAAGAGAAAGAGAAATGCCATATGATCTCACTCATGTGGAATTTAAGAAATACAACAAATGAGCGAAGGGAAAAAAAGACAAATCAAGAAACAGACTCTTAACTATAGAGAACAAGCTGATGGTTACCAAAAGGGAGGTGGGTGGGGGGATAGGTGAAATAGAGCATGGGGATCAAAGAGTACACTTATCATGATGAAAAAGAAAATTCTTAGACGGTGCACGCTTTGCTGTGAGCTCGCGGCTGGTGTTGACAAGGCCATCCTGCTGGTACTTAGTCCTGGAGGACCTGTTTCACTTTATGAGAAATGAAGCCAAGCGTGCTGTTTGATGCCTGAAACTTCTCTTAATGCACAAAACAAAATGGAGGAAGTACATTTTATTAAGGCCGTTCTCCAGGTCCTTTCATCCTAAATTTTTACCTCCAGCACTACTGGGACTTGGAAGAAATCATGTGCAGTGTAAGACCCTGTGGTGTTTGCTTTTATTTTAAGTCTAGAATGATTGGAGGAGGAGGTGGCCAATGTGAATGGAATGCTTGCTGAATTGCCAGAATGGTTTTAGGTACCTCTTCCATGGTTCTCAACCATGGGGGATTTTGCCCCCCAGAGGATGTGGTAGTGTCCAGACATATTTTTGTTGTCACGGCTTAGGGAATGAAGGCTGCTGACATCTGGTGCATGGGATCCAGGTATGCTGCTAAACTTCCTTCCATGTACAGGATGATTCAAAGAATCATTCGACTCAGAAATGTCTATAATAACCCCATTTCATGGATGGAAAAAACTGGGTTTCAGTGATGTTAAGTAATTAATAGAAATATATGTGATTAATTAAAAAAAAGAAAACCATTTGAGAATGATAACCGCTCAATAAGATGCCCTGTGAAGCAGGAATTTTTTGTCGTCGGCATAACGGACGTGCTGAAGACCTGCCTAACAAGTTGCCATCCAGTTGGAAAGTTAGAAAAACTTTTTTATTTTTTTGGTTCAATAAGTATATGTGTGCCTTGTACTAATTAAGTTCTTTGCTAAGCACTGAAGATACAACTGTGAATAAGAAATACCTTCTTTTCTCAGTGAGCTTACAGACTCTAAAAGAGCTACATTGTTTCTCCATGTTATTTTTTGCTTTGGTTCCTGGAATGGGAATTTTTTGAGACTGGATGGCCTGACGAGTCAGACCATAAAACAGTGTTCTAATCCTAGAGTGAAAGAGAGAAGACCCTTTCATAGGATCTTAATTTACAGGACTAGCTGTGTATAAATAGAAATACACATATGCACACATGTACACAGAAAAGTAAGTACGATATATATTCGTTGCCTCTAAGAATCCTTTATGCCTTTTTCTGGCTTCTGTTCTGAAATCTCCAGGTGGAAGTGCTGGTGTGGAAAAGCTGGCAGAACGGTGGGGAGGAGACAGCGAGGCTGCGGATCAGAAGCTGTGGTCCCTTTGCTAGTACAGCTGAGATGTCTGGCAGTGGGGGGTTTCCTCCAAAGAGAGGAATGGTTACAGAGCCCGAAAGAACACATTTGTTTAGTGTCGAAACTCTTTGGATTGTCTTTCAGGAATATCCCTGGATTCTGAGTGCCTCAGATGACCAGACCATCCGGGTGTGGAACTGGCAGTCTAGAACCTGTGTCTGGTAAAGCAGGAGATGCGGCTGAGAGAGAGGCTTTGTTCTGCCTAGTGTTTGCATTATGAGCTTCCCTTCAGAGCAATCCTTTCCCTTCCCTAGTGGGCCCTGCCTGCTGATTAATTACTGATTGTATTTGTAAGATGCTTTCACATGCAAAATGATAAATACAGAGGCAATCTTGTTAGTAATGTATCGATCTGGATTTTCTGATCATTTCTTGCCAGGGAAGGGAGGTCCTATCACTAGGTTTTAGAACAAAACTTTTAGCTGGTTTTCAGTTCTGTTCTCGTGAAACATGAGTCAAGGTCTAGACCTCCATCCTGTTTTGTGTTTGGGTCTTGAACTTCTCATGAAGATGTAAGGACCATTGAAAAATGAGGCCATTTAAGAGGGATTATCCCACCAAAATCTAACTGGTAGTTTCCAGTATAAATTACTAGGACTCCATTTATTTTGATATATGAACGTTTTTAATATGAGAGGAGAGCTGTCTCCTGCAATTGTAATATTTAAATGCTGAAGCATCGGAGGAAAGAAGGGGACTATTGTTAAAGCAGCTGACTTTGCTTATTGTTACTAGTTCAGAATTGTTAGGTTGACTTGCCTTTGCCTCCAAAAAGAATACTTGGGTCTGTTATCTGTTAAAAACGGAGAGTAGTATTTAGTGTGTAGGAGTCTGTTGAGTCCTGCCTCTAATTTGGTATTGTCTTTCTCTTTTCTTCTTGCAGCGTGTTAACAGGACACAACCATTATGTAATGTGTGCTCAGTTTCACCCCTCAGAAGACCTGGTTGTGTCAGCCAGCCTGGACCAGACTGTGCGTGTTTGGGATATTTCTGGTGAGCTGCCCAAGTTCAGGGGACAGCCTCATCATGTCTGGCGCAAAACTGCAATTGCTTAAAATAGTGAGGGTAGTTGGCTTAGACCAGGAAAGGTTAGAATATTCTGTTCTCATGTAATGGCATCTCTGCTTATGAGGGTATTAAATCCGCTTTTGAGGGTACTTTGAGTTAGCGGTATTCTTGAGAGAAGTGGCTGCTCTGGAAAGTGTATTTAACTTGAAGGAAATTTCACTTTGTAGGTAGAAGGGTATCTATCTAGTTAAAATCTAGATACTGTTATATAGTATAGTATATAGAATCTATATATTTGGGAGTATTTGATTAAGAATCATGCCTTCCGGGGCGCCTGGGTGGCTCAGCCGTTAAACATCTGCCTTCGGCTCAGGTCATGATCCCAGAGTCCTGGGATTCAGTCCCACATTGGGCTGCCTGCTCCACGGGAAGCCTGCTTCTCCCTGTCCCCCGCTCCCCTGCTTGTGTTCCCTTTCTTGCTGTGTCTTTCTCTGTCAAATAAATAAATGAAATCTTAAAAAAAAAAAAAAATCATGCCTTCCAGTAAAGTAAAACAAGAAATAACATCTTCCACCAAAACGAATTTTGGGAATAGATTAATGCGGGGCAGCAGGACTCTGGGATCCTGTGGCCTCATTTAGAAATAGGAAATTCCCTCCATTTCTTCTAATGTAGGGAGCACAGGAGAGGGTGGGATTTTTATGTCCAGAACACCTTTCAATGGGCAGACTTCTAGAAATTACAATGACCAGAAATTAAAACAGATTTGTAGATTTTGGATAGTTGGAATAATCCCTCCTTTCACAGTTTATGTATCTTGATTTGGGGATAAGGATTTAAATGGTTGGCGCTATGTAGAGGAAACATGAGAAGTTGCTAAGCCGAGAGGGTAAATGTGGGGAAAGGACAGCCCCTGTGAGGTGGGCAGGCCGCTGGGCCAGCAGGCTGGCTGGCTGGAAGTGCTTTGTGGACGGGTAGAATATGGAAAAGGAACTCCAAATGCTATGGTGCCCTGCCCAGTAAAATTTACTTATCACTTGCTGAATTGTCTCTCTTTGTTTGTTGCCTTCGGAATTCTTAGAGATTGGGGTTCTGTGGAAGGTCATTGGCTAGACTGCAAAACACTTGTTGCGTTCTATAAAAGGAAGGCCCCTCAGAGGTCCTTGGCCTGGTTCTTTTTGGTGGTAAAGGCGTCACCCATCTGAATCGTGTGGCCGAGGTGGTAGCTTTTCTCAGCTCCCTTGTGACATGGTGGGCTAGAGCAGTGTGGTACTTGCTCTTCGTACAAGCCACTAATGAATAGCAAGCCAGGAATTTGGATTTCTGGGTGCAGCACTTGGAATATTGTAGTAGCAGTTGGTTAGGATTCATGCAGCATAGAAGGCAACCAGGGGAGGATGAGGACAGTGGGAGAGCAGAACCTTTGGGTTCTTTTTTTTTTTTTTTTTTTTAACTTTTTGACTTTCTAATGTATACGTATTTTGGTGTGGCAGAGATCTGAAGAGCTAAAAACTAATTTAGGTGACACAGATGCTCTTACCTATCTCTCCAGCCCCTTTCCCTTCCCAACCAGGAGAAGAGTTTTTGATGGAAATTCAGCGTATGTTATGTATGGTCTTTAACTCAGGGATGACAGTCTGAGTCCTGTGTCATGGTGAACCGTTGTGATGACTCTCATCTTAGAACTTCTAGAATCTTCTGCAGTTTTCAGAGGGTCGGGATTAGAAGGGAATGGCATCAACAAGACTGTTGGAGATAGGCAAGTTGTACTCCTTCCACTAGGGCTTCTGCCATTGCAGTTTTTCGTCAGACTGGTGAGGCTTTTTGAAGTACACCCAGATGTGACCAGCCTTGCCGACAGGAGTTGAGCACAAGCACCATGAGCCTGTGCTCCCTCCTCACCGCTAGTGCCAGGAAGTTCCTTATTTACTCTCTCAGTAACCTAGCTATGGCTTTCCGTGGTTTTTCACTGTGCACACATTCAAAGCCCCCTCTCTGTCTCTGGATATAGGAGCCTGATGGGCTTGGGTCCGGCTCATGCTGTTCCTGCTGATCAGCAGCCATTATTTAGAATCGTGTTTCTCAGCCAGAGCTCTGTGACAGGATTGAGCACTACTCAAATACTTTGAGTGACTATTTTCTCACTTCTTATGAGAATGGCATATAGCTAATGACATTGTAGATCATAAAGAAGTTAATTTATTACATGCATAAAGGGATGCTTTGGCCATTAGGGCTTAATTCTGAGAAGGGCCTCTTACTGCCCTGCTCTGAGAGTGCTGGTCACGCCCCCTGATGCTCGTGCAGCAGGTGCCTGTGGCCTAGCCATAGTGACTGGGGCAGTTAGGTGGATGGATTCTCACTGATAACCTGAAATGGCCGAGGCAAGAAATCCTTTTCTTCACTTCTGTAGGTTGAAGATCATTTTTTGCATCAGAATTAAGGACCTTAAATCCAAGAAGAGAGGGCGAGAGTGTGACCCCAGTTGGGGTTTCCACTTGCTCTTGAATGTGTGCAGTGCATGGGTCACTATCTAATTATATTGCAGTCGCTATACTTACTTAGCATATGTGATACTGAGAATTTTGTGCTGACTTGCTCTACTGATGTGAATGCTCTCTTTACTGTTTCTGTTTCTCTACTCACAACTCTCTTGACTTCCAGTAACCCCTTAACCAGAGTGAAAGGAGATGCTTTGGTCTTTAACCAAATGGAGCTTTGAGTTAGACTTTTACATTTAGTCTTTCCTTTTCTGGAAATCAGCACACTCTTTTTAGCAGAATTATTTTTGCCTGGGTTCAAATAAGTCTGAACACAGGAAGAGTAATTAGCTTTCAGGTCTGTTAGGGACCAGAGGTAGTAATTCTGAGAGAGGAAAAGTTAGTTCTGAGTCAGAGAATGAATACCCTCGCATTTAAAGGACTGCTGAAAATTCTAATTGTTTGGAATGTCTACCTCTCTGAGCTCAATATACAGTAAGAAAACAGAGATCTTTAAAGGAAAACCTGTCTTCTTCTTATCTGTCCCATGAGAATTGAGCCCCATGGGGCTTACTTAACCTGAATCTCTTCTGTTAGCCTGGCAAAATATGTTTAAAAGAGAATATATTTACAATCTAGATATAGAAGATAGGTTATTTTTATAGTTTGATCTTCCAAGTAAACTGACAGTTAAATTATCTTAATGTGCTTACACCTTTGCATGTCAAGCCCATGTAATTCAGGCTTAATCTTTGAAATGACAACTAAAAAAGTATTAATTTGCTGCCAGTTCCTGTCCTTATTCCTCTCTTTTTACTACTTCCCCTGGCCCCCATTGGGAAGCGTGCGTCAAACTGGTCCAGTCTGAGAGTGAACTCCCTTCCCTCTGGATTTGAGTAGCTGCTGTAGAAATTTTCCATCTGTCGTTCAGTCGTAGTGAGTGGCTTGTCAAACGCTCAAATACTTCTCTAAGTATCTTTTCACTGCCTGTCCCTATTCATCTCTCTGTCTTTGCTCTTCCCCTTTTCCTGGGTCATGACAGCAAGTGCAGCAAAGGCTCGCATTCTGTCATATGGCTTTCCTTTTAATGGGTTTGTTGAAGCTTATTGGAGGTGAAGTTCCTCACAGCTGTCTGTCTCTGTGTCTTCCTCTGAATCTGTTCCATACACCAGATTCATTAGAAGTTGACAGATCCCATTAAAGAGACAAGCGAAGTAAGTGAGAAGAGACATCCCTTTGATAATGTATTTATGAAGCCTTGGAGAGTGCATTTTTGTTAAAGCATCGGCTTTATTTCTCTCACCTATTGACTAAATGCTCATCTTGGACAGGGGACGAGATGATTGCACCGTCGGGCCCTCTTAAGCGCTTGCCTCCCCAGTGCTGATGTCTACGTGCCACTGGAAGAGAAAAGATTACATTAATATTGTAATGTTAGAACAACAAAGAGAAATACAGTCATTAAAGTTAAATGTTTATATTTTCCGACAGAGGCCAACATTTAGGCTTAAAGTGAATTAGGTTTTATTTTCAGTAATGGCTTTTATTTTCCCCCTAATTATGGATACTTGTTTTTTATTTTACAAGTGCCAGTAGTTTGAATTTCCTCTTTCCCCCACAAATACTTCAAAAGATAGAATTTTAGTCCCAATTCTATTTTCTTATTTGTATATAATTATACCTGCTTGCCTGTCTCAAAGGTTATCAGGATCAAATTACAGAACATATGTTAGAGAGTGCTTTGGAAATCACAAAGTGCTTTTCAAATGTAAAGTAGTTGTTAGCATAGCTTTGGTTGTGACTGTACCACCGTTTATAAAGATAGGTGTAGTTGAGCCATGAGTTTGGGTCGTATACACGGAGGACTCTTCTTATCCTGGTGTCTTTTTTCTGTTGTTTTCAAATTGTGGGCAATTCCTCCCAGTGAAACTAGCCTCCAGAAGTTTTTTTTAATTTAATTTTATTTTATTATGTTAATCACCATACATTACATCATTAGTTTTTGATGTAGTGTTCCATGGTTCATTGTTTGTGTATAACACCCAGTGCTCCATTCAGTGCATGCCCTCTTTAATACCCATCACCAGGCTAACCCATTCCCCCTACCCCCCCCAGCCTCCAGAAGTTTTAATGGCAAAATACATGTAGTTAGGTCTATAACCAGCTTTTTTAAGTAAGAGCTTAAAAGGACGTGACAGTTTTATTTTTATTTATTTATTTTGACCCTAACTAGATTTTATTAGTCATGATCTAAAGGAAAGAAATTACATTGATCTGGCAATCTTTTTGTTGAGAATACATTTACAAAGTTCTGTTGTGCATAAGGACATGACAGTTTAAATTATTTTGTTCACTGCCCAAGAGTCACATAGAAGAGTACACTTTCCGCATAGTTGTACTTTTTTTACTCTCTTCCACCAAATAACTGTTTGGTATTTAATGGGCCTCGTTTCCTTAGCTGCTCTGGAACTGCCCCATGAGTTGCCCAGCAGCTTCCCGTTTGAGAAGCACACAGCTGTGGCTTCCCCAAATGGCTTTTCTTTGAAAAGTTTTTGAGATGATGGAAGAAAAGTTGCTATAGTGGTCACAAAGTTGAAAGTGGAAATGGGAGGTTTACCATTTTAGGCCTCATTTCAAGAACAGTCAAGACTAGAAATGACCTCAGGTAAACAGCTCTTGAGGCGAGGCTCGCTGAGGAAGGTAGCCGTGTCAGAAGTTTGGATCTCCTCCTTGGGGAGGAGATCCCAGTAGCGGGGCTGTTAAGTGTTCAGGGAGGAAAAGAGAGGCTGGTCAAAGTGCCTCAATATCTTGAACATTTTTAGAAAGAGATAGATAGGAGCTTTTGACTTCTTTCTTCAGTCTCTCTAGATTTCTTTTTCCCTTCTTTGTCTTTAACGTTAGTCTCTCCCTGTACCTTCCTGTGCCTCTGTTACTGGGCTCTTTTTGGTAACATTATTTTGTGTCTTCCATTCCACTCCTCATCCCTTCAAAGGTCTAAGGAAAAAAAACTTGTCCCCTGGTGCCGTGGAGTCCGATGTGCGAGGAATAACTGGGGTTGATCTGTTTGGAACGACAGATGCGGTGGTGAAGCACGTGCTGGAGGTACTTATCTTCACAGCCAGCGGCTCGTCTGGGCTCTTGTCCGGGAGGCAGGGACAGGACGCTGCTCGTTTGTTCATTCCTGCAACAAAGATTTGTGCAGTGCTTATTAAATGCCGGGCATTGTTTGGAGACACTGGAAACAGAATAGTCCGTGAGCCAGGAGAAATGAGGCTTCTGTGCCACCTCGGGGAGAGTCACATTACCTCCTAAACCCAGTGGGGAGAGAGGGAGAAGGCTGGTATAGGCTCTGTCACCATCCCAAAGCAGAGTCCGTTCGCACACCTCTTGTGAGAGTTGGGATGGGGGGGGGGGGTTGTGATTTAATCGGAGTTATTAAGGACCAGCCATGTGTGAGTAATTTGTGTGCCTGGTGAGAAAATAGAAAAGCATTAGAGAAAGAAACTAGATTTTTAAGAATATCTAATTTAATCCTTACAGCTATCCTCTGAGGCAGATATTAGTAACCTGATTTTACAGATGAAAAAAATTGAGACTTAGAGAAATTGAGCAGTTTACCAAAATCCACATGTATCTTGTAATTGAAAGAACTAGGATTTGAACTTGGATCGGACTCCAAAACCCAAGGGATTTTCGCCACACATGAAGTCTCTCTATAGTGGTACTGAGTACAACCGTATAAATAAAGTACAAGATATCTTAAAATTAGCAGTTCTTAAACTTTGTGTCCTGAGAACCTCTTTATACCCTTAAGACTTACTGAGGACCCCAAAGAGTTCTTGTTTATGTGGTTCATATCTTTCAGTTTTTACCGTATCTGAAATTCAAACTACAGACTTTTTAAAACATGAAATATATAAGCACACATTCCGTTAGCCATCAGCGCAATGACATCATGTCACGTAGCTGCCGGAAACCTTATCCTCAGGAGAGAATGAAAGTGAAGAAGGCAAATAATGCCTTAACATTATTAGGAAAATAGTTTTGACCTCACAGATTTCCTAAGGGAGTATTGGGACGCATCCGAGAGTTTCCCAACGTTTCCTCATTAAGTTGTAAAATTGGTTTTTATTCTTGTGATGTTAATAATTAGTTGGGGAAATAATATATAAGTAGACAATAAAACAAGGCAGTGTATCCCAAATGCAAATGACGCTGAATTTGGGAGTAGAAAGATTTGGGAATTGGCATGAGAACTTGGGTGTAATATTGGGTGGGTTGACATGGTAACTCTCATGTTCATATCTTAGAGTAGCATAATCCCTTGAATCTTTTCACAGGAAGAGTAAAAATCAGAGACATTTTTAATAACCACCAGCGTGGCTCTTTAGTTTGCTTTCAGTAATAGTTATAAAGCCATTTTAGAAGAACCACTTCTTTTTTTCCACAGGGTCATGATCGTGGAGTAAACTGGGCTGCCTTCCACCCCACTATGCCCCTTATTGTATCTGGGGCAGATGACCGTCAAGTGAAGATCTGGCGCATGAATGGTGAGTAGACCAGTGACAGTATCACTGTGTCTAAAAAATGGACTGCTGGCCAGCCAGGTGAAGCAGCCAGGTCTTCTGGACTTAGTGACCCATTTTCCTACCTTAGGTTCTTACGCTAATCCTAGGAGCATAAAAATTGCCCCATTCTCTTTTTCCTGTTTTTGAGGCATCCTGATTTTGAGGATTCTGAACACAGTTAAGAATAAACATTCATTCAAAAACATTTATTGGGTACCTGCTTTGTACTAATCATTGTTCAAGGCTCTGGAGATATGATGGTGACTAAAACATATGGAGCTTACATTTATTCTATCCTGACACCTAGTGACAAAACAGGGTAAGAGGATAAAGAATGATGGAGAAGAGGTGCTGCCGTTGATAGGTGGGTCCGAGTGAAAGAACAAAGAAACATATAGAGATTCAGAGGCTTAAATGAAAAAATTGCCCTGTTAGAAGTTGCTTATGTAGGGGCGCCCGGGTGGCTTAGTCGTTAAGCGTCTGTCTTCGGCTCAGGTCATGATCCCGGGGTCCTGGGACCGAGCCCCGCATCGGGCTCCTTGCTCAGCTGGGAGCCTGCTTCTCCCTCTTCTGCTTCCCCTGCTTGTGTTCCCTCTGTCGCTGTCTCTCTCTCTGTCAAATAAATAAAATCTTAAAAAAAAAAAAAAAAAAAAGTTGCTTCTGTAGCATTTTGGAGTAGCACCTAGCATTTGGTTAGAGATGCCGTAATTTTAAATCCTGAACTTGTAGTAGTAGAGAGTTGTGATCTAATTCTTTTTGGTCCTTCAGAGTCAAAGGCATGGGAGGTTGACACCTGCCGTGGTCATTACAACAACGTGTCTTGTGCTGTCTTCCACCCTCGCCAAGAGTTGATCCTTAGCAATTCCGAGGACAAGAGTATCCGAGTCTGGGATATGTCCAAGCGGTAAGAGGGTTATGATGGTGTGTGACCCAAGCCAGGGGAAAGCCCCTCCTCTCTCATTCTCTCTCCTAAAAGTTAGATTAGACTGCTTCTGTGTGTCTCTCCATCTTCAGCGTATGGAGAAGTCAGATCTGATGTTATGAAAACCTCAAGGGGCCTAGAGATCACCCAGCATTTACAGATCTCCCATCAATACAACTTCCATGTGCACTTTTTTCTCCCCCAAATTTAAGCATGTTCTTCGGTAGTTAGGGAAATAAGAAATATGGAATGAAGGTAGTATAACAGGAAATCATGATGAATGAGGGGAGATTGAAATACCCAAATATTAGGGTCAGAGTATATGCAATTTGCTGTCCTGATTTAATCTTTCATCAGTGTGCTGGCTTACACTCAGTGTTCAGTGCTGTTGTATGTGATAGACTGAGGATTACTCTGAAATTAATGTTTTCCTTTGTGTACCTTTTGCTTTCCTAGGACTGGGGTTCAGACCTTCCGCAGGGACCACGATCGTTTCTGGGTCCTAGCTGCCCACCCCAATCTGAACCTCTTTGCAGCAGGTAAGGGCCATTTCTTCTCTTTTTCTCTTGTTTAAGTTCAAAGTTTGTAAGGTATGAGAGTGATTCTCCATTAGCTTTCTCTCCAGTTGATGCATAGCAGGGTGGTGGGGAGAAATAGGGTTCTTAGAGCCGGGCGGTTGAAGCTTCTCTCCTTTGCTCTCCCTCACCTTCCTGGAGAACCAGTCGTTCAGTGTTTGTTCTCCACCCAGATCCATTTGACAAGAAAACCCCTTCCCTTTGATTAGTTAGGAAGCTAATAGTGGGCACTCAGGGTTCTCAGACGGAGGGACTGAGGAGCTCGAGGCTGAGTTTCTGTCATCCGTTTAGCAGATACATGCTGCGCCTCAGGCCCTAGTCTGGGTGCTGCTGTGAGAGCAGCGCCTCAAGCAGTGTCCCCAACCCTGTGGAACTCTTATGTGTAGTGAGTGGGGGAGACTGTAAAACAATAAGTATATAAAATAACATGTGGAAGATGCATTGGAGAAAAGAGGCGTGGGGAGGGACACGTGGGCACTGCTGCTTCATGGTGGGTGTTGAGGACAGTGAGGGATGACACACACAATGCTGGCAGTGCTCTGAGAGGTGCTGGGCACGTGTGAGCGGCATCGGAGGCCAGGACGGGGCACAGCGAGTAGGGGTGGAGTCATGGGAGGGAAGAGCAGGCCCGGCTGTGCTCCACCTTGCAGGCCAGGGTTAGAGTCCAGATTTTACTCTGAATGGGTGGAAAGCCATTGGAAAGTGCTGGGTAGGCAAGTGAATGATTGGGTTTATGTGTGGAGAGCTGATCAGGAGGACAAAGGTTGGAGGTTTCTCTGAGAGATGGTTGATGCTAGTGGGGAAAAAGCAAAACATTTTTTAAAACAACTGGAAAGGCTTTTTAAACTAGCATCCCTGTTTAGCAAAACCTCTTATGTTCTTGCTATATGCTAGGGACGGGGGAAGGACGGAAATGATTGTAATTTCTGTCTTCAGGGAGCTCGTGGTATAGCGCAGCTGGTGGCCTTAAACAGTTACAGTGCAGGCCGTTAAGTGCTGTACTGGAGGGTTTAGCAGAGTGGACATACTGTATCCTCTTAGTTTCAGGTGAACATCATAGTGATTCGATCTTTTTGTATATTACAAGATAATCCCCATGATTAAGTCTAGTTACCATCTGTCACCACATGAAGTTATTATAACATCATTGACTATATTCCTCATGCTGTACATTACAGCCCCATGACTTATTTGTTCTGTAACTGGGTATTTATACCTCTTAATCTCCTTTACCTATTTTGATCACTCTCCACCACCTCCAACCTCTGCTAACTACCAGTTTGTTCTCTATATCTGTGGTCTGTTTCCGTTATGGTGGTGGTCATTTTTGTTTCTTTTGTTTTGTTTTTTAGATTCCACATATAAGTGAACTCTTACAGTATTTGTCATTCTCTGTCTGACTTACTTCATTTAGCGTAATTCTTCTAAGTCCATTTATGTTGTAAATGGCAAGATTCCGTTCTTTTTTATGGCTGAGGACTATGCCACTGTGTGTGTGTGTAACACATCTTCTTTATCCATTTATCAGTGGACATTTACGTATCTTCCGTATCTTGGCTACTAGAGATAATGTTGCAGTGAACGTGGAAGTGCATGTATCCCTTCAAATTGGTGTTTTCATTTTCTTCAGATAGATATCCAGTAGTGGAATTGCTGGATCATACGGTATTTCTATTTTTAAGTTTTTGAGAAATCTCCATCCTGTTTTATATAGTGGCTACAGCCAATTTACATTCCCACCATCGGTGCACGAGGGTTCTCTTTTCTGCATATCCTCATCAACACTTGTTATTTCTTGTCTTTTTGATACTAGCCACTCTGACATGTGTGAGCTGATACCTCATTGTGGTTTTGATTTTGCATTTCCCTGATGATCAGTGATGTTGAGCATCTTTTCATGTGTCTGTTGGCCATCTGAATGTCTTCTAGAAATGTCTATTCACGTCTTCTGCCCATTTTTTAATTGGGTTGTTTGTGTGTGGTTTTCTTTTTTTATATTGAGTTGTGTTTATATATTTTGGCTATTAACCCCTTATTGGATATGTGATTTACAAATATTTTCTCCCATTCAGTAGGTTGCCCTTTCATCCCTTTCATCTTGTTGATGATTTCCTTTGCTATGCTGAAGCCTTTCAGTTTGATGCAATTCCATTTGTTTATTTTAGGTATAATGGAACTTTGTACGAATTGTTAGGAGAACACAGAGGAGGGTGTGTCTAAACGTGATGGTGTGATACAGAGGATTAGGAAAGGATTTACAGAAATTTATTTGAATAAAGATCCTAAGAACTGTGAGAATTTAGACAAATAAAGGATACATTTAGGTATCTTGGTTTTTAGCACGCATATGCAGTCCTCGTCCTTGTGTATCTCCTGTTTCCAGCTTTCTTTCTTGCCTGCAGCTGACTCTTTCCTCCTCTCCCTTTGCCCCAGGCCATGATGGTGGCATGATTGTATTTAAACTGGAACGGGAACGGCCAGCCTATGCTGTTCATGGCAATATGCTCCATTATGTCAAGGACCGATTCTTACGTCAGTTGGATTTCAACAGCTCCAAAGATGTAGCTGTGATGCAGTTGCGGAGGTAAGTCAGACCTGTTCCCTCCCTCCAGACCCTCTCGTCTGTCGCCAGAGCTGATACCCACAAACCGGACTCTGTTCTTCCAACGACATTTTGGATCTCATCTCCTCTCACAGATTGAATCCCTATTGGGGAGGCTGCTCAGTTTAAACCCCAAGAGCATGGTGGGCAAGGAGGATGCCATGAGGAGAATGGGAGTTTCCCTAAGGAGAATGCTAGTGACCCTGTGCAGAGGAGACCATAACTGCCACAGTCCACCGGGTCTCTTGCAAACCAGAGTCTCCTGGTAGAGAGCAGCCCAACTTGGTGACAGGCCTTTTTCCCTCTGTTTGGCATTTCTGTAACTCTTCTTTGCTTTCCAGCAAAATGCACACATCTCTAAACTAGAATATATGTCTCTGGAAGCTCTTAACTCTGAAGATACGATAACCTCTGGGATGTCTGGCAAAAAGAACTGTCCTCTTGGAAAGCCAGCTGCATCAGCATGCTGAAACATTCATGGTGGCAAACTCTGGCATGAGGGTTTGATAACCACCCTCCAGCATTACTACAATAAAAAGATGGGTTTATGTGAACACTCCAAGGGACAGGAGAAATTAGCCAGAGACAGAGCATGTCATGTTACTCTGGTGTCCCCTGCAATTATGTGTAGGAATTTGTACCCAAGAAGAACCAATCTCACTCACTACAGTGAGTGCTAACCCTACCTTCCGTTGAATAATTGGGCTTGTACTAGGGTTTGTCTTTTTAAAACTGTTTGTCAAAGCTGAATTAGGGATGTCCCCAAGCCTTAAAGGAAGGAAGAGAGTAGATGCAATATTTATTTTTATTCCTGATTATAAAAGTGATGAGTATATGTGTAAAGACTGGATAAGTAGGAGGTGTGGGAGTAATTCCGTTCTTCCGTCCTTCCGTCCTTATTCCTCTTCCGTTTTTTCTCTTTTTTTCCATGTATAACTCCAGTGGTTCCAAGTTTCCGGTGTTCAATATGTCATACAATCCAGCAGAAAATGCAGTCCTACTGTGTACGGTACGTAACTCATGGAATCCTCCTAGGATCTTCCCATTTCCCATAGGTCTCTTTCTCATGCCCTTAGAGAACCTCTAGCGGCTCCTTAGAAGCCATTTAATGGTCATTTTGAGAGAGCTAACCCAGTAAACAGGCTCAAATCAGGTCCACTCCAGTGATGATAAACATATTAGGGTTTGTGCACTTCTCTTGCATAAGGCTGACGATCTCTAAACTTAACGGAGCATCAAGATGAATGCCCCAAATCACTACACGTATATATATCCTATGCAAAGAGGATGTTTATCTTGATTCCTCCATGTGGGTAAAAGTGTAGAGCTGACTTGGAGGAGGGTTCCTGTCAGTGGAGTTGGCTTCAGGGTCAGCAAGTAGCTCCCACATTTCTTGCCATATAATTTGGGGGAAAAAGAAATGACATTCTAGTTTTAGTGCCCTGTTTGCCAATTAAAAAGAATGAAAACCTGTCTTTCCCCATATGACTTTGAGTGTCTAATCCAGTCCTTGTTCAGTATCTAAGAACATTTTTCTCCTGACAGTTGTCTTTGCTATCTTTCCTTTGATTTTTTTTTTTTTCTCCCCTTTGAACAGACTTTAAAGGTGATGAGTTGTGTGCAGGTAGAGCAACCAGAATATTGGGGATTTGGTTTGTTAATTTTTGGAGCCGAGAGCAATCCTTGCTTCCTTTCAAATATGATCTGCATCTTTGGAGAATACAAAAAATAAAGTGCTGTGAATTCTGAGCTCTTGGGCAATGAGCCTGAGAATTTTTAGCTGTAGAAACATTCGCTTGCCCTCTGGGTGAAGAGTGAGGAAGGGATACCTTCGAATTGTTGTACGATGGCAGTTTTCTGTCGGAATGAACTGCCGCCTTAGGTTCCTCTCACGATTTGACCTCTCTGTCGTCCACAGAGAGCCAGCAATTTAGAGAACAGTACCTATGACCTCTACACCATCCCCAAGGATGCGGACTCCCAGAACCCTGACGGTAGGTGCTCCCTGTGTCTGCCGGGCTTTGCGCGCAGCTCTTCTCTCCTGCGCAGTCGCGCCTCTTCAGGGTTTTCACGTTCCTTCCCCAGGCTGCGGCCACATCACTCATGTCTGTTGGCTGGGGCCGCTGACAGTTGCATCACAGGCGACCATGGTGTGAAATATTCATGTTCCTCCTTCATTTTATTACTCCAGCTAGATATATATATTTTATAATTTGGTTATTAGAAACTCTCCATTTTCTCTTTCAGCACAGCATGTTTTCCTAGTTTATTGTCAGCTGATATGACTTTCACCCCGGTAGTTTCATTTATTTAAGAATGTGGTTCCAATCTTGTAGTGTCTCATCCTGGGACTAGGGATTTATGCTCTCCCATCCACTCCAGATCCGAATAGGCTTCCTTTTGCATGTCAAAGAGATGAGGCTGCTCGCAGCCCCACACCCCACCAGGGATCCCAGGATCCAGCTGAGACCCCCGTCTACCTCTTCCATCACCACCACCCCTTGTTGAGTCCTTCCTGTTAGAATTCTGGACAGCCTTCTCAGAAGCTCCTTGCAGTCCACTTCCTCCCGTTGCTTTACAGAGTGTGTTCCTTGGGTCCCCACCTTACTAGCACGCTTTCAGGACACTTTAGACTCCATCAGCAGATTGTGAGAAGTCGTTTTGCTAGCCCTGGCCCTGTTGTGGGTGCTACTGTGTCGTTAGCGTTGCCGAAACGATTCACTCTTTAAAAAAAAAAAAAAAAAAAAGCATGGTCCTGGTGAGAAGAGAGGAAACCTGTATGTCTTTGGCATCCATAAATCAGTCTTCCCTATAAATTAAACAGTGAAGCCATTTCTGACCAAATTTTATGATTGTGTCCCTCCCTACCTACCTCCTTACTCTTTTCCCCCCTGTTTTTCAGTTAATAGCATTTAAAATACCTTAGTTTTGTTTTATTACCACTTTTGTTTTCTCCATCTTTCGAGGGAGAGGATAATTAGTAAAGGAGTACAGTGCAGCCCGGTGACAGGCAACAGAGAGGAAGAGGAAGAGAAAGAGCAAAAGCTTGACGAGGGTGGCTCCCCAGCCCCCGGAGCGTGGGGGTGTCGGCTGTGATAAGAATTGCCTGTCATGCACAGGTGCTGGAGGAGTGCAGAGCAAGGCTGGCCCGCACGTTCTGTCCACTTTGCTGCCGATGCTAATAGATAAAAGTATTTTGGGGCCGCCTTCTGTGTATGACCCTTGAGGTGTCCCCGAGAGTGGAGAGCCCATTCAGAATTCTAATCAGCCAGTGAAATGTTGGGGAACCGAGGAACATTTATAACTTTCTTCAGGGTAATAAGAATGATTGACATTTATGGAGCAACAGCTTGGTGCTAAACACTGCCCCGCACAGAGCTCATCTGCCTGTCAAGATTTAGTTGGGAGCGCTCTGCCCCACCCTGCTCTACCCGGAGGTCTGCATTTGCATGTTAAAAGCAGCAGAGCAGCTGCGTCCTGGGGAGGGGGCTCTCTCTCTACTCCAGCTTGTGGAGCTAGGAGGTCCTAGACGCTGACAGGCTGCATGCAGCGCTCGGCAGCTTGGCCAGCCAGGCCCTGCTCGTTAGCTTGATGGAGTGTGCTGTCTCCCAAGATGGGCGGTTCTTCTGCCAGTACACGGTGTTGGCTGAAATGCATCCACTTGGCCTAGAGAAAAGAGGCTTGGCAGGGGTGGAGGTTGGAGTTTGGAGGGGACTGGTGGGGAAAAGTCACTGACAATAGCCTCAGGTTACAGCTGAATTAGTTAGGAAGCAGCTGAACTGGCAAAGCCAACATGGCAGCCAGCAAGACTGGCAGCTCCGTGGCACCTGACTCTGTCACCTGCCAGTGGCTCGTCACACGCTCCCGCCCTTTGCTTTTGTTCTCAGCTCCTGAAGGGAAACGATCCTCGGGCCTGACAGCCGTTTGGGTTGCTAGAAATCGGTTTGCTGTCCTAGATCGGATGCATTCGGTGAGTTAAGCCTAAAAGGGGAAACTGATTTTGGCGTCGTGGTGGCAGTGGTCTAAGTATCGCACGAAGAAAGAGCAGGTTTTCTCTCTGCTCACTGCCTGGGGAGTTGTGATCATCATGCAGATACCCCAGTCGCCCCATCAAGCAACGAAACCTGAAAATTGACTTGATTGGGTTGATGATCACTGTGGGTCTGAGCTTGAGAACCAAGCTAACGTCACTCTTGACAACACAGAAGCCAGAAGACATCAAATCTGAAATAGGTGGGCTGGATGAGGAGTGAATCCTCCTCCTCATGCTAACTACCACCACTGGTACTTAAAGACGTAAGCAGTCCTGAACGAGACAGACAAAGCTCTCAAGAAAATATGTAACAAGAATATAAGCCCAGAAGTCTTGTCCTCTCTCTGGTTGAAGGAGGAATTCAGACTT
Organism: Phoca vitulina; assembly: GCF_004348235.1. Classification (NCBI taxonomy): domain Eukaryota; kingdom Metazoa; phylum Chordata; class Mammalia; order Carnivora; family Phocidae; genus Phoca; species Phoca vitulina. The sequence continues at coordinate 836,368 of NW_022589800.1, forward strand.
CAGTTGGATTTCTCAGGATGTTTCAGTTGGGGGGAAAAAGCAAAAGCTCTCAAGGCCCCTGGAGAGGGTTTGGGTTAGAGTGGGCTGCCTGGAGTGGTGACTGGCCTGGACAGGAACAGCCCAAACTTGATTTCTTGAAGCTAAGGAACCCTTGCTGAGGCACGTCAACTGTCGTCATCTGACGAACACACATTTCTGATAACCCCACCTTTGGTCATTATTTCAGCTCCTGATCAAGAATCTGAAGAATGAGATCACCAAAAAGGTGCAGGTGCCCAACTGTGATGAGATCTTTTATGCTGGCACAGGCAACCTCCTGCTTCGAGATGCAGAATCCATCACGCTCTTTGATGTTCAGCAGAAGCGGTAACATGTCAGGTGCCCCTAAGCAGACAGGCATATAGTGGATGAGGGTGGACCTCTGTGGTGGGAGCTTTTCTCCCAGTGAGTTTGCCTCAGGCTTGGCCACTTTTGTGCTATAACTCTAAGACTTTCTCTCCACTTTTCCCTCTGGGGTCACTTTCCATCCTCTCCATACTAGCATCGCAAGGAGGGGCTTATTTATCAGTTTTTGGAGCACCTGAACGAAGAATGCTTTTGGGACTTAGAACTATGGGCACGTAGGGGTGAATAGCATGGTTCTTGTACTTAGAGGAACTTAACAGTCCACTGATGAGATCAGACATACACAGATTCCCTAATAATACATGTGAATGAGGGGCAGGGAGTGAGGGAAGGGAAAGTGCACGGTGTGAGCCAAAATGTTTCCGTCACTCAGCTACCATACAGAGAGTGTTTATTTGGTATTATTTTAAGAAACTGGGGCTTACATTAATTTGGATATGAAAAGCATGTAGGTCTTAACCTGGGATGAGGGAGTCAGGTCCACTTAGGTTCACCTTTCTCTGTCCCAGGACTCTGGCCTCTGTGAAGATTTCTAAGGTGAAATATGTTATCTGGTCAGCAGACATGTCCCACGTAGCACTACTGGCCAAACATGGTAAGTCTTCATTATATCCGCCCTGATTTAGGGACCAGCCCTTCCCTCCCCATCCCTGCCAGTCTGCTTCACTCACCCTGTCCAGCAGAGCACTCATGCCCTTTGCCTCTTACAGCCATTGTGATCTGTAACCGCAAACTGGAGGCTCTGTGTAACATTCATGAGAACATTCGCGTCAAGAGTGGGGCCTGGGATGAGAGTGGGGTATTTATCTATACCACAAGCAACCACATCAAATATGCCGTCACCACGGGGTAAGTGAATCATCTGATAACACAGAGTGGGAGAATGTAGCTCTTGAAATCACTGTCCTGTCTCAAGGGATGTAACTGAGTCTTCCTTGAACCTTCTTCGTGGGAAATCTTTGTCGGGCACATGTGTGCTAGGCACATCTGAACATTCTTTTTCAACTCTTTAAAAAATTGTGACATATGACCCGAATGCAGACAAATGCACGGAGTCCATACAGGGAGAATAGCAGATTGTCACGTAGTGGACGTCCGTGTCCCTGCCACCCAGGTCAGGAGCTACAGCAGAGCTGGCAGCCAGAAGCCCTCAGCCTTGATCACAACCACCTCTGCTTCCCACGCAAAGATCACATTATTCTGACTTCTATGGAAATTTCGTCCTAGCTATTCTTTGTAATTTTACTGCCCAATATGTGTCTTAAAATAGTATGCTTTAATTTTGCCTGGTTTTGAACTTCATGTAAATCATACTGAATATATTGTTTCATATTTTGCTTATTTTGCTCAATATTTTGTTTGTAAGATGCATCCATGTTGTAGCTGTAATTTATTTATTTTCATTGTGTAATATTCTATTATATGAATATACCGCAGTTTTATCAGTTCTACTCTAGAGGGATGTTTGAGTGATTTCTAGGATTTGGCTACTGTGATGAACAATGTTCTTTTAAACATTCTTTTACATGTGTTCTGGTGCCAATGCACATAATGTTTCTCTAGAGTGTCCACCCAGAGCCGAATTGCTGGATCATAGAGTATGCGTATCTTCGCGTTTACTAGGTAACGTGAAACTGCTCTCCAGAGGGGCTACCGATTTTCACGTCCACCAACATGGTAGAAAAGCTTCCTTGCTTACCATCCTTTCCAGCCCTTGCCTTTGCCAGACTTATTTTTGTCTATCTGGTGGGTGTGTAATGGCATCTCATTGTCATTTTACTTTGCTACGCTGATTCCTAATGAGATTGAGCAACTTTTCAATTGACCATCAGGGTTTCCTCTTCTGTGAATTCTGTTCAGGCCTTTTATCTCTTTTTTTAATGAGTTATCCTTTTTAATTTTAGGAGTTCTTCATATATTTGAGTGTGCATCCTTTGTCAGGGCTACGTGTTACAAATCTTAATGTTTCTTCCCATTCTGTAGCTTGTCTTCTGATTCTCTTTATGATGCCCTTTAACGAACAGATGTTCTTACTTTAATATAGTTGAATTTATGAATCTTACCTTTTATGGGTATTGGGTTTTGTATCTTCTTGAATAAATCTTTATCGACTCCAAGATTATAAAGGCATTCTTTTATATTCTCTTGTAGAAACTTCATAGTTTTGTTTTTCATATCTAGGACTGTGATCTGCTGAAGTTCATTTTTGTGTATGGTGTGAGGTGCAGGGGGCTCAGTTTCACAGTTTTCCTTACGGACACTCAGCTGTCACAGAGTCATTTACTGCAATCAGACCAATCTTTACCCCCTCGTTCTGCAGTGCCTTCTTTGTCACGTATGAATCATGTTTCCAAAAATGCAAGGACCTATTTTCTGTGGGCTGTGTGTTGATCTCTGATCTCATTCTGTCTTAAAGTATTACAGCTTTAGGATTTTTCACATCTGCTAAAGCACGTCCTCAGATCTTTCCCACTTTATTTTTTAAAGTTATTAAGCTATTTTCTAATTACTTTTGCCTTGAAAAGGCAAATTTTCAATTTTTTTTTGCCTTAAAAAAGTATGTTAGAATCAGCTTGTGAAATTCCATGCAAAATAAAACCAACAAAGAAAACACACTACTGTGATTTTAGTGGGATTGCATTGGATCTGTTTGTCATTTTGGGCCTAATTGACATCTTTACAATATTAAATTTCCTGATCTGTGAACATGATGTAGTAACTCTTCATTTATTTAGGTGTTCCTAAATAAGTGTTTACTCTTTCAGTAAGGTTTATAATTTTCTCCATGGAGATCTTGCATTTCTTTAGATTATTCTTAGGCCCTTGGTAGTTTTCAATGTGATTTGTAAGTGGATAGTATCCATTTAAAAACTTAATTTTCTAACTTTTTATGATACTTAGAAATACAATTACGTTTTTAAATTGATTCTATTTCAGAGACCTTGCTAGACTTTTATTATTTCTAGTAATTTGTCTTTTTTTCACAAATAATCATAGCATCTTTGGGTAATGATGGTTTGTTTCTTCTTTGCCAGTACTTACACTTTCATGTGTTTGTCTTGCACTGACCAGAATCTCCAGCATAGTGTTGAATAAACATGGTGATGGCAAACTTTTTTGTCTTGTTCCAATTTAAAGAGTGAGCTTGGGGGAGCCAGGGTGGCTCAGTTGGTTAAGCGTCCGACTCATGGTTTCAGCTTGGGTTGTGATCTTGGGGTTGTGAGATTGAGCCCCACGTTGGGCTCTGCACTCAGCGTGGAGTCTGCTTGAGATTCTGCCTAAGATTCCCTCTGCCCCTTCCCCTGCTTGCACTCTCTCTCTCTTAAATAAAATCTTCAAGAAAAGAAAAAGAGTGAGCTTTCAGTGTATTGGCATTATGTAAGCTTGTTGTAGACTTCTTTAGAGATAGCTTTTATTTATTAAGGAATTTCCTTGCTATAGCTGAGATAAATATTGAATTTTATTAGATACCTTTTCTGCATATACTGAGGTAATCATAGGATTTTTCTCTTTTTATTGATTAGTGTAGTGAATTAAATTGATTTTTAAAAAATGTTAGACCAGTGGGGTACCTGAGTGGCTCAGTTGGTTGAGCATCTGCCTTTGGCTCAGGTCATGATCCCAGGGTCCTGGGATCCAGCCCTGCATCGGGCTCCCTGCTCGGTAGGGGGCCTGCTTCTCCCTCTCCCACACCCCTGCTTGTGCACGTGCTCTCTCTCTCTCTCTCTTTCTCTCTGTCAAATAAATAAATAAAATCTTAAAAAAAAAATGTTAGACCAACATTGTATTCCTGATACAGATCTAACTTGGTCACGATGTTTTACCCGTTTCTGATATTGCTAAATAAAATAAATTTTATTTATTTATTTTTAAAGATTTTATTTATTTATTTGACAGAGAGAGACACAGCAGAGCAGGAACACAAGCAGGGGGAGTGGGAGAGGGAGAAGCAGGCTCCCCACTGAGCAGGGAGCCCGATGCGGGGCTCGATCCCAGGATGCTGGGATCATGACCTGAGCCGAAGGTAGATGCTTAACGACTGAGCCACCCAGGCGCCCCTTGATATTGCTAGTTTTAGTTTGCTAGTATTTTGCTCAGGATTTTTACATCCATGTATGTATATATATGAGATTGGCCCATGACTTCCCTTTTTCTTTCTGTCCTTGTCAGGTTTTGGTGTTGAGGTTGTGCTAATTTCATAAAATAAGGAAAGTAATACACCTTCCTCTGTTCTCTCAGTGAGTTTGTAATAAGATTCGGTTTAATTCTTCCTGAAATGTTGGGTAGAATTTGCCAGTGAAGTCATCCAGGCCTGGATTTTTTTATGATTCAGTTTATCTTGTGTAACAGTTACGGGACTGTAGGGGTTTTCTATCTCTTTTTAGTCAGTTTTGGTAAATTTTACTTTTCTTGGAATTTGATCGTTTAAAAAAGTTTACGCCTATCCTCATCCTGCAGGAGCTAGAGTAATATCCCCTTTTCCATTCCTAATATTGCAATTCTACCTTTTTGTTTTAATTAGCCTCATGAGAGGTTTATCAGTTTTATTTAGCTTTTGCCTTTATTGATTGAACTTCTGTGTTGTATTTTTGTTTTCTATTTCTTAATTTTGTGATTGGCTTCATTATTTTTCCTAAGTATATTCTTTGGTTTAACTTTTAAAAGAACAAAATTTTTGAGTTGGATGCTTATTAATTTTTATTACATTTTTATTTTTTATATTATATTTATTAATTTTCTAATATATGTACATAGAACTCATTAGTTTTTGGTGTTTCTTCTAATACAGTGTGTGCACTTAGCATCCCGGATTATCAATCAAATTTTGTGTTAGCGATGCCCATAAGTTTTATAAACTTTTAGTTTTTGTTCAGTTTAAAATATTTTTTGCTTTTTATCATTTGTATGTCAGAACTTCGCATCTCCTGCTCTTCTCCTTTTACCTGTAACTTCAGGGAAGGATTTAACTGGCCCAGTGATTGTATATCAGAACTTTAAATTTAACTTTCAGGACTGATTCCTTAGCCATGTCTGTTGGCTCTCAGAGTTGTAACTTATGAAGAAAGATCATACCATGTGCCCCGTGTTTTCCTGCTTCATACAAAAGAAAAAGTAAATGTGGCATTTAGTTCTGCTCTCTTTTGAATTGCTTCCCATCTGTCCCATTGTGCAAATGGCACTTGGACAAAGAGCAGTGAGAAGATAAAAAGTTGTGTCCTAAGCTTGTTCCAGGTCCTCACAGGCTGGATTTTGCCCCTCATTTGCTGAAAGTTGTGCCCCCTAACTCCTATTTGCAGGGACTACGGGATCATCCGGACTCTGGATTTACCCATCTATGTCACGCGCGTGAAGGGCAACAATGTGTATTGCCTGGACAGGGAGTGTCGTCCGCGGGTGCTCACCATTGATCCCACTGAGTTCAAGTTCAAGCTGGCCCTGATCAACAGAAAATATGATGAGGTATGAAACGAGAATGCGCACTAGGGGTGTGAGAGGGCCAGCACTCCTTTTTCCTTCTGAGTGATCTCTCCTTCCTGCCCCCCCCCCCCCCACCCCAAATGTCTAGGTACTGCACATGGTGAGGAATGCCAAGCTAGTAGGACAGTCCATCATTGCTTACCTCCAGAAGAAGGGCTACCCGGAAGTGGCACTGCATTTCGTCAAGGATGAGAAAACTCGATTTAGTCTGGCACTCGAGTGTGGAAATATTGAGGTGAGGGAGACGTGGTCATGAGCCCCATTTCATTGCAGAGAAGGTGATAGGGTTAGGGTCGCATTGCGAGGATGTTATTCTGGGCTTGCTTCTTCGGGAGGTATGATGGAATTTGAGATTTTTCTAGTTGTTAGGTAGAGCTGTCTTCCTGTTGCTTTTGGCCCATCTCTGCCACTTCCTGTCTCTGCATCTGCCATAGCATTGTTACTGTTGTCATTATCGGTCATTCTGAATTCATTAACTTCTAGAATTGGAGCAACATAGTGTGGAATCTGAAAAATCTCGTTATTTCCTTCACCTCTTACTTGCTGATTGGCTGCTTAGATGAAGAAGTACTTGTGAAATGTTGGGACCTAGAGGGGTGCCTGGCAGCTCAGTCGGCATCTGATTCTTGATCTCAGCTCAGGTCTGGATCTCAGGGTTGTGATTTCAAGCCCTGTGTTGGGCTCCACACTGGGTGTGGAGCCTACTTAAAAATCAAATAAAATCTTTAAAAAAAATGTTGGGACCTAGAGTGTACAGGCGTTTTTTTAAATGGGAAGAGGGCTTAGGTGAATTGACTTTTTAGTTGTGAACTTCCTTCTTTTATTATTTCTTCTGTCTTTCCTAAAGCCCCTGTGGATCTTCAAACTTAGCAAGTAGAAAAAAAGGTAGCTAAGTAGGAATTGGCCCTACGGAATCAGCAAATGGCAGGAGATGATTTTGTTGTAAAAGTAAATTTCGGAGGAGAAGGATAATGTAATGTGATTCTTTCCATGGAGCCAAAGGGACTCTGTTTGGTGATAGGATTTTCAGTAGAATTAGACTGAACGCTAAGAGTGATTGCAAGTATAGAGAGCCTGTGGGAGATTTATGTAGAGGCAGATACTTTGACTGTAGTCCCTGGTTTTGAGTCACAGTATCTGCCAACCTGTTAACTCTGACCCTGGGGACTCTTTAGATTGCTCTGGAAGCAGCCAAAGCACTGGATGACAAGAACTGCTGGGAAAAGCTGGGAGAAGTGGCCTTGCTACAAGGGAACCATCAGATTGTGGAAATGTGTTATCAACGCACCAAAAACTTTGACAAACTTTCTTTCTTGTACCTTATCACTGGCAACCTAGAGAAACTTCGCAAGATGATGAAGATTGGTGAGTCCCCAGAAACTAAGGATGGGAAGAGCGGTCCTTGGGGGAAGGAGGAAGGCAAATAGAGGAGAATGAGAACTTAAGAGAAAAGCCCTAACTTCGTATCTCTTACTGACTTGCTGCAGCTGAGATCCGAAAGGACATGAGTGGCCATTATCAGAATGCCCTCTACCTGGGTGACGTGTCCGAGCGGGTGCGGATCCTGAAGAACTGTGGGCAGAGTAAGTAAGCATGCGGGACTCACCAGCTCTCTTGGGGCTTAGATAGTATTTTCTCTTCGTGGTGAATTACCCACGTATAGCGGTGAGATGTTTCCCTTTGTTGTGCATTTTTTCAGAAGAGACAGCATGCTCCTGTCAAGCTCAGGAGACATTCTTCAGAGCCAGGTGGAGGTACAGCCAGAATATTCAGTCTGGTCAAGCACTCTTAGGAAAACAGTTAATAGTCATGGAGGAGCTAGGAGGTTTTAAAATGTCCTGAAGCAGAGACCCTAGTAAATACACTTGACTGGTTGCCATTAGAATTTTATTCTTTTACTTCAAGCCTGGAGGTTTTACTCTTTTACTTATTTATTTGTTTATATATTCAAGGGATATTTTCTTTTCCTTTTTTTTTTTTTTTAAAGATTTTATTTATTTGACAGAGAGAGACACAGCGAGAGAGGGAACACAAGCAGGGGGAGTGGGAGAGGGAGAAGCAGGCTCCTCACTGAGCAGGGAGCCCGATGCGGGGCTCAATCCCAGGACCCTGGGATCATGACCTGAGCTGAAGGCAGATGCTTAACAACTGAGTCACCCAGAGCCCCTTAAGGGATATTTTCTGAGAGCCCAGTATGTACCAAGCACAATACTAGCATTTGAGATACGCTAGGAAACAAGAAAGGTGAGAGATGTGGTTTGAGCGAAGGTGCTAAGCAGTAAAGGGGTCAGACTTGCCATATGTTGTAAAGGTGGAAACTACGTGATTTATTGAAGGGCTGGATGTGTGACGTGAGGAGAGGAGCCAGGGATGATTCCAAGATTCTTGTCAGCACTGATGCGAGAGTTTAAGGATAAGCGACTATATTAGTTACTGCTGTGGAGCAAATTACCCCAAAGCTGAGCAGTTTAAAACAACAAACGCTGATTACCTCAGCATGGCTTAGCTGGGTGCCTCTGGCTCAGTGTCTCTCAGGAGTCTGTGATCGGGGCGTTGGCCAAAACTGCAGATATCTCAAGGCTTGAGTGGGGAAGGATCTCCTCCCACACTCTCTACAGGGCTGCAGGCAGTCCTCAGGTCCTTGTGGGCTGCTGACTGGGAAATGGGAATTTTCTGCCATGTAGGCGTCTCCTTAGGGCACTTTACAGCATGGCAGCTGGTTTCCCTCAGAGCAGGGGATGGCATCCAGGTGGAGGCCACATTGTATCCTAATCTCAGAAGGGACATCCCATCACTTCTGCCATGTCTTGTTCATTAGAAGTGAGTCAGCAAGTGCCTTCCACACTGAAGGTGTGGGTGTGGGGGGGATTTTGCACAGACTTGAAGACCAGGAGGCAGGGATTGCTGGGGACATCTGGAACGCTGTCTACCACAACGTCTGTTTTCTCTGCAGAGTCACTGGCCTATCTTACGGCTGCTACTCATGGCTTAGATGAAGAAGCTGAGAGCCTGAAGGAGACATTTGACCCAGAGAAGGAGACTGTGAGTCTTTGTTTACATGGGTGTCTGGTTACAGGATGAACTCTGAGATCTGGGGACAGTTTAAATCTACAGACGTTACTCTCCCACCTGGTTACCAGGAGAGGCAGAGAAGCAAAGGAGATCAGAGGAGGCTCTGTAGCCTTCCCTGCATGATTCCTGAGAGCTGTTTGCTTTTAACCTTCTCCCACCTTTTAGATCCCAGACATTGATCCTGATGCCAAGCTGCTCCAGCCCCCTGCACCTGTCATGCCGTTGGATACCAACTGGCCCTTACTGACTGTGTCTAAAGGCTTCTTTGAAGGCTCCATTGCCAGCAAGGGTAAGCGCCCACCCCTCTGCAGTGTTTTTATTATTGTTTGTTTTGTGAAGAGCTGTCCTACAGAGTACCCTCACTCCTTTGTCCTTTCTTCTGTGTGAGATCATGGAGCACAGAGACGCCAATCTGAGCTACGGTACGTGCTTTTAAAAATTAAATAAAAGCATTATGAGATTATTAGAATTTGGAAAATAGGGGGAGAAAAGAAAGTTGTGTCTTAGTCCAGGCCTCCGACAACCGCTCTGAACATGTGGGTGCATTTCCTTAGGCTTTTCCATATGTGTGGTTGGTCACTCAGTCCCGTTCAGTATTTCATCGTTCACGATGTACGGTCTTAAGGCACCAGGGCAGCGACCTCAGACTCTGGCATGCGGGCGTATGCAGACCTGAGCTACCTCCCACCGCTACTCCCACCCTTGCCCGCTCTGGTTTTCTTGGCTGAGAGCTTAGATAGACCCCTGGGCATCTTGTGCCCAGGCCTGCTCATCCCTCCAGCTCTCACCGACCCTGTGTCCCCATGCCGCGCACACTGTAGAGGTGGTGGCTCAGCAGAGCTCTCAGCAGGAAACTCTGAGAGTTGCTAAGTAAAGAATGGTTCAAGAGGGGCACCTGAGTAGCTCAGTTGGTTGAGTGTCTGCCTTCGGCTCAGGTCATGATGCTGGGGTCCTGGGATCGAGTCCCACATCGGGCTCCCTGCTCAGCAGGGAGTCTGCTTCTCCCGCTCCCCCTGCTTCTTCCCCTCACTTGTTCGAGGGTGCGCACGCTCTCTCTCTCTTTCAAATAAATAAACAAAATCTTTAAAAAAAAATGGTTTAAGAGGCAGGTTTTAGTAGCAGGAAGGCCTTTCCATCTCTCTTCTATTCCCTCTCCCTTTGAAAACTACTGCAAGTTAGCGTAGCATATATACTACAAAAATAAATAATAAACAAGAACACTGAGTGGACAGGGCCTTGGCACCTGCTTTTGTAGGGATGCAGCTTGCCTGCAGAAGAGGCCAGATCTCAGACTTGCCTGGCCATAACCAGTTCCTTTCTGTTCCTTCTCTCTGTAGGCAAGGGAGGAGCACTGGCTGCTGACATTGACATTGACACTGTTGGCACCGAGGGCTGGGGAGAGGATGCGGAGCTGCAGCTGGACGAAGGTAAGAGTGCACTTCTTGGACTCCTGGAAGGATGGTGGCCTGGCTGGGGGCTGGGTTGTGGGGCATTCCTGCAGGGTTCCAAACCATGGGACCCATAAAGATCCTAGCATTGTGCTTTCTTTGGGCTAAAGATTGTATCACTCTGCAAATCCACTTTGAGCCTGGATTTTCCTTACAGACGGCTTTGTGGAGGCTACAGAAGGTCTGGGGGACGACGCTCTTGGCAAGGGACAGGAAGAAGGAGGCGGCTGGGATGTCGAAGAGGACCTGGAGCTCCCTCCTGAGCTGGTGCATGGGGTTCTTACCCTTAGAAGGCTCCCTCTGCTTCTCCCTATGCAAGCCATTGTCCTTACCGCTCCCGACCTGTCCTGAGGCTCCCGAAAGGGAGGGGGTCTAGACCGTCCTGGTCTGATGCTTGTCTCCATTTGAAAGAAAGAAAGGAGATAATCAGGTTGTGCCAACAGCAGCTTATGAAAAGGCAGCAGGCTTTGTTGTCTGAATTGGAGCTTTTGGTGTATCATTTTGTTACTGGTGAAGCTGCTCGTATTTTGAAGGTCTTCTCCCACAACCATCCCCCTTCCTCCCCAGTCGAGTCTGGGAACAAGGTAAAGGGCTGTGTTTAGATTGATCAGCACAAAGTGCTTGAATGGCTTACAAAGTGACTGACCTGTTTTTCTCCTAGGATATACCCCCTGGGGCAGCTGGGGGTGCTGAGGATGGGTTCTTTGTGCCCCCCACCAAGGGAACCAGCCCAACTCAGGTAAGTAGAGAAACACAGCCCTGTGAGCATGACTTTTGGTTCTGAGCTGGCTACACTGACTTAATGTATAATGAGTGGCTAATACTTTTCTGCTCTAGATACAGAGTAGGATAGTTTGGGAGGAGAAAGGGCAAAGTTTTACTTGGCTTGGGTTTTCTGTTTCTTGTTAGATCTGGTGCAATAACTCTCAGCTTCCAGTTGATCACATCCTGGCAGGCTCTTTTGAAACAGCCATGCGGGTAAGTCGTAGAGTAACGTTGGCTCTTGTGGAGTGTTCCTCGTTCAGGGTCCCCAGGGAGAAGGTTGACTCATCTTAACCAAATCGAAATTAACCTACCCACAAGGGCAGAGGTGTGTCTTTATCGTGGAAACCCTGGTCTTGCCTAAGGAAACTTGCCTCATAAGGCCTTCCTCTTAGTGCTTTCCATTTGGCTTAGTAATCTCTTCAGGTGGATCCTACCAGCCACCTCCCCCCCCATGTATAGTCTGCTTTGTGGCTCACCTCAGTGAAGTCAGCGCCCCTTCACGAACAGGTGTGTGTTTTGAACGCTAAACATATGTTATGATGGCAGTAACAGTAACTACAAATGCAACAACCACGAACATTTCCTCAGTGTTGACTGTGTATCCGGCACTATCCTAAATGCTTTATAGGTATTATTAAATGCGGTAGGTCCTATAATTAAGTGTGATTTACTGATGAGGAAACAAGTACAGAGAAGTACCTTGCCCAAGGTCAGCTGGTTTTTCAGTGGCAGGGTCACAGTTTTTGTGTTTCTTTCCTCCTGTATTCCAGCTCCTTCACGACCAAGTGGGGGTGACCCAGTTTGGCCCCTATAAGCAACTGTTCCTACAGACCTATGCCCGCGGCCGTACCACCTATCAGGCCCTGCCCTGCCTGCCCTCCATGTACGGCTATCCTAATCGCAATTGGTAAGGCCCCTTGCTCCTGACTTCTGTCTCTTCCAGCTTGGGGTAGGTATTTCAGATGGTAGCCTGGGGGACAGTTAACCCTTGTCCCAGAGCTGAGGTTTCCTAGTAGGAAGAGAACTTGGGCTTGACACTGCATGAGGCTTGGTTTATACATCTGCACCCAGTTCCCCCTCCTGTTTCCCCCGTTGAGTCTGGTGGAGTCCCGATTCTCCTTTCTTCTTCCTACTTTTCCAAACGTCCAGGAAGGATGCAGGGCTGAAGAACGGTGTACCAGCGGTGGGCCTGAAGCTTAATGACCTCATTCAGCGGCTGCAGCTCTGCTACCAGCTCACCACCGTTGGCAAGTTTGAGGAGGCTGTGGAAAAATTCCGCTCCATCTTGCTCAGTGTGCCTCTTCTCGTTGTGGACAATAAACAGGAGATTGCAGAGGTAGGAGGGGCAGCTGCTTGTTGCAGTCCTGGGCACCCCCACATCCTTGCCTCTGCACCGTGACCTTGCTTCGCCCCTCTCTGCAGGCCCAGCAGCTCATCACCATCTGCCGTGAGTACATTGTGGGTTTGTCCATGGAGATAGAAAGGAAGAAGCTGCCCAAAGAGACTCTGGATCAGCAGAAGCGCATCTGTGAGGTACTGTCTCTGGGCCTCTGCGCAGCACAGAGGTGTCCTCCCCCTCCCCCACCAGTAGATCTGAATTCTGGACTTCTCAACCCAGATTGCAGTCTGGGGAGTAAGAGATATTTGGGCCCACTTCTGTGAGGAGAGGGTGTATTTTTCTGCCCTTCTTCATTCCGTCAGTCCTCCATCCCCAGGGGGCAGAAGATCCCTCTGCCGTATAATCAGTCCTGTTTTTGTTTGCCTCGTGTGGTGATTAATGCCCCTGCAGCCGCCTATGCCTATGAATGATCTGTGTGGGCTGTAGCATCAGCGGGGCATGTGTCCCTCCTTCTGTCCACCAGATGGCAGCCTATTTCACCCACTCAAACCTGCAGCCTGTGCACATGATCCTGGTGCTGCGGACGGCCCTCAACCTCTTCTTCAAGCTCAAGAACTTTAAGACAGCTGCCACCTTTGCTCGGCGCCTGTTGGAACTTGGGCCCAAGCCGGAGGTGGCTCAACAGGTAGATGGGAACTCCTGTAAGCGTAAAGGAATCAGATCGCTTACGTGGAGGGAGTAGACGACCAAGGCCCTTGCCTCTGAAACAAAGCACTGAAGAACAACATTCAACAAAAGGACCCAACAGAACGCCATCCTCTTTACTTAGTGGCGTGGGTGCCTCCTTTTGTTCCAGGAAAGGGAACTTCTAACTCATTCGGCCGTGGTGCAGGTGTAAGAGGGACCTACTCCCTAGAATAGCTCTAGTCTTCCTGTGCCTACGCTCTGCTACCCATTACCACCACCGCTAACCTGCACACACACGAGCTGCTACTTGTGTTCTCTAGAAGCATTCCTCTCGGGCAGTCGAAGCCAGTCTTCACCCTTTGAGTCCTGACCCTGATAATTCCCAGACTTGGCGGAGGAATATGGGTCTAGATCCATGGAACCACTTTGCTATTGAGAAGGGGAGATCCTGATACAGCAGGAGCGGTAATTGTGACCCCTTCACATGTGTCCTGTACGGAGGACATATTCTGATTTCACTCAGTACAATTGCATCTTGAATCAAAGAAACTATAAACAGTGGTGCTGAGATCATTTGAGTTCTGGTTTGCAGTTTTTGGTCCTCTTAAATAAAATATTCCTTCCCTCCCTCAGACCCGCAAAATTCTGTCTGCTTGTGAGAAGAGCCCCACAGATGCCTACCAGCTCAATTACGACATGCACAACCCTTTTGACATCTGTGCTGCCTCCTATCGGCCCATCTACCGTGGAAAGCCTGTAGAGAAATGTCCGCTCAGTGGGGCCTGCTATTCCCCTGAGTTCAAGGGTCAAATCTGCAAGGTCACTACAGTAAGTACTATTCTCTAGAAATGCATCCAGGATATTGAGGGAAGAGGAAAGAGAAGGACACATGTTGGTCCTTTTTTCTCCTGTATTTGCCTGCAGCTCCTTGAGGCAGTGATACTGTAAACAATCAGTAAACAGATCAGTAACAGACATTAACAACGTGAACAACGTACACTTCTGTCCTCCCTGAAGAGTGGAGGGAGTAAGCTCTCTGGGCTTTTCACCCTCACAAATCCCTAATTTTTCCCTCTGTTTCCTTTTCCACAGGTGACAGAGATTGGCAAAGACGTCATTGGTTTAAGGATCAGTCCTCTGCAGTTCCGCTAAGGCCCCCTCTGGTGTGTGCAGGTCAATCACCATAGTTCCTCCGGAGAATCAGTCTCTTTGTCCTTCTAGCTCCTTCTTCCTCAACTACCCTTCAAATTATTGACATTTAGCTTTCCTGCCCTAAGACGTCGTGTCACTTTCTCTTCTTCTATGGCGAATCAGAATGTCTACATTTGACTATTTCTCATCTCAAGGGTGACTACACTTGTGGTCGCAGTTGGCCTTGTCGTCCCAGCTTAGATCGTTCAAGGAACAAATGAAAACTCAGGATGCGCATGTGCTTACTGAATTCCTTTAATATTTATCCTTTCCCTCCCCACCCTCTTTGTATCTTCTTTTGGAAAGAAGCAGGGTGTAATAAATAAGATCCCATCTTTTACTCAGCCACAGCAAACTCTTAGCCATCCCCCATTTTCCTTGGACATTTAAACAGCCAGGCAGGTACCCTTTGTGTGTGCCCAGAAACTTAAAGTCTGAGAAAAAACTGGTTTTCCAAAAATGCACATCACCTTTTATTGATTTGTTCTTTATAGCCATTGTTCTTGTGTTTTGTTTCTCACCCTTAATAAAGTAAATTTCTATGAGTTTTGTGACCCCATTTGTTTCCCGGACACCCTCATGTTCCTACTCCATGTAGCTGCCTCACCAAAGCAGATAGCTTTTTTTTAAATCTTGTAATTAAAATTACTTACTTAGAATTACTTACTCTTGTAAGTAAGAAATGCCCATTGTCTTTAAAAAAAAAAAAAGCATATACTGTTTATCTATTAAACTGTGAGAATGTAGAAAGCAAGTTTAGCTCCCCTGTTCCATTACTGACGACGGCAACCTTACCCCCTTTTCCTAGTTACAGCCAGTACTTACTGAGCACCTACATGTACCTGTCTCTGTTCTAGATGTTTTACAGGTAATCCACATGTATAAGATTAATTAGTAGTACATTATATATGTTACAGTGATTCTATTGGCAACACAGTTTGCTTGTCATGTGCTAAGACTACATTGGATAGAGTGACATCCTTTGCCTGTGATTACAGTTTGTACTTTTCTTCATTTTAAACTCATGTTTTCAATAAACAATACATTCATATAGTTCAAAACTCAGTAAAGGTAAAAAGCTATTCTGTGACATCTTTCTTCCACTCTTTTCCTTAGCTACCCAGTTCCTGTCACCTTCCCTCAAACAAGTAGCCACTCTTGGCATCCTTGTATGTGTCAGCGGTTTGTGTGTACACAAGCAGATTCCCCTGCTACACATACATGAAGCATGCTGCTAAATGAGTTTGCACCTTGTTTTATCATACATACCGCATTTAAGATATTTTTCTATATCGTATATTAGCTTCCCTTTTTTTACTTCTCTGCATAGTGTACCATTGAATGATTTAGTTTATGTAAGTTACCTTCTTTGCTGATGGGTATTTAGATTGTTCTCAATCTTTGTTATAAAAAATGCTGCAATGAATAACTTGAACATACATTGTACAGTTTGGGGAAGTGTGTCTGTAGGACAAACTCCTCGAGATGGAATTCCTGCATCAGAGAGCACAGGCCTTGATATTTTTTTTAGCTTTAAGAGCTGCTCGCTTAAACTTAATATCTGCAAACAAAGCCTGCCTTCTCAAAAACTTGCATACTACTTTGATGATACTCTCTCAAGTTGTCAACATTCTTTCTGTAAACATAGGCAAGTTGGTGATAAATTTTGGCAAAAAGAATTATTTTTGTAAGTCTACTAACTTTGCATTTAAACATAAACTTTATTCTGAACTGGGGGATATAAAAAAAAAAAGGACAATCCGTGCTTCCTGAAGCTCATGTTGTTAGGGAAACAAAATGGATATATATAAAATAATTGTGAATATCAGGCAAGAATTTGAAGTTGGTCAATAAACAGTGGAGAGCCATTAAGTCCTTAAGCAAGAGAGATATACAGAAAACGCTGTAGGGGCACCTGGGTGGCTCAGTCAGTTAAACGTCGACTCCATCTCAGCTCAGGTCTCGATCTCAGGATCATGAGTTCAAGTGCAGTGTTGGGCTCTAGGCGTGGAGCCCACTTTTAAAAAAATGCTGTAAAATATTATTTTGCAACAGTGTGAACTATACATTAGAAAGGCAGGAGGTGAATAAATGTGAAGAAGTTTTAGGAATATCACTAGTAAGAAAAAAGCAGAAGCAAGTTTAAGAAATGATGCAAAGGAAGAATCATGCTTGTTTTCAACTCCATGTTCTCTCAGTTACCTCCTTATTTTCCTTATTAACATGCTTGTTACCACATTAATATAAAGCCAATAGAAATACCTGTAATGTGCTTGATAGAACGATAGAATAGAGATAGGCATGTAAGTGGTTTGGAGTTGAATGAGGAAGCCTGGAATAGATTCTGTTACAGGTGTTGGGGAGAAAGGGGTTAATCAGGGGGGGTTTCCATTATAGAAGTTTAGAATTGAAGGAACTATAATGTTACATAGTTGCAGTCTGAGGCCTTGAGTGGTGAAGGGTTTTGAACAAAAGTAATTAGTTACAGAACTGGGACTGGGACTTCAGTCAGCTGACTTTCAGTTCAGAATGTTTTCTCCTGAGTCACACCACTTGTGCCTGGAACAATAGAGTAGGTTTTGCACAGGTAATGATTTTAAGAATCTGAAGGAAAGAGTAAGGTACCTAAGCTGGTGCTTGACACAGAACTCGTGTGTGTTCAGGGAGCCGAGGAAGAAAGCTGTGAAGTGACTTCATTTAGATGTGATTTCTCCCTTTAAGCTCCATCGCACTCTATCCTTCTTGTAGGAGCTTTACCTTGTACCATACTTACTGCGTGTCTGTCTGATCCTACCTCCAGCCTAATCCCCAGGCAGCAGGGGCTGGTCCTGACTTGGCTCTCTTCCTCTCTTGTGCCCAGCACAGGATCCTAAACAGTGGATGCCCTCTAAGTGCTAAAGTCGGCTTGCGTCTGAGGCAGTTCTGGCCCATGTGAAGAGGAGGGAAGGGATGTGTAGAGTTGTCTCTGTCCGCGCCTCCTCCCCAGCTTCTCTGGATTGGAGGTTGGGTTCCGTCTGGAGAAAAGGAGGTCGTTCAGGGAAGGCAGGTCTATCACTACTACATGTGAATTGTCCCCTGGCTCGGTCCACGGCCCCAGACTGGCTTTTTCTGCCTGAATTGCTTCAGCTGACACTGGGTTCTAAGTTCCTAGGCCCGTGTCCTTCAGTCCTGGCAGTCCTGATGGGGAACAGGAGGTGAGAGAGCCGCTAGACCCCACCGAGAAGTGTGCCTTGTCGGGTCTGGGCGGGCAACGAGCCGCCAGCGAGCGCCTACCCACCGCAGGCCCAGCCCAGGAGCTGAGAACCCAGCAGTGAAGGCAACACTCGGAAATCTTTGCCGGCGTGGTGTGTAAATTCTAAGCGGCGGCGGCGGCGGGGAGACAGGAAACCAGGGAAGTAAAATATATCGCATGCCACAGAGTGTGAGTGTTGAGGAAAACGAGGAAACAGTTACTTCTCTGGATAATGCGAGAAGCTGAAATAAAGGAAGCTAGGCTACTAAGTAACCTGGCAGAAGTTAACAGTAAGACAGTAAGTTCCACTCCGTTAGTTCACCGGTTCCTGGCCAGAAGGGAGAAAAGAGAGAGAGGGGAAAAAAAAAAGCAAGCCCCCCAAAAACCCAAAACAAGACCAAAAAACTCCGTTTCCTGTCCCTTTAAAAATGGCGGCTCCGCACCGACCAGCACTGCTATTGGTTGCACGAGGGGAAGGGGCGGGGCGGAGCGGGGCGCAGGCGCCGCGGAGACCCGCCTCCTACGGCAAGCCGGAGAGAGCAAGATGGCCGCCGCTGAGGAGGACTGCGGTGCTGGGGCCGACGCTGACCGGGAATTGGAAGAGCTCCTGGAAAGTAAGAGCTGGTAAAGGGAGAGACCCGACGGGGGCGGTTGTAAGGGCTCATTCGACGGTAAACTGAACCTGAGATATTGGGGGCGGAGCGGGAGAGGCTTTCCAAAGGTTGGCCGGGGGCGGAGGATCTGCCTGCGACTCCGAAGAAAATCTCTGGGTCACCCTCTCGTTCCTCCGCGGCGGGAGCTAAGGAGCCCACCTGGGGCCCCTGAGCGTGTCAGACCGTTGATTTCCGGGCCGGAGGGGAAACGGTAACGCACCGGACGGCGTTTCCCGATCCGACCCCGACCTCCCGTTGCTCTGCGTGAGCAAGTTCTCGGACCTGACTTCCTTCCCGCCAGCAGCCGCATTCGGTCCTCGGTGGCCAGAGGCCCCGACGCTCACGGACTGCTTGCTTTAAGCGTGGACGAGTCCGTGGTGCGGCCGTCTGCGCGCTGTCCTCTCCTCACTCGTCTTTCGCCAGGCCCTTCACCTTTTGCTCGGCAGGCCCTGTTCCAGCTCTTTCACCATGTCGGAGCTCAAGCCAGCTCCCTTCTGCGGTCTGGGCGGAGACGGTTCACCCTCCTGAAAGAGGCTGAATGTTCTTGCTTCCTTAGCCCTGCCCTCCGCTCCTCTGTTGGTTGCTTGCCCGCAGTGGGCCATGCCCTCCCCCAGGCCTGGCAGGCAGAACGGTGGTGAGGACTCAGGTTGTTCAGGGCAGCGGTGAATATGTTTTGTCTCTTGCCCAGTCACAGAGATGTGGGCTGACGGAGAGATGAGCAGGAACGGTGAGGAATGCCAAGTGACCCTGTGTGGATTGGCACATCGTTAGCTGCAGAGACGAGGAGGCCGGAGGGGGCTCTAGGAGCTTTGCCACGGGAGGGCTGAATCTGAGGATAAGAGAAGAGAGTCCAGTGCTCCCCAGGGAGTGCAGCGTGCTCTCCCTCAGTTTGTGCTCGTGCCAGGACCCATGGGAAGCTGGGTGGAGCATCACGTGGCTTCTGCTTTCTTGCCAAAAATTACTCCCTTGAGGGCTCCAGAGTGAGTTCAGGGGTTTAAGGACATCTGTGCTCTCTGCTCCTGTTGGATATTTGTGTGGGATTCCTGGGGACCCATTAGATGTGGCAAGGAAAGCACTGTGTAGACGGAGGTGTCTTTGCAGAACGTTTAACGCTCTCCTCCCAGCTCTGAGAGAGATGCCTCTTCCATCTTAAGGGATTTCTTCTCCTTCGATCACATAAATTGGGTGATGAGGAGAGAAGTGGGAAGCTTATTGAGGGGTGGGCCAGGAGAGGGAGACTCAGAAAAAAATCTAGAAAGGTTGGCACTTTGAAAGACGGTTCTCTTAATGCTTTGCCCAGAACTACCCTCCCCTGACCCCAGCCTTGCGTCCTCATCCATCCCCCAACACACACACTATGTCTCTTGTCTCTGAAGGTGCTCTTGATGATTTCGATAAGGCCAAACCCTCCCCAGCACCCCCTCCTACCACCACGGCCCCTGATGCTTCGGGGCCCCAGAAGAGATCGCCAGGAGACACTGCCAAAGTATAAATTCCGCCCTCTTAAGGGAGGGGGAGGGGACGGGCATGCATCTCTGAGCAGAGGTGGGGCAAGCCCCCGCGGGTTGGAGGGGACTGGGGGGAGGAGGCCTTGGCCTTACACTGCTGAGTGCTCTTTCAGGCCTCAGTCCTGGTAAACAGGGACTTTTGATGATGGAGTGGTGGGATCTCGAGGAAGTTCTTTGAAAAAAGAGCAGGTTTAAATGGTTGGTTTGGGAATGCCACGCCATACCCTTTCCGCAGTGGTCAGATGCCTTTCTTACTGTTCTCCTTAAGAGAGGAGTTAGAATGGCCAGTGGAGGTGGGCAGGAGGGAAGCGCTGCATTTCCCAGAGCCACTGCCTGTGGCTTCTGTCAGGGTTGCCAAGTAAGAGATGCATTTTGGTCACCTATTCCCTGCAGGATGCCCTCTTTGCCTCCCAAGAGAAGTTTTTCCAGGAACTGTTCGACAGCGAGCTGGCTTCCCAAGCCACTGCGGAGTTCGAGAAGGCGATGAAGGAGTTGGCTGAGGAAGAGCCCCACCTGGTGGAGCAGTTCCAGA
This sequence comes from Phoca vitulina, assembly GCF_004348235.1. NCBI lineage: Eukaryota > Metazoa > Chordata > Mammalia > Carnivora > Phocidae > Phoca > Phoca vitulina. The sequence continues at coordinate 856,678 of NW_022589800.1, forward strand.
AGCTCTCAGAAGCTGCCGGGAGAGTGGGTGAGGAGGAGGCCCCGAGGGCTGGAACTATCTGAACAAACTTCTGTCATCTTTGTTGCCTGAGAACAATAGAACTCTTGGTAAAGCTGATCGCGCTCATTATATCACTGCCATGGGGTGGGGCCAGGAGATGGGAAGAGGATAGGAACATGGCTTAATGAAAGGGATGAGGCTGAAAAATCATTGAAAAGATTATTAAAAACTGACCGTTTTAAAGGTCACAGTGTCGTGGGTGTCATCATGGAGAACAAACTGACACACAGTTCCTGTAGATTCGTGAAAATGGCTATGAAGATAACCACAGAGGATTCAGAGATTTGGAGTGCTAGTGATCCACTAGTAAATGTTCCATATCCAAGCTGATAACCAGGTCAGTCTGGGTAAGCAGACAGATAAAACCTAAAGACCTTGGCTTTCTTGATCTTCCTTAGGCAGTGACGCAACCTCCCAACAAGAATTTACGTCTTGCCTGAAGGAGACACTAAGTGGACTCGCCAAAAATGCCACTGATCTTCAGGTGAGGGAAAGGGGTAGGGGCCATGAGGGACCTCTCAGGCACATCAGCAGCAGAGTCTCAAAAGACAGACTGTTTGGTAGCATGTGAAGTCTGTTCCTGCCACACTGTTTTGCTGCAGGCAAGTTTAAGTAGTTCTTTCCCACGTGAAAGGGTGATAAGCATTCCAAGAAGGCAATATACATACAGATCTTCCTCAACTTACGATGGGGTTACACCTTGATAAACCTATCATAAGTTGGAAATACCATAAGTTGAAAATGCATTTAATATACCTGCCCTGCTTATCATCACAGCTTAGCCTCGCCTACCTTAAGCACATTTAGGACACTTACGTGAGCCTACAGTTGGGCAGATTTATCCACTAGAAAGCCTATTTTCTAATAAGGTGTTGAGTATCTCATGTAATTTATTGAATGCTGTGCCGAAAGTGAAAAACAGTGGTTGTAAGGGGATGGGATGGTTGTCAGTGCATCAGTTGTTGACCCTGGTGATCACGTGGCTGCCTGGGAGCCATGGCCACTGCTTAGCATTACAAGAGAGTATCATCTGCATATCACTAGCCTGGGAAAAGATCCAAATTCGGTTTCTACTGAATGTGCATCCCTTTCACACCATCATAAAGTTGAAAAGTGGTCCTAAGTCAGGGACCATCTGTATTTGCTCACCTCCTTTCTGTCCTTTCTAGAACTCAGGCATGTCAGAGGAGGAACTGACCAAGGCCATGGAAGGGCTGGGCATGGATGAAGGGGATGGGGAAGGGAACATCCTCCCCATTATGCAGAGCATCATGCAGAACCTCCTGTCCAAGGATGTGCTGTACCCATCACTGAAGGAGATTACCGAAAAGGTTTGTGAACTTACATTTCTGCTTTTCCTCCTTGTTTTCTGTTGTGTCAATCCCTGTGGGCTACTTTGCTTAGAGCCTACAGAGCTAGAGAGTAACTCGAGTGCACAAGCCATCCAGTCTTTTCTCCTTTGTGTATTTGGAGCAGGAGGGCTGGGGAGGAGCTATGTCTCTGGGAATAAAGGTACCACACTGAAGATGTTGAAGGTAGAAGGGGAAGTCCTTCAGCTCTGGTTTCTGTAAACTGGTTTGGGGCTGCTGTCTGACCAGCCCTTTCTTTTGCTTGTTTTATGCTATGAACAGTTTAAGAGTAGTGTAAAAGATGGTCCCTGCTGTCAGAGAGCCTACAGAATACAGGAATAGAAGCGTTTCAGTGACACAGTCCAACATGTGGTCAAGTGTGAAGTGAGTAGTTAAGACCAGGAGTCAGCAGGCCAAGGTCTGGGTGGACCAAAGCCAACTCTCAAGCTAAGAATTTTTGAAGGTTGTAAAGTCAAAGCAGAAGAAAGAAAGGCTATGTGACAGATCACATATGGCCCGTAAGGGCTAAAATATTACCATGTAGCCCTTCACAGAAGAAGTGCGCCATCCTCTGGTGACCATCCGTGCTAGCGTAGCCAGGTGATGGGGTTGGAGTCAGTGCCGCTTCCTACGCTGAACTCACTTCTTTAGTTTTTCTTTCCTCCATGTCCTCCCCTTTCCCTTCATATTTTATTGTTTTTCATATTTAATTGCCTTTCGTATCCATTGTTCATTAATTCTTCCCCACCCATTCTGTCTTTTCTTAGTATCCAGAATGGTTGCAGAGTCACCGGGAGTCTCTTCCTCCAGAGCAGTTTGAAAAATATCAGGAACAACATAGTGTCATGGGCAAGATATGTGAGCAGTTTGAGGCAGAGAGCCCCACAGACAGTGAGGCCACTCAGAAGGCTCGTTTTGAGTTAGTGCTGGATCTTATGCAGCAGGTAAGGCCTCCTCTTGCCGTCTGCCCCCTGGTGCTGTCTCTTTGGGTGTTCGGTGGAGGAGGTATCTGGGAAGAATGCCACACTGCCAAACCCAGGCGGAGGAGGGAGCACAAGAGAGGTCCCATAGCCTGGTCCCCAGAAGACAGGAGAGAGACCATGGCTCAGATTCTTCTTGGGCTGCTATATTGTTTTCTAGGATTTTCTCTTTCTCAAGTTCCTCTTATTTTCCAGCTACAGGATTTGGGCCATCCTCCAAAAGAACTGGCTGGGGAGATGGTGAGTATATCTTCTAGATTTGAATGTGAGTCCCAGGTTTCTGGAATTCTGTAATCTTTAATGATTGCACATGAAGCGATCACTGTGGCTACGGGGGAAGCACCTTCAAAAGCTCTCACTTGAGGTAAGAGCAGTAATCTCAGTCCCTCCATCTCTTCCCCAGCCTCCTGGCCTCAACTTTGACCTGGATGCCCTCAATCTGTCGGGCCCACCAGGTGCCAATGGCGAACAGTGTCTGATCATGTGAAACACAACACGTGTCTGTCCCTGATTCCCAGCCATGGGGAGCATCTGGAGTCAGCAGAACCACTGGGAACTGAGGCAGGAGTGTCGTCTGCGAGAGCAGTCTGCCCACTGCCCTCTGTCGTCCCAGCTGAGATCGTGCCATACCAGCTGAGGCTTTTACTCTTATCTCTCTAGAAATATGGCCTATTGTGCAGGCCGTTTCTGTGAGCCCTATCCACGTGGTTTCTGCTACTAGCAAAGGCCCAGCTACCTTCCAGGTGAAGGAAGGCATCCCTTGTGGGGCATGCATTTTCTTCCCTGCCAAATAATGTTACATATGGCCACACTGATGTTCACTTTTGCATCCAGGGTCTTTGTGCCTTGTCTCTACTCCCTCTTGGACCTGGGGAGCAGAGACAGAGTCCTGGGACTCTGTATTTCTCTAGTTCTTTTGGGCAGGGCCTTTGGGAATGAATGGGGAGAAACAGCCTGGGCTGGTTCTCTAGGTCTGTCACCATGTCCTCCTGCCTTTAGACAGACCGTTGTGAATTCTGTGAAGGAAAAGGAAGTGGGGCCCTTTGCATCTAATCACAGTAGGGTTGAAAGAAGCCCTGGGATTCTCCTCTCTTGAGGTGCTGAGCCTTCAACTCTCTGTTCCAGCCTGAGAACTAAAGTTGTTACCTTGGTTCTTTGTACAATGCTGTGTGATCTGGGTGAAACCAGCCCTTGACTTTCCTGCACCCCCTGCCCCTCTTCATCTCTCTTTTTAAATACCTGTTAATTCCAACCCTTCTCTGAACCCAAGCTGTGACAAAGAAGGGCCATCCTATTTCCCCTCATCTGGGCCATCCACCACTCTCATTGGCCCCTCTCCCTGGAAAACACACATAATTACAGTGTCAGGCCTAGGAAATGAATGACTGTTCTTCCCCAGATACGTTCTGGCTTATTTGAGACCTCCGATTTCTTTGAATCCTGTCCCTTGATTAAGCAGGTGTCTTGGGAATGGGAGTGGGGTGCAGCCTGGGTCCTTTTTCTTGACTAATAAATATTCTGATTGAGGAGTGTGGCCTGTTTTTCATTCAGGTCTTTCTCTGATCTTCCTCACCTTCTGTAAGCTGCAGTGTGAGGAATGTTTGCATACTAGTTCTGCATAACATTGCAGTGTTGGATTCTACCACCACCCCCTTTCCCCAGCTCGGTCTGCACCTCACTTGGCAAAGGAGACTGGCCATCTTGCCTCATTCTCTCTGGGTGTTTCAATCTGGGAAACCCTTCAATTGGTACTGTACCCTAACATTTGACATTCTTATTATTGTTAGTAATGTTAACGTTTTCTTTTTTTTTTTTAAGATTTTATTTATGTATTTGACAGACAGCAAGAGAGGGAACACAAGCAGGGGGAGTGGGAGGGAGAAGCAGGCTTCTCGCCGAGCAGGGAGCCTGATGCGGGGCTCGATCCCAGGACCCTGGGATCATGACCTGAGCCGAAGGCAGCCGCTAACGACTGAGCCACCCAGGCGCCCCAACATTTTTTTTTAATTACTGTTTTTTTTCGAGTTGACCTTGCACCTCTCTTTGGGAACCAATGCATCCATGGACCTACCTCGGCTGCCATGTGTTGGTGGGTACTCTGGTCAGGCCAGCTGGCTGTCCTGTTTCAGCACTCAGAAGATGAGGCACAGAGCAAGGGTCCATTCAGCATCTGAGTCACTTTGTGTTCCTGACATGCCACTTCCCTTGGGTTAAGCTTTTCACCCCTTAAAGTGATCCTACATGTTCTGTGGTGTTGACAAGGAAGGAAGTGCTCTGAGGGCCTCAGGCTGTTTGGGAACATCCAGCTACTGTACCTTATCAGAGTATGGGCAGAGCCCCAGTCTGAATCCGAGACTCCTCTACTGTAGAGCTGCAGGAGGTGGGAACAGTGCAGGCGGACTTGTGATGGTGGTCACAGGGCCTGAAGGGCCAAAATTCTCTCCATCTAGCTCCGGCCAAAAGCTGGACGAGGATAGAGAGGAGAAGGGAAGAATAAAAAGGCCCTGCCCCTTGAACCAAGTGCCTACTATACTGGTGGCTTTCTTTTACAAATTCTCACTCCCGCTGGCCTAGTCAGGGCTTACTCCAGGAATCTAAACAGATGTCCTAGTCCAATTTAGTTTTGTTCCGAAGTCATTTGTTTTCATTTTGATTGAACATAAACAAATTGACCTCCAGTTACTCTCTGTTCCAGAAGCACTATTTGAGTGATTCTGTGACTTTTGGAAGGATAGAGCAGTCCTTCTCAAACTGTCTATGGTAAAGGACCAGGCTTTTTGCTTTACAAATATCCAGTCCTTTGTACACTAAGAAGTGTTCCTGTTGCCCATGACAAGTGTGCAGTTCACACAGTATGCTGCCCACTACACAAGCTTCACCACACCTGAACTGACCAGACCCCTTTCAGCAGGATAAGTCCATGGATCATGCACTTGGATATCACAGCAATGTCAAAATGCTAAAAGGTGTCTAAACACTTTCAGTTTCTAACTCATCATGTTGTAGACTAGTAAAAAAAACTGTTCACGGACCAGTACAAGTCTTTGAACAACCTTGAGTAGCACTGCTGGGGCCCTCCCCGGGCTCCATCGCTCCATTGGCCACACTGTTACATTTCTATACCTGTTCTCTCTCACATGAGGATTGCGTGCAGTGAACTTTTTTCTTTAGCAAGATATGTCACTGTAAGGATATTTATAGTATTTTTCTAGCCTTTTCTCTTGCTTAAAAATAACCTTCACAGAATTTAGGTGTAAGCTGTACGTGGAGTTTTTATGCTGCTCTCAAAAGGAGGTGCCCCTTTGTTCCAAACTTCTGTATGTTAGATAATAAATTTGTAGTTGTTTGGATGGTTTCATGAATTAAGACTCAAGTTCATACAGAATTTGTGATAATGAGGACATTTTCCTGTAACTCTGGACCATCCTGGCAAGGGCACAAAGAGATGCTTATGATGTGCTATAGAGATGGCTTTGGGGAACTTGGAAAAAACTGATGGCCCACAGTAAATGAAGTTGAGATGATAGACCATATGAGAAATGATCAAAAGACTTAGAGGAAGTGGGCATGCAAGAATGAATGTTTATTACACTGGAAAACCCACCGGCTGACCATGTTCTCAGGAAGGCCTGGGGACAACTTTTTTTTATAAAGGAAAGGCACTAATGAATGGGTCACCGGTGTCTTTGAGAAGTTCAGAAGTGGCTGTCTCTGTGGGTGGAGGCTGATGGAAGGGGATGTTTAAGAACTGGTTTCCCCTGTAGCAGTGAGGATGATAGGATCCTGGCATAGCAGAGGCCAAGTGGCAACACTTAACTCTCAGAAGCAGGGTGGGTGGACTTCCAGAAGGGCAGCGTGTTCAAAGTGGAGATGGCTAATGGAACGTGGGTGGGCCTAGGGACCAGATAAATGGACAGCCAAGAAAGGTATTGATTTATATTTAAGAGAGATCAAGAATGATTGAACAGAAGAAAGAGGTCAGTAACTTCAACAAAAAGTCAAAATTCCTTGCCAATTTCCTAGGCCTGAGACAGTTCTCAGACTCAACCTATCAATTAAAAGATCCATTTACTTAGTTAACTGTATATTGGGGGAAGATGACCTAAATTTTTTAAGTTGGAAAACGGGGATACTGGGTCTGAATTGACTCTGATACCCAGGGACCTAAAGCATCACTACAGCGCTTCCCTCCCTACACCCCATCCACATTGCAATAAGGAGATGTGGGCTCAGAATGGAGTGCTTGCCCAAGTCTGTCTCACAGTGGGTCCAAAAACCCACTTTATGGTCATTTTTTTCAGGTTTCCAAATGTATAATCTGAATGGACATATTTGGCAGTTGGCAGAAAGCCCCAAGAGAAGCCCCTGAAACTGTACCTCCACTTCTGCCAAGATAGAACATAAAAAATAACATCGCATTCTGGGGAAAATGGCAGTGATTAGTTAAATGCTTAAAAAGGTAGAAGGATGCAGGGGTGTGGGTTTCCATCATTTCCTGTCTGGTTCTTGCAAAAACTGGATTGCTGTGGACTACAGTAAACTGAAGTAGGTTGTTGCGGTACTGTGTTGGGTGTTGTTTTCTAGAGAAAGTACCACAGCTTCTGTCATAGGTGTATGGTTATTAATATGTACTGTCTGATCTTTACAGAAAGTTTGCTGACCCCATGATCTAGTGAATATGTTTTTCAATACCCATCGAAAAGGAGTATCAGAAGCAGTTTGCATTCACAAGTGATAAACCAGTGTATATTCACAGTCTTGATCTAGAGCTCTGTTAATTCTCCCCCACTGTCACAGTGTAGTCCAAAGGGAGCTGGACATTCTACAGAATATCGCGTTCACATGCTTTATTAAGCTTATGCTACTCAGGAAGTAGGAATATGCTAATCAGACCTGATGAACAAGCAGTGTCAAGTATTTTGGATTCCTTGGTGAGGGTGGAAGATAAATCCTGCAAAACTACAGGGTCCTACCACATTGGTTAAGTTTTTAGGAGTCCAGTGATCTGGAGTATTCTGGGACATTCTCTGTAAAGTAAAGGATAAGTTATTGCATCTTGTATCCTTTACTGCAAGAAAGAAGCACAGTGCCTTGGTAGCCCTCTTCCAGTTTTGGAGGCACTATATTCTGTACTTGGGAATGCAGGATAGGCCTTTGCAGCAGATCCAGGCTATGATACAAGCAGCGCTGCTGCATGAGTCATATGGCCTGGAAAATTCTATGGTACTAGAGGTATCTGTGGTAGGGAAAGATGATGTGTGGATTCTATGGCAATCCACAGTAGAGAGTTCCAGCATAGATCTCTCCGGTTCTGGAGTAACGTTATGCCATCTGCAGTAAAGAAAGTTTCATCATTTGAAAAGCATCTCCTAGCATACGATTAGGCCCTGATAGGGACTCAGTGCCTAACCACAAAATGTCAAGTGACTGTGTGACCAGTTGCCCATATAGCCAGCTGGTTATTGTGAGACCTGCCAAGTCATAAGGTTGGGTGGATACAATAGCAATCCATCTTACAGTGGAAGTGGTACATTTGGGAAGAAGCCCAAACACACTTAGTGGGTACAAGTAAGTTAGAGCAAACAAGGGTCCCCAGACCTCTGTATTACCTCTATCTGTTCCACTGATAGCCTTGTCGTAGCTCATGCCTGTGGCAATGTAAGAATTCCTGCAACCATTTGACAGAGGAGGAAAAAATCCAGGTCTGGTTTGTGGATGAGTTGGTTTGATATGTTAGGGCAAGACAAATATGGACTACTGCTTCTCAACAGCCCCATCTAGAGTAGTCCTGAAAGTCAATGATGAGGAGAAATTCTCAACCACTAGGTCTTTAGGCAATGGAGCTGATCATCCACTTGGTCTGGAAGGAGAGAAGTGGCCTGAGGCAAGAGTATACATTAACTCACAGTCGGGCTGGTTGGTCAGGGGCCCAGAAGGTGCGAGATAGGAAAATGCGGGAGAAGGTCTGGTGAAGAGCATTTCAGTGGGTCTGTGAGAGTGGGACTTGTTAAAGTATTCACCAGAAAAGTGTTAACTAATAACCAAATGGACAGGACAGTTTGGTCCGGAGCCTCACCTAGCCCCGTTCTTCACAGTGTGCTCATGAGGAGAATCACCTTGTTGGCAGAGATGGAGCTATTTATCCACCTATTAGCACTGGACTCTTCTCTTACCCAAGGCTGACCTAGCTCTTTTAAATGTCTTAACTGTCGGCTACAAAGAGCAATGCTGATGCCCTAGTTCAGTACCACTGCTCAAGAACAACCCGCCACCTGGTGGCAACAGTTCCATGCTGGAAAAGTCACGCTGACAGCTTACTCTGATCACGTATTTTTTAACTTTGCTTATCCTACCTAAAGTGCCTTAGCTACTAGTACTACCATCCAAAGACTCAGAGACGTTTGATCTACTGGTATGGGATCCTACATAATAATGCCTTGGAACAAGGGACCCATTTAATGACAAAGCAGGTGCGGCAATGGGGGCATGACAGTAGGGTATACTGTTCCTACCAAATACCTTTCCATCCAGAAGCTTCTGACTTACTAGAGCATTGGGATGGCCTTTGGAAGGTGCATTGGTGGTGCCAGCAAGAATGAGGTGCTGTCCTTTACAGTACAGTATAGACCTATATGACCATAATAGGGTGCTTTATCCTCAGTCCAAGGGCTCTGGGACCAAGGGGTGGAAATAGAAGTCACCCTGTTCAGCATCACTCCCAGTGATCTATTTGAGGAGTTTTATGTACCATCCCTGCAACTTTAAATTCTGTGGCTCTGGAGGTCCTGGTTTTGGCGGTGGGGTGGGTTGGGGTGGGAGATCCTTCTACCAGGCACAACATAAGAATCTCAAACTTAAATATGTGCTGTCTTCTGGTCACTTTGAGCTCCTAATGCCTGCAGACTATCAAGCAAAGAAGTTACCACACTGCCTGGGAGGTAGGACTGCTGCTAACAGGGACACGGAGAGGAAAGTGTGTGATGCACATAGGATCCTTGAGATACCTCTTGGTCCTCCTGTACTCAGTTTAACTATAAATGAGGAAGTCAACAATTACATCCTGATAAGGGCATGATCTCTAGGGGCTCAGAACCCTCAGGGATGAGGGTCTGGATTACTACTGGGTAAGCCATATAGACTAACAGAAGTGCTAGCCAATGGGGAGATGAATCCAGAATGGGTGCTAGAGAAGGGAGATAACATCATTTACAGCTTAGGGACCCCTCTTGTAAGTGTCCCCAGAAGTTGTGATTAACCAGAATGCTGGAGAAACTGCCTTGATAGAATGAACTTGTATACAAAGCATGTGGATCTGAACAGTGCTAGAAGTGGACTGTAGTAAGCATTACTGGTACCCTGTCTAGAACCTCTTTACTAGGAAGTGTAAAGTCTTGGCTGCTAATAGCTCACAGCTGCATCCTTTTGAGAATTGCCCTCTGTGCCGACAGAGCCACTGCTGGAAATTCCTGGAAGGTTATTCCCTCCCGGGGACAGCATCACAGACAATGGGATGATGCCAATTTCTGCAAAGAAGGCAGCTGGGATTCTGATAGAGATTGCATTATCAGTGATGACATGTAATCGGTAATTGTGTTATCAGCAAATGATCCTTCCCCCTTTCCTCAAGGTGGGGCAAATGTGCCATGTATTTGCCAAGAGTTCCTGGTGGAGGGTAAACTTAGGAACCCATATCTTTACCTAACTTTTCCCCCTATCCTATCTTGCTTCCCTCACTCTGTTACAGGTTTTACTTAGGAGCACTCCCTCAACAAACCATTTGCACAGAATCCCTTTTTTGATCTCTGTTTCTAGGGAATCCAGCCTAAGACAGAACAGTGGTGTCAACTAAGAGATAAGAAATAGGAGAAGTTTGAGTTTGACAAAGGTAGAGCAAAGGTGAGTTCACTTTGGGAATGCTAAAGTACCAATGGCTGGAAGAGAAGGGAACATCCTCAACCTGATAAAGTGCATCTATGAAAAACCTACAGCTAACAATATACTTAATGGTGAAAGTCTGGGTACTTTTCCCCGAAGATCAGGAACAACACAAGGATATCAGCTCTCACTACTTCTAGTCAACATTGTGTTGGAGGTTCTGGCCAGGAAAGTTAGGCAAGAAAAAGAAATAAAAGGCACTGAGATTGGAAAGGAAGAAATAAAGCCGTACTTGCAGATGGCATGATCTTGTATAGGAAATTCTAAGGACATAAGATGAATTTACAAAAATCCATTGTATTTCTATACATTTGGAATGAATGATCCAAAAATGAAGTTAAGAAGACAATCCTCCTCACAATAACATAAAAAAAATACTTGGGGGAAAAAGAGTACTTAGGAGCAAATTTAACAAAAGAAGTGCAAAACCGTACTGTGAAAACTACAAAACACTGTTGAAAGAAGGAAGATCTAAATAAATGGAAAAGCATCTCATGTTCATGGAGCAGAATACTTAACATCATTAAGATGGCAGTACTCCCAAATGAGCTCAAGACTCAGTGCTCTCTGTCAGAATCCCAGCCGACTTCTTTGTGGAAATTGACTAGGTAATTCTAAAAATCACATGAAATTGCGGTGGACTCATAATAAGAAAACAGTCCTGAAAAAGAAAGGAGGACTCAAACTTCCCGATTTCAAAACTTACTACAAGGCAATAGTAATCAACACAGTGTGCTATTGGCACAAGGATAGACACATACCAGTGGAATAGAATGGAGAGTCCAGAAATAAACTCACACATCTGTGGTCAACTGATTTTTGACAAGGGTGCCAAAACCAGCGGGGAAAGAATCGTCTTTTCAACGGTGGTGCTGGGACAACTGGATAGCCAAAAGAATGAGCTCAATCTTTAATTCACATTATATTAAAAAATCAAAATAGGTCAAAGACCTAAAAGTAGGCGCCTGGGTGGCTCAGTCGTTGGGCGTCTGCCTTCGGCTTAGGTCATGATCCCGGGGTCCTGGGATTTAGCCCCGCATCGAGCTCCCTGCTCGGCGGGAAGCCTGCTTCTCCCTCTCCCACTCTCCCTGCTTGTGTTCCTGCTCTCGCTATCTCTCTCCCTGTCAAATAAATAAATAAAATATTAAAAAAAAAAAAAAGACCTAAAAGTAGTAACTAAAACCGTAAAGCTCTTAGAAGAAAACAGGGGTAAAACTGTCATAGCTTTGAGCTTAGCTAGAGATTCTTAGGTGTGGCACCAAAAAGCATGAACAACAAAAGGAAAAAAAGATAAATTGGACTTAATCAAAACTAGAAGGCTTTGCGTTTCAAAGGACACCATCAGAAATGAAAACCCACAGGATGGGAGAAAATATTTGTAAATCATATACCTGATAAGGGACTTGTATCTAGAATATATATTCTTAAAACTCGGTAATAGGCAATTTAAAAATGGGCAAAGGATCTGAATAGACATTTCTCCAAAGAAGACACAAATGTCCAATAAACATGTGAAAAGTGCTTGACATTGTTAGTCATCAGGGAAGTGCAAACCAAAATCATAGTGAGATACAACTTCCCATCCACTAGGATGGCTGGAAATAAAAAGTTAGATAATCAAATATTGGCCAGGATGGGGAGAAATTGGAACCCTCATACACTGCTGGTGTGAATGTGAAATGGTGCAACTGCTTTGAAAAACTGTCAGTTTCTGAAATGATTAAGCAGAGAGTTAACCACTTGACCCAGAAATTCCACTCCTAGGTATATATCCAAGAGAAATGGAGCATGTGTCCACACAGAAACTTGTACATGAATTTTTATAGCAGCATTATTCATAATAGTCTTAAGAAACAACCAAATTGTCCCATCAGCAGATGAAGGGATACACGAGATGTGGTATGTTCATACAATGGAACAATATTTGGTTATAAAAAGGAATGGAATACTGATACATGATACAACATGGATGAACTTTGAAGACATGCTAAGTGAAAGAAACCAGTCACACACAAAAATATGATTTCATTCATATGGAAGTCCAGAATAGGGAAATCCATAGATACAAAGTAGTTAATGGTTTCTTGGGGCTGGAAGGGTATGGGGAGATAGGGGGTAATAGCACAGTGTACCGGGTTTCTTTTTGAGATGATGAAAATGGTTGGAAATTGACTGTGGTGATGGTTGCACGTATCTGTGAATGTACTAAAAGCCATTCAATTGCACACTTTAAATGGGTGAATTGTATGTGAATTTCATTTCAATAAAGCAGTTTTAAAAAAAATGCCATTGGCTATCAGGTATGTGAGTCTAAAGCTTCAAGGAGAAGCCTGGATTGGCAGTAAAGGCTTTGGGATAGGGATGGTAGTTTAAACTGTGAGAATGAATAAGATCACCTTGGAAGAACATGTAGAATGAAGAGGAAGAGAAGTTCATGAAATAAATCGTCAAGAGATATAAATAGAACTATGAAGTACATGTCACAGAAAGCTGTGAGAATGAATATTTAGAAGGGGTAATGATCATCACAACCTCAAACGCAATAGGAAAGCCCAAAATAAGAAAGAAGATTTGGTGGTAAGAGCAATGGTGTCCATCGAAGCATAGTAACCAGAGTAAGCATAGAAACTGGATCACACAGTGGGAGGTTTTTATTTCCATAGCTCCACTAAAATCACTCTTGTTGAGGTCTTAACCTCCATGTTTCCAAACCCAGTGGTCAAGTTTCAGTCATCTTAACCTCAAACTCTTAAGATGACAGTTGATAGTGTCCTTGAAATATTTAAAACATTTGTTTTACAAGACCCCTTACTCTCGGGTTTTAAATTTTATTTCCTGGGGGCGCCTGGGTGGCTCAGTCCTTAAGCGTCTGCCTTCGGCTCAGGTCATGATCCCAGGGTTCTGGGTTCGAGCCCTGCATCAGGCTCCTTGCTCTGCGGGAATCCTGCTTCTCCTTCTCCCACTCCCCCTGCTTGTGTTCCCTCTCTTGCTGTCTCTCTCTCTCTGTCAAATAAATAAATAAAAATAAAATAAATTCTATTTCCCGGTTGCTCCTTCTAAATAAATTTTGCTGGATTTTTTTACGTCCTGACCTTTACTAGTTGGAGTGCCGTGGGATTAGAGGGTCCAACCTATATATATAAACTGTTTCTCTTTTCTTCCACATGAAGTAAGTGCTCCCCACTCTGTGATTATATACACCGTTTATACCTTAATGACTCCCCAGTTTATACCACCAATTGTCTTCTCCTATGAGCCTCAGATTCATATTTCAATTGTTTACTCAGTAGCTCCATTTGGAAATCTAATAGGCACCTCCAGTTTAACATGTCTAAAATAGAACTGGACATTTTTCCAAAAAAAACCTCTCCTCCTGCTCCCCCCTCCTGCCTGGAGTTCTATCTCAGTAAATGGCATTACTATTTATCCTGTCGCTCAAATAAAAAAACCTGAGATAGCTTGACTCTTTATCTTGCACTCCATACTCAAATCTATGAGCAAATCGGGCGCCTGGGTGGCTCAGTCGTTAAGCGTCTGCCTTCGGCTCAGGTCATGATCCCAGGGTCCTGGGATCGAGCCCCACATCGGGCTCCCTGCTCTGCGGGAAGCCTGCTTCTCCCTCACCCACTCCCCCTGCTTGTGTTCCTGCTCTCGCTATGTCTCTCTCTGTCAAATAAATAAATAAAATCTTTAAAAAAAAAAAAAATCTATGAGCAAATCACCTCTGCCACCTTCAAAGTATGTCCTGAATCCAACCACTTCCTATCACGTTCACTGCAACACTAGTCTTGCAGATCTTTTGCAATAGCTTCCTGTCTTTCAGCTTCTATTTTGCCTCCCTGCAGGCAGTTTTCAAAGGAGCAGCCAGAGTAAATCTCTTCACTTATAAATCAGATCCTGTCACTTTTTTGCTCAGAACCCCCCATGGCTTTCTAGCACTCTTTGGAGATAAAATCCAAAGTCCTCTCCTTGGTCTATAAATCTGGGAGTGATCCGGCTCCCATCATGTATCTCCAAACTAATTTCCTATCTGCTCTTTTGCCACACTGGCTTCCCTGCTAATCTTTGGATACACCAAGCACTCTCAAGCTTCAGGTCTTTTTTACGTTATTGTTCCCTCTGCCTGGAAGGTTCTTTACCCTGTGTATATGGTTCACTCTCTCACTTCAAATCTTTATTCAAATGTCACCTCAGCAGAGGGCCTTTCCTGAACCCCCTCAGTAAAAGAGCACACCTACTCAGGTAAACCCTGCTTTATTTTCCACTAGTCTTCATAACTTTAATATTATTGTCTGTGTGACCCTGTCTTCCCCTTTCACCCCAACCTCTGCCCTGAGAAGTAAGTTCTGTGAATGCAGGAATCTTGGTTTGTTTTTTTTTTACTGCTTCAGCCCCAGTACCTAGAACAGGGCCTTACACGCTATGGGAATTCAACAGATGTTGACAGAGTGAATGAAAGAACGGATAGAACGGTACGGCATCAGACAGCTACTTTGTGCTCTGGTCCTCTTCTAGAGGTTTGGGGTTACAAAGATGAGAAAGATACAGTCCCTGCCATTATAGAGTTCATATTCTAGTAGTATACTTAGATTACAGATACATAATTATAGGTTAAATGTTCACAGGTAAAAAATGTTAGGAAAAAAAACAATGCAGAGTGAGAGGACAGAGGAGGATGGTGGTGTAGAATATCATTTTAGTTGGAATAGTCTAGATAGAGCTGCCTCTCAGAATAAGTAGGATTTCAGTAGCGATCTGACTGAGTGGAGAGAGCAAGTCTAGTAAAGATCTGGTACATGAGTATCCCAAGAAGAGGGAACAAATGCAGAAGCCTTAAGGGTGGATCATGCTTTGGCTGGAGTTAAAAGAGTGGAGAACGCCAATAAGGATAGAGCAGAGTTAGGTAGTAAGGGAGGAGATGAAATCAGAGAAACAGGTGCCACAACACGTAAGGCCCTCTTTGGAAGCCATTGTGATCACTTTGTGTGTGTGTGATGGGGAAGATTTGGGGTAATAATATGGGTTGTGGGGTAATAATATGACCTGACTTAAATTTTAAAAGGTCACACTGGCTGCCTTCTGTTTAACTGACAGGTCAATAGTGAAAGTAGACAAACCAGCTAGGTGTCCATTGCAACAGTCTAAGTAATATATAATGACCTAATAGTAGATGATAGCGATAGAGGAGGTGAAAGGGGTCAGATGATTGCACCCTGGCCTGGTCAAAAATCCCCGGGCCTGGCAGCCACCTTTCCAGACTTCTGCAAGCTTCCTTTAGGTGTCAGAACGAAGCAGAGCGCACAGCACCAAGCCCATTCTGGGGAACCCACAGCACACCACCCCCTTCGGAGAAACAGCCTCTGGAATAGCTCGGCTGCACCTTAAGCTTCCGAATCCCTTTTTTTAATTTGAAAATGGGGGAATGGAAGCTCTCGGGGGGAAGCGGGTCTCGAAGGTGTAAAAACCACTGAAGAAAACCAGGTCCTCAAAGGAAATGGGGTTTTCAGAGGAAACCCGGCGACAACTGCTTGTTTCCAGTATTCAAAAGCAGGGCAAAAATGGAGGCCGCCCAGGAAGCTGCCCGCCAGTCCGCCAGCAATGAAGTTTATTTCCATCACACCACCACAAGTCCGGGAGGTCCCTAACTCGCATCTGTTTTGATTGCGCGAGGAAAGCGAGCCCCTCGAAACACGCGGCGAAAACAACCTCGCCTCCCGGGAGTGCGCACGCGCCCCTTGCTCTGTTTTCCGTTGGCCCTAAGCCCCGCCCCTTCTGCGTCCTCCGAGGAGGGCTGGGAGCGGAGAGCTCGCGCGACCACTCTTCCCTCAGTCTCCTCCAGCACCTCGTCGCAAACGGGGCCGGAAAGCGTGGCGGCGCAGGCGCAAGCGCCGAGAGCGGAGGCGGTGGTGGTGGCGGCCGCTGGCCAGTGTAAGATGGCGGCGGCGTTGGTGGCGGCAGTGGACGGGGCGGCTGGGCCTGGAACAGTCGGAGCAGCCGCTGGCAGAAGGATGACCCAAGACGGGAAGCGGGCTGCTGAGCCTCGCCGGCTCCCGTGCTTGTAACTGCCCCAGCCGGACACCCCCCCCTTGACCTACCCGGTCCGTGTCTCGTTCCGGCTTGGCCTGACCCCCTCGCCCCTGGCCCGCTCCCCGTCAGGATAGGTTGGATTCCTTTCCCAAGCTCTCGGGGCTCAGGTCTTTTCCTGGCCCTGAGCCGAGTCTCCGCCGGGAAGACTGACTGCCCTTGCCTCAGGTCAGCCCTGGGGTTGCCCCCAAGAGCCTGCCCCACAGTCCACGGGGACGTCTTTGCCCCTGGGGTGGCCCGTTTGTGTGCGCGTTTTTACCCCTTAGGCTGGGGGAAGCGGTCGCCCTGCGTCTCCCCGTCACTCGGGGCCCCCGCGCAGTGTGCCCCCTCCCCCATCCCGAGTTCTCGGGCCCAGCACCTTGTACGGAAGGCCGAGGTCCAAGTCAGTTGTTGCCGTCTGCTCTTGTTCCCCTTGTAATACCGTTCTCGCAGCTTCCTTCCCCTCACCCCCAGATCGTCCAGGGCACCGCAGAACCGTACCATTTGCTCCCTGTTAGTTGGAGAGCATCTGGTGGCTTGAATTTCTGACTCATATGATTGTTGCTGAAGTCTCTGTAAACAAACCGGCACTAGCGCTATCACATTCTCTCCGGGATTTCCCCCGGCTGTGTGGCTTCTTGTTGAGAGGTTTGCTTATGGGTTAGCGTTGGAAAGATTCCGGTTTTCCTTTTAAATGACTTTTACGTTTTAGTGGAGCCGGGAGATTACTTGCCTGGGTCATTTTATTTCTGTAACTGTGGGTTATTTGTTCAGTAGTTAAGAGTTAACTCTGGTTTTAAATCATACTGAGGAGGTCTGAAGAGATTCTGAAATGTATTCATGAATATTTTTATTATGTTTGGTAGAGATACCTTTGCCATTTAAACTTTAACTTTTCTCAGCCCTTCAGTGAATCAACAGACCTATTTTCTCAGGAGCTCAGCCTGGCCCTACTTCAGTGATAAAGAAGGAAAGGTGAGTAGGAGTTGAAGGCATTTAAATTCCTGAGGCCAAGACAGACCCTACCCTGATGCTCAAGTGCTGACCACTAAAGTCATAAAATTCCTACCCCAGTATCCCAGAGTTGGGGTATTGCTCTTGGCTGTGTTCCACTCTGGTTAAATTACTTTGACAAGTGTTATTGTCTGTGGGCGTCTTGACTTTCTGTCCTAAACTATTGCTGTGTATCTTCAAATAACTCCATTTAAGCCTAGAAGTGAGTGTGTCTCCTTCTTCCTTTATTCATTTGCCTCGTGTGTTGCCTTTGTGTGGATCATGTTTCTTACATTGTTAAAAGCTGGGAATTCGTTTGCCTGAGTTCTGTTCAGCCTCTTGTCAAATCAAGTCTCTTCCCTTCTCGGGGCTTTGGACTGTTGTTTCTGTTTAGAGGAGAATCCAGCTGCTTGTCACTAAAAGCTGGTAAGTGATGCTGGTGTCTGAGTTCAGTCTACCTCAGAGTTCCAACTTTTCAGGACCTAGTAGTAAATTCGGGGTTAAAAAAAATTGGCTGCTCTTTTATAGCTGCTCTGAAGAGTTTTTGGTGAGCAGAGGAATCATCCTGTGCATTTAGCAGCGTGGGCCAGGGCCAGAGAGGGAGTCTGAACATACTTGTAAACGTAATCTTTGTAAGACTCTTAGGTTTCTGGTAGCAGAGAATAGTGCTGTGGTTGACGTCGTGGGATGTGACAGAAGAGCTGAGTGGCTCTGGAAGGTAGGCCTGGCTGATTCTTAATACCTTTATGATATGTAGTAGGTAAAGGTTGAGTGTGACACTGGTAAGTTTTGTTCCTCATGGTGTCCTGATTAGAAGATGAACTGGAATAAGATTATTATTGGTGGCGTGTATGTGTATCAGTAAGATGTAAAGAGATAATACAGCTTTGAGAGCTGGACAGACCTGGGTTTAAATACTAAGATTTATTGGCCATGTGACCTTGGGCGAGCTACTTAAACTTCTCTGACTCTTAATTTCCACATCTCTAAAAGTGGGATAATGCCACTTACCTCTTGGGGTCATTGTTAGTATTGTATGAGGGAACCTACATAAAGCTGTTAAATGCCTGACATATGATAGACATTTAAAAAAAAATGTTTTCTTTACACATCGTTGCTATGGCCTTGAGTAAGGTATGCATTAGTCTACACTTCTTTTTTTCTCTTTAAATCATTTTTAATTGGTCAGCTTAGATGTATGCTTTGTGGGTACACACCTAGAGTTATTTTCTGAACATGACTGAGGTACGTGTTTTGGGGGTTCAAGGTCAGAGGACAGCGGAAATATTAGTTGTCAGTCTGTGTATATCTCTAAATGCATTCTTAGACTAAACATCAGTACCTGTCCATAGTTCGTTGCTTCCTTCCTCCTGGTCTCTGTTAGCACATCCTGATCAGCATTGACACAAGGATTGTAATTCCTTCCCTTGCTGCTTCAGTGTTGTTCACCGCCTCTGCTCCAGCTACCCGTTATGCTTTTTCCTTTTTGCCTTGAAGAGAATACATTTTTTCCAAACTCTTGGGCTCTGCAGTGATCCTCATCAATAGGTCATCAGAGAACTAGACCATGAAAAGGTCTCCTTGTTCTTGGAAGTGAGTCTGGGCTAGGGAGCAGGGAGTGCAGAACATTTTAGTTCATCTCCCTAGCTGGACCATCTTAACAATATGATGGCAAAGATGCAGGTTTTTAACTTTCTCTTATTGGCTTTTCTTCTACATCTTTTTGGGGGAGGTAAGGGCACATGAAAATTAAAAGTGTTGATAATATTGCAGTGAAATCAACTGTATTCATTCAGGCCAGTGATCAAATTAGAGTTGATCAGCTTTCATTACCACCATCCAGGGTCTAAATTCTCCTATTGAAAAGTAGACTTTTGGATTGAGGGTTTTGAGGTGGGCTGAGAGTGCATTTTTATTATTTGTGTTTTTATGAGATCTGGAGATCTGTGTTGGGTGAGGGGTGGGGTTGGGAGGAGAAAAGCACATATGTTGAAAGAGGCATAACTTTGTTCCTCTCTATGTGCTGGGTAAGAATCCCTCCTCCCCCAGGGGTTTCACATTCTGAGCTCCAGGTGACATCTTTGTATACAGTGAACCAGTATTCTTAGTCTCTGGACCACAACTGTAAAATTCTTAACCTTTCTGAAGATATTTTATGTTTCAGGGCGTTGAATAAGAATTGTCACATCTTATTAGGAAGTATTTCCTAGTATGGCTGAAGTGGGAGGCTAGGTTTGCTTGTGACCTTAATTCCCACCGCCAACCTGACAGGGCATTTTATACAGCGGTCTGTGGAATGTATAGAAACCAGTACCAGTGCTGTGATCCTTAGTGTTGACTAGGATCAACCTAAGACAGAAGCTTGTCTTCAGAGAGAGCTAAAAGAAAGCAGCCTTTTTGTTGCCAGTTTAAAACAATACTGACATTTCAAGAGCAAAAGGACTCTAGGAGAAGACATTCTGCAGAAGTGCGCTCTGTTGTGGGAGACAGGCCTTCAGATTTTCATGCTCTTGGTCCTGTGTTCCAGCAGGTGAGTTACAGGCTTTTAACATCATGAAGCGACTAGTTAAACTTTGTTTTCAGGAGATAGATTTGTTTCTGGATTGTTTCTACTGTAGAAAAGTTATTCTAAACCTGTCTGGGAATGGTGCAGATTATAAAAGACAGAGTTATCCAAACAGAGCTTTTTATTGCATGACATTGGTGTTTAAGTTAGTTTTTAAGATTGAATTAGCTTTTTCTTTTTTAAAAAAGCAAATTATCAGTAAGCCAAGGTAATCTACTTACTGTCACCCAATCTGGAACCCAGGCAACTAACTGAAAGAATTGAATCAGCAACAGACGTGGAGGTGGTGACATGTGTATGTTAATATCAGAGCCAGATGCCAGTGATTTTGGCTTAGCTTTGCAGTAATATTGAAAACTTTTCGTCTTAATGTTTTTGTGAATAAAATAGAGAAACTTTGTCACTGTTAAGATTGGTCAGAAGTTCTTGTTTACTTGATTCAGTTATTTTCTTGGAGAAGAAAGTCCTTGAAAGGTCTTTGAAAGTTAGTGTGTAATGAATTTTGTGAATTGGTCACACTTCTTTACAGCAGGCTTTTATCTCTGTCTCCATAGGACATAGTTTCTGGGCCAGAAGCCCACTTTCTCAAGTACTTGCCTTAACCTCTGGAATGTGTATGCTAAAGATAAATTAATGAACTGAGCCTGCTCTGAGTTTGCAGATAGGGCATGGGGAGTGATTAATATGACAAAGATGGCATCTTATTACTGAAATGTATGTCTAATGGATTGTGTTGTTGCAAACATTTTTAGTATCGCATCTGAGAGGTTAGGTATTTGCTCTTGCCCTCTGATGATACTATTTAAGGAGGTCTGTTGAAGTTCTAATGCGAAGCATCCATGCTTGCCTCTCATGTCCTTTTGTTGTTGTTCTTGGTTTTTCTTAGCCATCTGGAGATCTGTAGGCTTCACCTCTGGTGGTAGCCAGGAGGCTATATTCCTCTAGTGTACTTTAAGCCTTGCCACATTATCAGACATGTTTCTAAACCTTCTTTAGGACCCAGCGCTAGACTCTGTCCTCTCACCTAGTGCAGGTAGGAGGGCACTTCTTGATGTCTTTAGCCTTTCTGTTTTTATTGTTTTATTGTCACTTGTATCTTTGGAGTGCCACACTTCCATGTCCTTTCCAGTGATTAAAGAAAAATGTGGAATGTGAGTGGTAAAAACTGGTAATGGGGTCTGGATTCTGATGTAAAGGTAAATCATTTCATTGTGGAAACAGTGGAGTTTCCTTAGAAATGACTTTTCCTTAGAATCATTTAAATTGAGGTAAATGGGCTTAAATATGGTCATAAAAAGTTCCTTAGCTGTATTGCTGCTGACAGCACTTAAGAGTTAGCATGCATTCCTAACATACTCTGAAATACCGTTATTAGAATTAAAGCCAATAAACTATAAACAGAGGGCATTTGGTATTACCAACAGGGAGAGAAGGCATTCATCCAAAGGAGGAATGAAGTTCCTTGTTCGTAGTATAGTTGCTGCAGGAATTCCTTGTTTTCTTCTTCATCGTCTGTGAGGATTGCTTTGAAGCTCTCGGCTATCCAGTGAACCTTCAAGAGGGAGAAGAACTGAAAGAGTGGGAGGCTTATATTTTGGGCACCTGGGTATATTGCTTTACCGTAGTTCATAGAGCATGAATGTGCTCAAGAGATACTGACAGAGCTCTCTGATTCTTTAAAAGGCCAGTGAGAGCAGGGAAGCAGATTTTATAGACTTGGAACTGTGTCCTTGGTTGTGTACAGTGTTTGGAGGATTGTTGCTGAGTGGTGAAGCCCAGGCTTCTCTGGGAAGTGCAGTCTGGAAGCAGAAATGAGAAGCTAGATTTTGTACATGTTTGCAAAAATGTTGTCTCTAATTCTCTAAACCAGCTCCTGCAGGGTAATGGTATTGTCTCATTTTATGGAAGGAGAAACAGACTTAAGTGGTAGAATCAGAATTCAAACCCAGGTCTGACTGACACCGGAAACCCTTTTTTATTATACCTTGCGCTGTCTTTAGAAACCTGGGCGCTTCAGTGCCAGCTGATGAAACAAATGAGTTGAAAGGAAGAGTTCAGTATGTCTTATAAAAGCATATGTAAAGTATAAAAGGTCTGTCCACGTGACAGTATGAATAAAAACATTTCTGAATTGTTTAAGCATGGGTCTCAGGTTGTGATTAATTGGTAGGCTAATGAGTTTTTTAAGGAAAGAACTTTAATGGATGTAACTACACTGAAGGAGATAACTGGATCCTTTTTTGATCCTTGAAGAGGGAGAAAATGGCGTTCTCCCTCCGCACCGGAGGTAACTCCACAGAACACTGTTCTGACTCTCAGAGCCTTTCCTCAGTCTGCCTCTTTCTGTACTTCTCTGAAGCATTTGAAACGTGGATGGTCCCCACCTTCTTGAAACCTTTTTATCTCTTGACTTCCAAGATGTTTGACACTCATTATTCCTTCCACTGTCCCGCGTGTTTTTCGGTCTCCCTTTTATTTCTTTTCCTAAGGGTAGGTGTTCCAAAGGATTCTTTCCTTGGACTCTTTCACCTTTCTTGGGTACTTAAATTTTTTGTCTTTTAGTGAGGTATAACTTACAAGGTGGTTGATTTTGAAGCTTCTCTGTACAGTAATTCCCAAGTCCGTATCTCTGACCCTAATTTCTCAAATTTCAGACCTACCTTTGTTTTCCACTATCTTCCTGACATGTCAACTTGGATTTTAAACATAATCAAAATCAGATTCATCTCTTCTCCCACACATGCCAGCTTCTCATTTATGACATTGATTTCCCCCGGGCACTCCCGACTCAGACTTGTCTTCTTGATTTGGGGGGGCGCTTCGTAACTACCGTTGAACCAGGTACGGTCCGCTCTGCTTCGGCAGCGTCCTCATATCCGTTCCCTTCTTCTCATTTCCTCAGCCAGCAGCCTCAGACAGGCGCTCAGTGCTTTTTACCTCAACAACTGGAAGGTTTTAAACTTGTTTCTTCTTCCTTTTCTGTCCATTTCAGTCCTATCCTTGACAGAATCATTTTCCTGAGCACCCCCCATGCACCTTCTTAACTGATCAGCGTGTGTCCCCCACGACCCAGCCCAAACAGACTTGGACATACCAGGGTTTTCATCTTCCCTGTGTTTTCTCATCCTTGTCCTGGTCTTTCTCAGCTTTACCCACTGAAATCCTATCCTCCCTTCAAAGCTGAGTTTATCTTTTTTTATGATACTAATGCTTGTGTCACTTGTATCATCGTTGTATCCTCATTTTCCCTAATTGATGACTGGCTGCAGAGGGGATCAAGACTGCCTCGGACGTGTTTGTACCTCCTGGGTCGCCTGGTAGGTTGTTGCAGGACCAGCTTGTCTGTGTCTAGATGGGCCACTGGGGGGTGCCAGAGGCCTAGAGTTTGGATAAACAAGGGCGGCTGGAGGGCTGTACAGTTAGGTTGCCCCGTGCTGTCAGATCTTCTGCACAACACGAATAGAGATTAATTTTCCTGATGCAGAAACGTTTATAGTTTCTTTCTGCTCCTCTCTCCAGTCAGTGTACCAGAGGAGACAGTGTAGGATATTCACCTTCTCTTAATACTCAATAGAGAGTGGCCCAGAACTAAAGGCCTGTCCCCCTGTAAACATGTTGTATATAGTATGAGTTTCAGTTTCCTTGGGGTTATCCTTTGAATTTCAGTGCCCGGGGTTCTCTGATTAATAAACACCATACAGTGGGAGTGTGGCTCGTGGCGGGAGTCAGGAAAGTTGGCTAGAGGAGGTGTTTATTGTGAAGTAGAGAAAAAAGGTGAGGAGAATGAATTTAAAATGAGCCATTTCAGCTTGAAAACCACAATTGGGGATGGGGAAAGTAGGACTGGTCGATTCCAGATGGACCACAGAGCCCAGGGCAGAAAGGCAAGTTTGTCCTGTGGATGGAGATGGGCCCTGAACAGCTGTCCTGTTATGGGTGTGTTGGGACGTCTGTCCTCCCAAGAGGAGCCAGACACTGCGTGACTCTCAGATATCTGTTCTAATAATAGAAGTATTTTCTACCACCATTTTTCAGTTTCAGAGGAGATTCTAAAACTTCGTCTACTTTAACTATGGGTGTTGATGTAGGAGAGCTGGGCACTTGAGTTGCAGAGGTGCGCCAAGCCAGACTGCTGGGCTTATGTAAGTCATGGGGACTCACGGGGTGGGTGAGCTCGGGTCTTAGTAAAAGGGATCAGGGACGGTAATGTTTGTAGTTGTTGATGCTCCCATCAGACCTGAAGTGAGGAAGAATTATCACACCCATTTTCCTAGACCCCAAGGGAGTTAAAATGAAAATTTGAGAGAAATTTAAAAAATAAAATTAAGAAGCCTTAAGTATACAAATTAGCAGTACAACCACAGAACTGTTTTGAACTACTTTAAGCTCCCAATACTTTCAGTTGTCACCAAGACAGTGGGATTGGAGTCTTTTTATAAGTTTAGGATTCATCCTGCCTTTCATGGCGTTGCTGGTAAATCACAGGTGGCTTTGGTTGCAGCCAAACTCCTCCTGTACTTTCTTTTTCAAACAAGAACTGATGTTTTGCTCTCATTTACTGTGGCATATTGACCACTTTAGCTAACTTCTGTTAATAGTCACAGTGTTGAGAATTTAGTATTTTTTTTTTTTTTTTTTTAATTTATTTATTTGACAGAGAGATAGCACAAGTAGGCAGAGCGGCAGGCAGAGGGAAAGGGAGAAGCAGGCTCTCTGCTGAGCAGGGAGCCCGATGCGGGGCTCGATCCTAGGACCCTGGGATCATGACCTGAGCCGAAGGCAGCCGCTTAACCGACTGAGCCACCCAGGCGCCCCGAGAATTTAGTATTTTTAATTTTATTCTAATTACTATTATTTTTTTAAGTAGGCTGCATGCCTAGCATTTGAGCCCAGCACAGGGCTTGAACTTGCGACCCTGAAATCAAGACCTGAGTGGAGATCAAGAGCGGATGCTTAACCAACTGAGCCACCCGGGTGCCCCAGCCCTGAGAATTTAGTATTTTTTTTTTTTTAAAGATTTTATTTATTTATTTATTTATTTATTTGACAGAGAGACACAGCGAGAGAGGGAGCACAAGCAGGGGGAGTGGGAGAGGGAGAAGCAGGCTTCCTGCCGAGCAGGGAGCCCGATGTGGGGCTCGATCCCAGGACCCTGGGATCATGACCTGAGCCAAAGGCAGGTGCCTAATGACTGAGCCACCCAGGCACCCCGAGAATTTAGTATTTTTAATTTTAATTGTTGTGCTTTGGCCATCATTTAACGCTTTGCCTGACTTCTTGAGGTAACATTTGTATACATGTAAAATTTACACCTTTTCTCAGTGACTCATTCTGTGGATTCTTACAAACATGTAGTCACATGACACCAACAAGGTCATAGTCATAGAACATTTCCATCACTTCCAGAAGTTTTCTTATGCCTGTTTGCAGTCAGTTCTCTTCCCCGACGAACCATGTTCTGCTGTCTGTCCCTATAGTTTATTTTTTTTAGCATGTCCCATGAATGGAATCATTACGTAGCTGTCAGAGTCTTGCTTCTTTGACTTAGCATGACATATTTGCCACTCATCCACATTGCTTTGTGTATCAATAATTTGTTCCTTTTTATTGCTCAGTAGTATTCCACTGTGTGGCTAGACCACAACTTATGTATTATCCATGACCTGGCAGAAGAACATTTGATTGTTCCCAGTTTTTGGTGAATCTAAATAAAGCCACTAAAGAAAACATTCACCTATAGGTTTCTGGGTGAACATATATTTTCATTTTTCTTGAGTACATACCTGAGTGGGATTCCTGGGTTATATGGTAAGTTTGCGTTTGACTTTATAAAAAACTGCCAGACTGTTTTCCAAAGTGACTGCCATTTTGCATTTCTACCAGCAGCGTGTGGGACTTTAGTTGGTCCCTTCCTTGTTAGCACTTGATAAAGGAAACTTTCATTGTTATTATTTTAATAAGTTTTAGCCATTCTAATAGGCGTATAGAGGTTTATTGTAGTTTTAATTTGTATTTCCCTAATGGCTGATAACGTTGAGCATCTTTTCAGGTGATTGTTATTTAGCTATGAGAAGTAGATTTGGGCTGCTGCCCTCTATGAAATCCGTCTTTTGCAGATATTTTCTTCCAGTCCATAGCTTGTCTTTTCATTTTCTTAGTAGTGTCTCTTGAAGAATAAATTTTTATTTTGATATGTTCCGTTATTTAATTTTTTCTTTCACGGTTTGGGTGGTTTATTTATTTATTTATTTATTTTGAGTCCTTAAATATTTGCCTAACCTGTATCACAAGCATTATCTTCTTTGTTTTCTTCTGGAAGTTATATTGTTTGAGCTTTTACATTTAGATCTATGATTCATTTTGAGTTAGTTTTTGTATATTGTACAAGTTACAAGTCACGGTTTCTTGTGTTCTTTTTTCCTTGCTGTTTTTTCCTTTTTCTTTTCTTGTCTTTTTTTTTTTTTTTTGGCATTTGGATGTCCTGTTGCTCTGGTGTATGTGGTCTCTTACACAAATCTTTAATCAATATTAGGAAAAGAAAGCAGCCCCAGTAGTTTTAAACAAGACCTGTTTGGCACCTCTTCCACAAAGTACTTTTATACTTTGTATTACCTGCCCCTTTGCTTGGTTTTTAGTTAATAATTTGTCATATATTTGGTTAAAAATTTAAAGCCTTTTTATTGACACAAGAGAAATCTAGGTCATTGGAATTTCTAGGGTAGAAATTAAAATGGCACTTGAATCTTTTTTTCCCCATCCCCCAATAGTTTACTCTTTAACCTTCAGTTTGGCAGGGGTTATGGTTATTTTTAGAGTGTAGGCAGTAGAGCTAATCTAATTAAACTCCCCCAGCTACCTGGGACAGTGAGCTCATCAGCTCTTCCAGGCTCAGATTGGTTTGCTCTGGACTGGATTTTACATGGAAATTGATCAAGGTAAAAGCAGTGGATTTGTTGGGAATGTAGTGCATTAAAGAATGAAGAAGCTAATTTATGTTTGGGTCAAGTATGGTCCCTAACTTCTGATTGTAAAATAAGGTTATATTCTTTGGTGACGAAAGAGATTCTAGAATGGTTCCTATACTTGAGACCAAGGGCACCGTCATAGCATCTTGCCTATTTTAATTTGGATACTTTAATTCCTGCCCCAGAGTTGAGATGGTTTTAAATTTCTTCATTCTGATAGAAATGTATACGATAAGAATAACAGGTCATTTCCAAAGTGATTGCATTTTATTGTCATCATTTCTTGGCTTTTTGAAAGAGTGGTCCTCCAAAGGGGGAAGGTGTGCACCCCAAGGGGCATTGAAGATGGTCCAGTAATGTATAGAAAAAGAACGTTGGAATTTGTTTTTTTCTAGAAAAATTAAACTTAGTATTTAATGTGACTTGATTAGATATACATATTGAAGATTCATGGTAAAACTTTTCATTGATACGGGTTTATAATCCGTTTTGAGACCACTGCTCCAGAGCATCCTGCTGCAGAACTTCTAACATATAATTCTACTTACCTGTACCATCTTGGAATTACTAATACTAGCTTACAAAAAAAAGAAAAGGAAGTCTAGAGAAGGTTAAGTAGCTCATTCATGGTCAGAAAGGATACTAATGGCTTAGCTGATATTACAACCCTGGACTAATTTTCAGTCTAGAACTAATTTTGCTAAACTCTGTGGCCCCCAAAATGTGACCTTTAGAAGCTATCTGCCTACCAACTCTGTGATTAAACAGGGTTGGCATGAGCATTCACAGGGTTGTCCCTGTTTCTGAATTTAGCAATACATTCTCTCAATTTTTCTTCCTCAAAAAGATCTCTTTTTCTAAGAACTTTAAACCACTTTCCCCAGAAGAGAAGCTCTGTAACCTCTCAGTATGGGTTGAACCGTATGGCTCTGCTTTTCCCGCCTCTCAGGGCTGGGAGCTCTGGCTCCTCCTGGTCATGGAGGCTGGGAGAGCAAATGGATTCTCTAGCGCCTTATGTGTCTGTGGCTCAGGCAGTCTGGGCTTCTGTAGGAATTGATGCAGTTCAGTTTTGAGGAAGGGTCTCTGGAGCCACTTTTTTCTTTGGAAAGTGATAATGGGGGGGTGGACAGTATGGTATGGTTGAGAGTTTTGCTTCTGGAGGTGAGGAAACATCAGATCTCTCTCAGTTGACTGGAACGTGTGCTTATGACCTGAATTTTTAATCTTAACAAAGTAGTGCGCTTGTTTTCCCCACCTCACAGGACTTTTGCAGTTAATGTAATTAACTTAAACCCTCGGTGGGGAAGAAGATATTGCCGAGATGCTCAAGAATATAAATAGGGACTACCAACAGGAAAAAACCAGTGCTGTGTGAAGAATGCTGTGCAAAAATACCTCCTTGGAGTAGGAGGAGGAAAACAGCCTGCTCTGCAAACCGCTCTTCGCTGGTGTTTTTGACGTGGCTGCACAAATCTGTGCTTTGTTGGCGTTGCATCCCAGCACCCTTCCAGGTCCTTCCTCAGACTCGGCCTCCGTCCTGCCCGTGTGTTTTTGCTACTCCCCCGCCCTGGCCTGCGGACCAAGCTTTGGGCAGCTGTCTCTTGGCAGGGGACACTTTTTGAAGCAACTTGGATTTCTGTAGAGGAGAGTAGGGGGTCAGGATAAGGATGGGGCTGCTTCTGGGATAATTGTTATGGGAATGAAAGGGCTGTTGAAAGATTAGAAGCCAGTGTGCCTGGGTACGAGGACTGGAGTCATAATCATACTTTGTCTTTGACCAGTGCCTTTTGTCCAGGCACTGAAAGGGCTTAACAAAATTCTGGTCTGAATAATATTATTCTTTGCTCTTTGGAATTCGCTCGAGGTGGGAGTGGGGCCCTGTCAAAATAATGAATGTGTTACAGTGGTATGAAAGGAAAAGAGCTAGGTACCCCGATTCCCAGATAGGGCTTTGCCAAACAGACAAATCTGGTGAAAGTTGGTGGAATTAGGTGAAATGATGTTTGCCACTTTTGAAATGGACTGAGATGGTTTAATGGAAATGTGGCCCTTTTCTTCCCCAGCTGTGGACTTGGCGGCTTAGTTGTAAGAGGAAGAAAGAAACCTTTTAGGTTCTTTCTTGGGGGGAGGGTCCTCCTGAATTCTAATTTGGCTCTACTTCTTATAATCCGTAGTTAGTATCTGTGCCTGTTAAGTTTGAAGCTTGGCTCCTGAGTGAATATACGGCCCAGGCTCTCACCCCAATAGCTCGGTCTCTTCTGTCTCTCTTGATTTGTGTGTAAGGTGATATTCAGAGTCTGACCCGCCTCTTCATGTTACGAAGACATGTCTTTCATAGAACTTATGGATGATACATATGACTAAATTTACAACAGAAGATTCTTGCCTAGAGGGCAAGGCTGAAGCCAGCTCTTTGTGTTAGAGCTCTCTGCTTGTAGTACCTGTCACTGGGTATATGCCTGCTGGTGCAGGTTTGATCTCGGTTCCTTCTTTCCCATTTCAGAAATCACTGCCAGCTACTCAGGTAAAGAGATGGCAGTTGACCTCCCAAAGATATGTCCCTTTATGGAATTTAGACATAGGGGAGGGGGATCCAGTCTGATTTTCAGCAGCTGACAAGCCCTGTTGAGCACACACTCAAAACTTTTTTAAGTAGTCTCTACACCCAATGTGGGGCTCGAACTTAGTGCATTAGAGCACTAGAACAAGAGTCGCGTGCTCCACTGACTGAGCCAGCCAAGCACCCCTCACAAAATCATTTTTATGAAAATGACAAAGGCTGTGCATGGTTAAATGTCCAGTCCCTTTTATCTTCTCTCCCAGATTATTTCCTAATTGTTTCATTTTCTTCCTTTCCTAAATGCAGGCTGGCCACAATAAACATCATTCAAGATGTCCAGCAAAGGGAGCAGCGCAGATGGCAAAACAGACTTAGCCAATGGTAAGGGGCCACCTGAGGTGGTTCTTCTCCCCCAAAGAAAGTGGAGACCTGGATTTTAGTGGAGGGAAGAAAATCTTTCCTAAGAGTGGACCTTTTCTGTGTTGTTTTGTGTGTAGAAAGCTACACAGGAGACACCCTGAACTATCTGGTACTTTTGTTCCTTCAACTTCTGTTTCCAGAAAATCAATAATAGAGGTGTGCCATTAGGAGGAGTTCAAGTAGTTTGGAATTCTGAAAGGTTGTAAGAGTGGCTGAAACCTTGGAGGAAAAGATCAGTTGGTGGTGGAAACAAAGGAGCTGTGGGAAGGTAAGGTTCCCCAGTTGTGATGAGAGGTCTCTTTCTATGGCAGGTCCTAGTTCGGTAGAGATAGCAGACGAGAGATGAAGTTACAGCCTGAACTGACTGGAGTAGGGCTGGCCTGCGTTCTTTGTAGGGTCTAGCTAGGTGTGAATTCACTGGGTCTAAGGCACGTTTGAAGGTAGAATATCAAGATTTTGATAACAGATTATTCGATTAATGCTTGAACCCTGAGCCAACTTCTAAACTAGAGAAATGTCCTTCAAATGGATATGATTGGGCAGCACAGTGTTCAGCATTCTTTAGCACGTTGCAGATCAGGATTATAGGCTCAATTCCAGTTGATGAGATTGGTAGAGCAGTGAAGTTAAGTAAGGGAAAGTGAGATTTTTCAACATGCTGTTTATTGACCCTGTGTTCTCTTACCAGTGCTGTTCATTCATCTGTAAAAGAAAGTGGTTCAGATTTTTCACTGGGCTTCGTTGAGAGACTCAGGGTTCTAGGTGGTTTGAGGTATATAACTGATTTGGAATTTGGCCATCAGCTAGATCAGGGATTGGCAGACTATGGCCTGCGGGCCAGATCCAGCCTGCATGTGGCCTGTGAAGGCCCTTGATAGAAAAAATTTGTTGACCTCTGGATCTTGGTCATTGACCGTTAGGGTCCCCCTGCTGAGCTTGTGATTGACTCTGGCTCTTATGTTAATATGGGAGAGCTCCCAAGTTGTCTTGATTGGTTAATCATAATTTTAACAAGAAATGCTAGGAGATTTGGTGTTTAGTTTTCCTTCTCCACAGAAGTGAAATGTGTGGTGTTTTATCCTTTCACACTACTCCCAGTTTCAAAGCCAATTGTATTTGAGAAACCACAACTACTAATCTTTCTCAGCATACACAGCGGTCTCAGCAAGTGTAGTTCCTAGGAACAAATTGCTGCACTTACCCCCTTTTTCTTCTAGTTCCTACACCCATTGTTTTCATGCTGGGATCTTAGTTGAGGTACTTTCTGAAAAGAGCTGTTTACAAGTCTCCCAACCTTCTGTGGCCATTTGAACCAGCGTGCTTGTATTGTTCATCTGTTTTCTGTGGTGGGTTTTGCCTGAGAGTTTGTCGTGCAGGGGTTCCGTTGCTGCAAAGATCTTTGGAAATTACTGCTCTAGTCCAGGTGACTAGGCTGTCAGGCGCTACTTGGAATCCTTTCAATGTCCTTGTGGGGTTGGATAGCTCCTACCAGCGTTGCACATGCCTGGTCTGCTGTTCCTAACAGCCTTTACTTCTGGCGAGGTCAAGTTTGTAATCGTCAGGAAAGGAGGCCGTGAATAGTGTTTAAAGTCCTCATTCCCGCCTTCCTTCCTTCATACCTTGGCTTCAGTGTGGAAGTTGTGGTCATATGGCTCTAGCACATTGTAGGAGTGCTCACTGAAATATGATTTGGCTGCTATTAGATAGGAGAATGCAGTATCTAATTGTCGGGGATTAGATTGCTCAAAGTGACCCAGTTCTTTTATAACCACCAGCATGGCAGACCTAGGATATGGTGAACTTTCCTTCTCAGATATTTGTGTATGCTTCCTGATAAAACTCTACCTCAATAAAGAGTCCTTTAACTAATAGTAGCATTAACATCATCACATTAATGCAAGTCAGAATACATTTATTAGTGAAAAGTGAGCAAGAACCCATTCTAATGATCACAATCCCCACTTGTCCCTTCTACTTCCTTTGGATTGTTAGTGGATTATAGGACCTCAAGGGAAAAAATCAGGATTTAGGAAGGGTGGGGGAGTGGTGCTTTCTTGAAATAAGAAATAGTTCAGCTCCACACCCATTGTCTGAATGATTTTAATCTGTTATTTTCTGTCTTTCTCTGAGAAGATGTCTATACCAACTTTTGCTGGGATGGCTATTCTTTTTTCTTATATTCGGTTTAATTATATGCTGTGGCTAATGGATGTGCGTCCCAGCAGAACAGAGCTTAAGGTGGTTGTATTGGATGTATTTGGACACAGCTGGTCCATGCTTTGCAGGAGACTCTTAGGCTGTCCTGCAGTTCTTCACTTGTGTTGAAGTACCTTTATTTGCATGTGGCTTTGGTCTTAATCTTTTCAGTTTCTTGTCCTTTTCAAGATTCCCCTTCAGAAGGTAGTTTTTGTAAGCATTTGAACAAAAACACTGTAACCAAAGTTGGTGTCTGGATCTTTTGATGTGATGATTTCTTGGACTAAGGCGGGGACATCCTTCTGATCACTCTCCCATTTCCTTATTTCCCCCTCACCCACCTGTTCCTACTAACATGCAGGAAGCCTGTCCAGCAGTCCAGAGGAGATGTCTGGCGCTGAGGAGGGGAGGGAGACATCCTCAGGCATTGAAGTGGAGGCCTCAGATCTGAGCTTGAGTTTGACTGGGGATGATGGTGGCCCCAACCGCACCAGCACAGGAAGTCGGGGTACAGATACAGAGAGCTCAGGTGAAGACAAGGACTCTGACAGCATGGAGGACACTGGCCATTACTCCATCAACGACGAAAACCAGGTCCATGACCGCTCGGAGGAGGAAGAGGAAGAAGAAGAGGAGGAGGAAGAGCATCCTCGGCGCCGTGTCCAGCGGAAGCGGGCCAGCCGTGACCAGGACTCGTCAGATGATGAGCGAGCCCTGGAGGACTGGGTGTCTTCCGAGACATCCGCCCTGCCCCGCCCTCGCTGGCAGGCCCTTCCTGCTCTTCGGGAGCGGGAGCTGGGTTCCAGTGCCCGCTTTGTATATGAGGCTTGTGGAGCAAGAGTCTTTGTGCAGCGTTTCCGCCTGCAGCATGGGCTTGAGGGCCATACTGGTTGTGTCAACACCCTGCACTTTAACCAGCGCGGCACCTGGCTGGCCAGTGGCAGCGATGACCTGAAAGTGGTGGTTTGGGACTGGGTGCGGCGGCAGCCAGTACTGGACTTTGAGAGCGGCCACAAAAGCAATGTCTTCCAGGTGAGACAAGGGAGCGGAACAGCAATTGAGAAAGGCAGGCAGCAGTTAGACAAGCCTGAGATGCCTGGAGTGGGAGCTGACAGTGAGTTGTGGTAGAATTAGGCATCAGGACTCAGTCCTGCCATGGCTCCCATGATGACTTAGAGGAGTTAAATGCCCTGAAAGACCCGTGACAGCCTTTTGTTTTTCCTAAGCACAGAGGCATTTGGAAGCCTTATGATAGGTGAGGTGCTTGGAAGTCCTCAGGAAGGTACTCAGTGTGCCTGGGGGGAGGCGTCCAGTGTCAGAGCGGAGGCTCTTGAGCCATACTGGGTTCAGTTCCTGGCACTACCCCTTATTAGCTTTGTGATCTTGGGCAAATTCTTTAATCTCTGTCTTTAATCTGTAGTGTAGAACTAATCAACACAGAGGACCATGAGAGTTATACAACAATAGAAGTTAAGCAGTTTAGAACCATTCGTGGTGCTTAATAAACATTTGATGAGTATTTGTTAGCCTTGTTGTTCTCTGTTTACTCACCAGCCCCATCCATCATTTTGGTACTGGCACTGATTCCTGGGCATGATCACTTCCCCAACAGCCCCTCTGGTTTCCTTTGTAGCAAATTTCTGTTTGCTTCCTGAATCAAGATAGGTTTTCCTCCTCTTTTCCTTATATTTCTCCCCTAGTAGGCGTAGTCCTAGTTCACCTGAGCACTTACCCTGTACCAGTTCAGCCTTGCAGAGTCAACAGAAATGCTCTCTTAAATCAGGTTTTTCTCCCTCTTCTTTAACTCTTGGAAGAAATTGGAGTTGAGCCAATGGTATAAGGCTAGGAGAGCTAAGTTTCCAGCTGTTGTGCGACCAAAGGGATGGGTTAGGGTTATTATTACAGTTTTCCCCTCTCAAATTCACCTCCTCAGTTTCTTTCGTATGTCCCTTTTCTCATTAATATCCCAGGCCAAGTTCCTTCCTAACAGTGGTGATTCCACTCTGGCCATGTGTGCCCGTGATGGGCAGGTGCGGGTAGCAGAGCTGTCTGCCACACAGTGTTGCAAGAATACGAAGCGTGTGGCCCAGCACAAGGGAGCATCCCACAAGGTAAGTAAGCTCTTGCCCTCATGGTTGTGTGGTCCAGCTCCTCAACCAAGGATCTCAGCCAGGGCCTTCCCAGATCTCTGCCCATTGCGTCACCTGCCTCATTTCTTTTGTCCTAGAATTTGTAGATAAAAAAGGAGAAAAAGCAGCCACCTTAAACTTCTTGGAAGTGCAGTATTGGAAAACTTTCTAGATCTTGTACATTCAGCATTCAGTTGATTATACCTAACCCCTAAGCTGACCAGTGGTTGGTTTGGAAATCCTTGAGGTCTCCCGTGTCTTCCAAACCTCTTAAATTTATTTTGGTTGTATCTAGAACACCTTAACAGCTCCAAGGTCCTAGTGGTCGCTCCTCACGTGTGAGAGCTCCAACTTTTCTCTGAGGTCTCAGGGCACAGACAGTACTATTTATGGAAGCCCTATTTAGGACTGGGAATATAGAACAGACAGTTGTGGGGCAGCCAGTGAGGAGCTGAGAGCTGCCTCATGTCAGAGTGGTCATGCTGTAGGAGGGTGGACCTCTTTTACAAACCCTAAGCTGATAGGTAGGTGGACCTGGAATGTCCTTTTCTAGCCCAGATGGCGCAGAAAATACGAAAGTTACCTATTTCTTTGATTTTTAAGCCTACCTTCAACCCATTAGTTAACTAATTTTTACAACTAAAGTGTAAGGAGTGAAACTTGGGCACCATTTCTCTACCCATCTGAGAGTTTAATTGATTTTGTTTGAGAAGGAACCAACATGGTTGATGTTTTTCTTTGGTATCCTTATTCAGATAGATCCCTTGGGGACTTAGTTGAAATAGCAAAACTTCTGTCCTTTTTATTTGAATGGAATAAACAAGCTGTAACAAATTCACATAGAACAAGAGCGAATGGGTTTATTAGTTCCTTTCCTGGGGTTTTACAACAAAAAAGCTGGACATGTCTCTTGCTGAGATATTTAAAAATGCAGTCCTTCCTAAAGATAAAGGAGTGAACTAGATGGCTTCTAATTCTAATCTATAGAAACCTTTGTTTTTTTGTCCCTCAGTTGGCCCTGGAACCGGACTCTCCCTGTACGTTCCTATCTGCAGGTGAAGATGCAGTTGTCTTCACCATTGACCTCAGACAAGACCGGCCAGCTTCGTAAGTGTAGCAATAATGTTTTTACAGAACTGGACTTCTTGGCCTTGAAAATACCTCACCTGTCCTAGGTAATACCCACCTCTCTGGTCAATCCAGAGTCTCTCTGTGCCTGTGCTAAGAAGCAGATTGAGGTTTAGGGCGCTTCCTCCCTTCTTTGTTGTTGTCTGTCTGCTTCTCAGCAGTACAGTGCTGTTCAGTCTGCCTTCATTTCTAAAACAAGGCTCAGTTATCTTCCATGTGGGCTGTAATCACTTGTTTATCTCTCCATCCACTTGGGTGCCACTCAGCTCACCCACAGGAAGCACATTACAGAGCAGCTAGTTTTCAGTTCAATTATGTATAGAAACATGTAAACAAAGGATAAATCTTGCACAAAAATATTAGTAGCTCTAATAGAGTTCTGTCATATCACAGTTCCTTTTTACGTGAATTTGAGGCTCATGGTTAAATCACATTCCTCATTAGCTGTGTGATGTCATAGAAAGATCAGAGCATCTTATTTGGATCTGGACAGACGTGGGTCAGATTGCGACTCAGGCACCACCATCTAACCTTTCTGAACGTCTGTTTCTCAGCCTTACTTTGGGCCTAACCAGTCAATATTTGTCTCTCTCATCTCTGTGAGTGTTATGATAAATGTCCTTGATGCCCCAGCATAGTGTCTGGCACCATGTTTGGAATTGATTATATTGTAGCTACTAATTAATTTATTTTTAAAAATTTCAGTTGTAATAATAAGCAAATACATCTTGTTTTAAAAATTCAAATAATAAAGTATATGGACGGGGCGCCTGGGTGGCTCAGTCGTTAAGCATCTGCCTTCGGCTCAGGTCATGATCCCGGGATCCTGGGATCGAGCCTCGCATCGGGCTCCCTGCTCAGCGGGAGGTCTGCCTCTCCCTCTCCCACTCCCCCTGCTTGTGTTCCCTCTTTCGCTGTGCCTCTGTCAAATAAATGAAATCTTTAAAAAAAAAATTGCTATCTTGTTTATCTGGATTTATCTAGATAACTAGACTTGTTTATCTAGAACTATCTGGATTATTTACGGTTCTTGTTAAGTCTTAAAAATGTTAACAAATCTTATACGTCGTTAGCTTAAAATATTAAGTAAGGGATGTCTTGATTCACATAGCATACAAGTAGAATATAAGCTAATTTAGGGCATATAATCTCAAAGCTGGTTATTACTAGACTTTTATTTTTCTTTCTTTATTTTTTAAGATTTTATTTATTTATCAGAGAGAGAGAGAGCGCACAAGCAGGGGGAGCAGCAGGCAGAGGGAGAAGGAGAAGCAGACTCCCTGCTCAGCGGGGAGCCCGATGGATCATGACCTGAGGGGAAGGGGATGCTTAACCTAACCAACTGAGCCACCCAGGTGCCCCTTGTTATTTTCATTCTAAAGTTCCAGAGGGGAGGGGAAGTACAAAGATGCAACAAATGGGCTGTTTGTTTGGTCTGCTCTGGTAGAGAGTTGGGAAGCAGAGTGGGAGCTTATTCTGTCTGCCAGGTCATAGGAAAACCACCGTTAGACCACAAGGTGTTGGGGACCATATGATGGGCAAAACAGGTGACTTTGGCAGATTATTGAATTTGGAATGAAATGACATAAGCAATGGCTCTGGATGCAAGCACTGATAGATGGGATAGAAATTCGAAGAGGGGACATAGGAGAAACTTGAAGTAGGAGGAGGCCCAGATCCTGGATTTGGGGAATAAGAGACTGAATTTTCAAAAAGTTTTTGCTTTAGGTGTTGAAGAAGTAGTAGAAAGCTGAGGTGGGGGACTGAATGTAAGGTCCTGGCTGGAAAATACAAGCTATCCTTACGTGTTAAGCTGGTTTGTGAACATCCACTTACATCAGAGGCATTTTTGTGTGAAGCTGGCATAATGGGAACTTTTCTTTTGTGTATTTATGATAGCTAAGTCTCTGGAAGCTGGTAAGATTGGCTGACATTTTAGGAAAAGAGTTGGATTTGGAGCTGTGGGTGGGATATTCCTTTAGCCAGTGGAAGCCAATTTGAAATATTCTTCAGAGGACTTCTTTGGTCTGATCTGTAGTTCTTTTTCCCTTTTTGTTGGAACATACCTGCTACTAAAAAAACCTGCAAATTTAAAGGCAAAATTTGGTAAGTTTGTTTCTTATGTTTTCATGTGCTCCCTCCTTCTGATGTGAAAAAAATTTTTTTCCCCTACTGCCATGATTGATTATTTTTATAGCACCTCTGCAAGTTCCCCAGAGAGCCCAAGGTACTCTGCATTTATCCATTGGGAGAGAGAATTTTTCATTTCAGAGGAATAAATTGAGGCATTAGAAAGATTGAGCTGATTGTCAGGATTACAGGATGGTGGAGCCCTATTTCATAATCTATCCCTTCAGTTTTTTCCTTTTGCTTCCACATGGTGGTCAGCTTTTGTTTGTCTGACTCTCTCCTTCTGAAAATCCACATTGCTGAGAAAATGAGATGATCTTGTGAAAAGCAGAAGCATCTGCTTTTCCCCATCTAAAACCTGATTAGAGCTGCCTCTTCTCCACTGCTAGTTTTGTTCCTTAAACTCATTTTGGATGTATTTTCTACCTTGTGTTTTTGAGGGTTGTGTATGTGTGTGTTTTCCCTAATGACATTCATTTTTAATGATCTTCATGTACTGTTTCTTTTTTAAAGATTTTATTATTTATTTGAGAGAGAGAGAGCGCTCAAGCACACAAGTGGGGTAGGAGGGGCAGAGGGAGAGGGAGAGGCAGGCTCCCCGCTGAGCAGGGAGCCCTATGCAGGCTTGGTCCCAGGACCCTGGGATCATGACCTGAGCTAAAGGCAGATGCTTAACTGACTGAGCCATGCAGGCACCCCCATATACTGTTTCAATGGAAAGCTACAGAGATTTTAAAATCAAGTAAAATCTCTCCATTTGCTTAGAGCAGTTCTAGGCTAGAGGAACTTTGACCATGCAGAGAGGATGAAATGATTTTACATTTCTTTACAAAGAAACTCGTTGTCATGGTTATATTTCTTTCAGTTTCCATAACAACAGAATGAGCAAAACCTTAGAATTAAAAACAAAAGCTAGAACCCAGCCCTTTCCTTCCCTGTCTTTCCTTTCCTGTAAATTTACTGATCTCTATGATATCATATTTGACTGGCTGGACACTTAGATTTGGGAAGAGTATTCATAGTGCCACCCTTAAGATGGGACAGATATGGCTTTTAGCCAGAATCTGGCTAAAACTCTAAAATTTTACAGGGTTTTCCTCAGGACCCCAATGCCCTCTTAAGGATCGCCCTTTTTTGTGGTACAACCAGAGGAGTAATTTAGAGGTGACTTTCCAGCTTTAGAGACAGCGGTCTTCATAAGAATCTCCTCTCCTAACTTGCTTCAGATAAAGGAAGAATGCTGCTTTCCTTTGGACTGTCCCTGTGCTAGAGATGTGGCCTTGTCATTCTTAAGTGTGCATTTTTAGAGCTGGGTTGTGACACTTTTGTGGAATCTGAGAGGTAGATTCTTTTTTTTTTTTTTTTAAGATTTTATTTATTTGAGGGGTGCCTGGCGGCTCAGCCAGTTAAGTGTCTGCCTTCGGCACAGGTCATGATCCCAGGGACCTGGGATCGAGCTCTGAGTTGGGCTCCCTGCTCAGTGGGGAGACTGCTTCTCCATCTCCCTGTGCCCCTCTCCCCTGCTTTTGCCCTCTCTCTCTCTCTCAAATAAAGATCTTTTTTTTTTTTTAAGATTTTATTTATTTATTTGACAGAGACAGACACAGCGAGAGAGGGAACACAAGCAGGGGGAGTGGGAGAGGGAGAGGCAAGCTTAACGAGCCACCCAGGCGCCCCTGGGAGGTAGATTCTAACCTTAAGGGCTTTTCTGGCCACTGTTTTTATGATTCATCCTCCTCTTTGTCCCTGCTCCCAGATGACTGGGAGAATGTATTTATATAATATGGGAAGATGTGGGTGGTATCGTCTGTTTAATGATAGGTTATCATCATGTTGGACTCCTAACTAAACTGACACTACCTGAGGAGCAATATTTTTACATACTTTAATTTACACGTCTTGAGGAATACCATAAAATGACTTCACTGCACGTTTGTTTTTCCCTCCCCAAGGTAGCATTTATTAAATATACGTGGAGGTGATTTTTGTCTTTTTCTTGTTCCAGCGTTCAAAACAAACAAAACCACTTTTTTCTTTCTTTCTCACTGAGAATCTGGTCTTACTAGCTGTGTCTGCATTACTCTCTGTGCTCTCTCTTGCCATGACCATCTGGGTCTTTTAGAGAATATAACTTTTACACTTTTCTACTCTTAAAGGAAACTGGTGGTGACAAAAGAGAAGGAGAAGAAAGTGGGACTGTATACGATCTATGTGAATCCTGCCAATACCCACCAGTTTGCCGTGGGTGGACGAGATCAGTTTGTAAGGTGAGTCTGGCTCTTCTGTGTCTTTGAGAGTCTGAGACTGATGCACTGGGTACCACCAGCTATCCTTTGTGGAACAGTGTGAATGGCCTCGGAATCCATTAACCACCATCTTGAATTTTTCACCATCTTCCAAAGAGTTTAAGCTTCTTCTGAGCATTCTGTTCCCTGATGTAACAGTAACAATCCCTGAGGGATAGCTTAACTTATTATAGAGAGTGTCAAGTTGGTTTTTTTTTTTTTTTTTTTAAGATTTTATTTGTTTGAGAGAGAGAACGAGAGAGAGCATGGGGCAGGGGAGGGGGCAGAGGGAGAAGCAGACTTCCTACGAGCAAGGAGCCCAACGCCGGGCTCGATCCCAGGATCCTGGGATCATGACCTGAGCCAAAGGCAGATGCTTAACTGACTGAGCCACCCAGGCACCTGAGATTGTCACGTTTTAAAGAAGTTTGATGAATTGTGACCAAGGTCCCCACATAGCAGCTAAGACATAAATCCAGGTTTACTAGCAATTGATGTATTAGTAAATATTTTCCACCATTTTTTGTATATAAATTAACGTGTACTAGAAATTTTGAATGCTGGTTTCAGATACAGAAATGATTTGAGTGGGAGTACTCAGTGTGAACTCTGAGTTTTTGACTCCCACTGTCATGAACCAGTTTTCTTTTTCTGTAGTGATATCTTTGTTACTGGGAACGTTTATTGTAACACTGGCTATTGAGGCATATCCTAAGGAAAACAAGAGTTCAGAGGTTCAATCCCCATGTGTATCACTTAGTTTCCTTCTGGCCCTTAGTCACAAACTGTATCCCCTCCCTACCCAGGTGGCTTATTTGAGCTCTCTTTCTGTGATTATACCATCCCCCTTTGCTGAGGGATCATCAGTTTGAAAAGGAGGAGGGAGAGCATCACTAGAAAAATGAATGACTTTTTGCTTTCCTGATTAAGGGGTGAAAAGCATTATCTTCCTTTTAAAATAAGAGCACATTTTTATAATTGTATTCTGAAATTAATTTCACTGATAAGTATCATGGGGTTAGAGTAAGTTTTTAGAAATACATGAGAGATGACCTTCCCTTGTTCAAGAATCCTGCCACAAGAGAATTAGACAACTTTGTGCCTGTCTATTTTCCTGTTTCCCTTGCTTTCCAAATTCCTGTCCTTTATTCACCCAATGGCAAATATGTAGTAGTAGTTTTTTTGTTTTTTTGTTTTAATAAGAAGCTGTTGATCAAAAAGGGTTGTAGCTGTCAGGTGCTGCCCCCTCCAAATGGAGCATTTACTGAAATTCCTAGTTTGGATTTCCTCCTTAGAGCTCTGGATGGCTTGAAAAGTCTGTATCTGTAGATAATTCAGCCACTAGGTCCTTGATGTTTGGAGGAGACTGGAACAGTTGGCTTTATCATGAACTGCAATTGATAATGCCTTAATCCAAAGCTGATACGTTGGCCAGGGTTAGACTAAGGCTGAAGTCAGTTTTAACATTTTAGCACATGGAAGAATACTTAGATATTCTGTCTCTTATCAGCTCAATATCCTCTGTCCCTTTGTACGTTGCAGATTTTCAGCAGATGTAAGCTATTCACTTGGCATGTGTAGATTTTGAGGCACACTGACCCTGTGCAAGCAGATGGCCCTTTGAGCACCCTAGATCTTCTCTGACATTAGGCTCATTCAGTTTCTCTGGCATCTCTTCAATTCAGCCAGTTGAGTGTTTTGGGATTTCCCCTTTCTGATTATTTCTTTGAAAGAACCTAAAGAGCTCGCCTTCCAGTACAAATTTGAAAATATTTTTGGTGAATATTTTATATCCTAGTACCATTAGCTTTCATTTCTAGGCTGAAGGAATTCCTTCAAGGGAATATAGAGAAATCGCTTACTCATCCTTAAGGCCTTTGCATCATGAATACTGAATTTTGGTTTAGTATTGTGAAGAAGCATTTAAAGGAAGCCTAGAGAGACTTGCTTTTTGGCCTATAACCGAAAAAAGGGGTGGGGGGAAGAAAGGAGAAAGTAGACAAGTAGAGGTGGTGGAGGTGTGGGTGCCTACTACTAAATCCTATTTGGGTTGGTTTACGAATTGACAAGAGTGAAGAAAAGGAGAATATCAGATGAATGAATCCTGTGGTGGTTGGTTGACATGTAAATTTATCGGTAAAGGATTTGATATAGGCCCTGGCTCATAAATAATAAATAGTCCCTTTGCTTTTCTGTCTTAGGCTGATATCAGCAACACTGAGAGAACGCTAGATGAAGGGCAGGTGGGGTGGTGGGGGGGAGAGGAGGTGAGGAAGGAAGAGAGAGGCTTAAGGTAACAAGGTAGTACAGTACCTGGAGGCCTGTGGAGATGCCATAAGGGTGTTGAGACAGTGCTAAAACCACTCTTTATTTGATTTAAAATGTGTGAAGGGCATAGGAAGAATCAATATTGTGAAGATGTCAACTTCTTCCCAACTTGATCTGTTGATTCAGTGCAATTCCAGTAAAAATCCCAGCAAGTTATTTTATGGATATTGATAAACTGATTTTAAAGTTTATATAGAGAGGCAAGAGATCCATAAAAGCCAACACAGTATTAAAGGGGAAGAACAAAGTTGGCGGACTGATACTACCCAACTTCAAGACTTCCCGTAAAGCTACAGGCAAGGAGATGGTGTAGTATTGGCAGAAGAGTAGACAGATAGATGAGTGGAATAGAATAGAGAGCCCTAAACAGACACGCGTAAATATAGTCAACTTATCTTTGACAGAGGTATAAAGGCAATACAGTGGAGCAGAGATAATATCTTCAACAAATGGTGCTGAAACAGCTGGGCATCCACATGTGAAAGGAATCTAGACAGACCTTATACCCTTTACTAAAACTAACTCAGATGGTCACAGACCTAAAAGTAAAACCCGAAACAATAAAACCTCTAGAAGATCACATAGGAGAAAACCTGGATGACCTTGGGTATGGTGATGCCTTTTTATTTTTGATTTAATAAATTTTTATTTTCCAAAATGTACAGTTGGTGGGCTGTGTTCATGCAGCTTCACTAGCAGCTAGGGCATCTCTACCCTTGGTGTTTCTGGTGTAAGTTACTTGAACTCTGTGCTTTGAAACCGGTTTAATAAGTACTTCACTAAGGAGCTCCTGAAGGGCTGCCCTGGCCAGAGGACCTCAAATCTTCAGTCTCTCAGAGACAACAGCTAGAGTTAAAAGCTTAGAGTTGGGAACTTCCTTATAGGGTTAGTCTTATGTCGCTTTGTCAAACAAGACCAGGTTACTGAGCTTGTCCCAAACTTTGCCTTTGGACCACTTCTTTTTGGCCTTGCCCCCAGATTTGTTCACTGGGTCTTTGTCTTTTTTGGCCGACTTTCCGGCATCTTTCTTCTTGTCGTCCTTGGGAGGCATTGCGAAGCTTGGAGAGCAGCGGCCACACCTGCAGCCTTGCTCAGATGTTGAATAAAAAGTGGTGATGCCTTCTTAGATACAGTAACAAAGACATGATTTGTGAAATAGTTGATAAGGTACACTTCGTTAAAATGAACAACTTGTGCTTTCTGAGAGACACTGTCTGAGAGAATTAGAAGACAAACCACAGGTTGGGATTAAATATTTGCAAAAGACATATCTGATATAAGACTTATCTAAAATATATGAAGAACTCTTAAAACTCAACAAGAAAACAGCCTGATAAAAAATGGGTCAGAGACTTAACAGACACCTCACTGAAGAGGGTATATAGATCGCAAATAA
This sequence comes from Phoca vitulina, assembly GCF_004348235.1. NCBI lineage: Eukaryota > Metazoa > Chordata > Mammalia > Carnivora > Phocidae > Phoca > Phoca vitulina. The sequence continues at coordinate 900,161 of NW_022589800.1, forward strand.
ATATATAAAAAGATGTTCCACGCCAGTGGAGACAGTGAGACAGTGGAGACAGAAAGGGAACACAAGCAGGGGGAGTGGGAGAGGGAGAAGCAGGCTTTCCGCCGAGCAGGGAGCCAGATGCGGGGCTCGGTCCCCAGGACCCTGAGATCATGACCTGAGCTGAAGGCAGACGCTTAACGACTGAGCCACCCAGACGCACCCCCCCAAAAAATTTTTTTTAAATGTCAAGGTCCTGTCCTATGCTCAGAAAATAGGGGAAAAAATCGTATTCATCTTTGTATCAGCACTGTCCAGCCCAGGAGCTGGCCAACTATACTGCCTGTTTTGTTTGTTTTGTTTTTAAGATTTTATTTATTTGAGAGAGAGAGAGCAGGAGCCGGGGCAGGGGTAAGGGGAGAGGACTCGCAGACTCCCAGCTGAGCGGGAAGCCTGATGCTGGGCTCTATCCCAGAACCCTGAGATCATGATCTAAGCCAAAGTCAGATGCTTAACTGAGCCACGCGGATGCTCCTGCCCTGCCCGTTTTTTTATAAATAAAGTTTTATTGAAACACAGCCATGGTCATTCATTTACATATTATCCAAGGCTGCTTTCATGCTACTATGGCAGAGTTCGGTAGTTGTGACAGGGACCACATGGCCTGCCAGCTTAAGATATTTACTATCTTGCCATTTAAGATCAAGCTTGCCAACCCCTGGTCTAGCGTCCTATCTAGAATATAGTAGGTTCTTCTTAAATAATTATGGAAGAAAGGGGAAAGAAGTTAAGGATTTGCTCATAAAGAGGAAGGGCAGAGAGCCTTGGATACTGACGAACACTGAATGGTCCATACACCAAAAATATTGAATACTTAAATATGTTTTACTAACTTGCTGACTTACAAAGTTTATGATGGCTTAGTGACATTTAAGAGCTGTTGATTTAGATTTTGTTTAGAGGAAAAACATGAGATTATCAGATGCTGTGTTTGCTGAGGAGGAGTAATTGGCAGTACAGCAGTCTCCTGTTTGTCTTTTCTTTTTGGGGGGTTCATTTAGTAAAGATTTCCAGATAATTCTCTTAATGCAGGATATTAAGCAAGAAGTTGTGGAGAATACAAACATGTATTGATTCATTCATCTATTCATCCAGCGTTTACTGAGCATCTTCTGTGTGCTAGACACACACCTGACTAGACAGACTTTGCCTTTAAGGAGCGTTTTGGAGAAACACGTATATTAAGGATTGAAAATATTAAGAAAATGCCCAGGATTACTCAGCTACTCAGTAGCAGACTACTAAGTAGCAGAGTTAGTATTTGAACTCAGATCAGACTCCTTAAACATGGGAGAAACCATTTCTCCCATGCTGTTGTTTCTCACAGAGGAAATACTCAAAATGAATGGGAGTTGAGTATTTCAGGTAGAGGGCCTGGTGCCTGTAGAGGTAGAAACCCAAGCTGGGACACGGTGTGTTCAAGGAAGCCTTGCTTTTTGTTTTGTTTGTTCTTGTATCACATATAGGATCTTTGAGAAGAGATGGAGAGTCCTACTAAGGAGTTTGGACTCTATTTAGTAGAAAATACAGAATTACTGAAGAGATTTTAAGCAGGGAATTTACATAAAATGTTGCATTTTAGAATAATTCTGGGGACAGCATGAGCAAGGAAGTCAGTTAGAAGGATACTACAAATAATCTAGGCAAAACCTCCCTGTAGGTCATAGTTTGCCTACGTACAGTCAGAGGAGAACTTCAGACCAAACCTCCGGGGAATATCAGCATTTAAGAGCTAAAGACAGACAAGCTCATGAACACCATGAAGGGGTGGTTGACCATCAAGGAAGGCAGCGGTTTTAGGGAAGGCGTAGTGAACGATGTTAAGAGGAGAGAGGCCTGAAGAGTAGACTGTGGGTAGAGGCTGTCAGGCCACTGGTGACTTGAGCCGGGGAAGTCTCACTGGTGGGTTGAGGGCCCAAGCTAGATTGGAATGGATTGAGAAGGGAACAGGAAATGAAGTGAAAACACTGAATGCAGATTGCTCTTTTCAGTAATTTGACTACGAGAGGGAAGGACAGAAAAAGCAGTAGTGGGAAGTCGGCAGAGGAGGGTTTAGGAAATGGGCAGATAGGCACGAGGAAGAGGTTGAGGACTCACGGAAAGAGGTCCTCGGAGGAGTGGAAAGAGCAGCTATGGGGAGGAAGCACACAGGCGGTGGCTTGTTGCTCCTGTGTGTCCAGCACCTGGCAGGATACCCGGCTGATGACATCTGTCCTAGGTGTCGGAAGGAATGGTCAGAGTTTGGATCGCAGAGATGAGGAAAGGGGACACTGGTTGGATGGGAATAAAGGCAGGAGAGAAGAAGTCTTGAGGAGATCCTGGGGGGGTTTGTAATCGTCACTGTGAGGAGCGAGAGGGAGACCAGGCTAAGTCAGAGGCCAAGACAGGCTTGAAGACCCACGGACTTCTAGGAGCGGGGCCTCTGTAGCAATAAAGGCTGCTGGGGAGTTTTCAGTAGAAATAAGTAGTAAGCGATTCAAAGCTGAGAGGAGAGAGAAGGCCCTTCAGGTTAATGTGATTTAGGATTACCGCTTGAACTGGGGAGTGTCTGGATAAGAGTCAGGATTCGGAAAGGGCTGGGAGAAGGAGGGCCTTCAGGGAAGAGCGGGAGCCAGAATCTTAGTGGGGTGATGTCCTTTATCTGTCCTGACATCCAGCTGACTGCTGTTCTTGCCATTACTTTGCAGTTCAAGGGGTCACTTTGTGAGTTGTTGTTTTGGTTTGTTTTAAGATTTTATTTATTTATTTGACAGAGAGAGGGAGAGAGAGAGAACACAAGTAGGAAGAGTGGGAGAGGGACAAGCAGGCTACCCGCTGAGCAGGGAGCCCGATGTGGGACCCAGTCCCAGGACCCCGGGATCATGACCTGAGCTGGAGGCAGATGCTTAACCACTGAGCCACCCAGATGCCCCGTTTGTAAGTTTTAACATTCTATTGTTTCTTCCATTATAGGATTTACGACCAGAGGAAAATTGATGAGAACGAGAACAATGGAGTGCTCAAGAAGTTCTGTCCTCATCACCTGGTAAGATTCATGAGGGGCCAGTGGTTCCCAGCTTTCCTAACTCAACTCCAAGGCTGCCCCCAAAATTGTTGGCCTGGTGGGAGGAGCTTGGACTTTCGAGTCAGTTCCCTGGATTTGAATCCCGGCTCCACCACTTACCAGCTTTGTGATCTTGGGCAGTCACTTCACCTCCGTTAGCCTAGGTTTTCTTATTGACAGAGTGTAGAGAGGTAAAGATCATTGCCTTGCCCCGTGATGGTAAGGCCGCAGGAGATAAGAGTGTGTGTCACATGGCTAGCATGCAGAAAAGCACCAGCAGAAAGCCCTCTCCCCTGAGGTGGCCACATTGCACTGGTTGTATTCCTGTCTGTCTCTCTCTCTCTTTCTCTCTCTCTCTCACTCTCTGGGACAAGATAGTGGGGAGTGTGAAGGAAAACCTGTTTCCTGAAGGTGGTGTAACAAGTGGGGGGGTGGGGCATCAGTCAGTATCTGCTCCTTATTGCAGGTGAACAGTGAGTCCAAAGCAAACATCACCTGTCTTGTGTACAGCCACGACGGCACAGGTACGTGTGCAGGGCCCAGCTGCTAGGCTGGCACGCCCCCTCCGTCTGGGCAGCTGCTGAGCCCGCGAGGCACGCGCCCTCCAGTGCTCACCGCTGTGCTCTAGCTCCACGCGGAGCGGCTGGGGAGTAGTTGCTGACGGTGAGCACAGAGCGGGAGGACGCAGCCGAGGACCCTTGGAGATGCCAGGCGCCACTTGCAGAATGCTGCAGATGAGACTTGGCAGTGCGTGCCCTGAAGCCCAGGCTCCTTGCCTGAGCAGGTGCTTATGCCTCTGGCTCACTCTTGAGTTAATGGGTATGATCTTCCTGAGCATTCTGCTACCCCTGGGTTGGCAGTGTGTTCTTAGTCTACCCTGGACGCCCGATCTGCCTGCAGCTCCAGCTGAGTGAGATGGGTGCTCTACCTGGGTATTCGGAGGGGGCACCACTGGCGAGAAGCTGCACCCCAGCCCCCAGCTCCTGGTCCCGGCTCTTTTTCAGCCTTTGCCTTCACTGCTGTGTGCTTGTTCTTGGCAGAGCTCCTGGCCAGCTACAATGACGAAGACATTTACCTCTTCAACTCCTCTCACAGCGACGGGGCCCAGTATGTGAAGCGATACAAGGGCCACAGGAATAATGCCACAGGTGAGCCGGCCTTTCTGGTTGCTGTGTGTTGGCTTAGGGAGCGGCAGCATTTCATTCAGGCTGTGCAGATCAGAACGACCTCCAGGACAGGGCAGCCTGTCGGAGCAGTGCGAGGATGCCCCTCCTTGGGCTGGAGCCTTCACAGGCCTGCTGTGCTCAAGCGCAGGGCGCCTGGAGCCTCTCTCCCCGCAGCGGTGTGACCTCATTTGGGCATAAGGAGACTTGAGTGACTGTGTTTTTCTTAAGATTTCGGGTAACTTCAGGCTTAGCGGGCTTGTTAGGGAATCTGGGAAAGCCCTCCTCAGTCTGGGGTACTGAATTGCCTGAAATCGGGGCGGGTGGGGGGAAGTGAGCTGCTAGCTCTAGGGCGGAGGAGGCAAGTTCTTTTGAATGAGGCAGAGGAGGAGGCGTGGTGTTAGCGCCTCCTGCCCAGTCTGCGGCGGAGATTGGCCGTGTGTGTTCTGGGTGTGGTTCCTGCGCTTGGCTGCACCGCGGGGTCACCTGCCGATCTTTAAAGCCTGGCTTCTACCCCCAGACATTCTGATTTAATTGGGATGGGGTACAGCTTGATAGAGGTCTTTTAAAAGCTCCCTGTGTGACTCTAATGTACAGAAAAGTTGGGGTGGCCACTGCTCTTTGTTGTCGACACCGCTCCTAACAGGTATCTGTCATAATTTTGACTTGGAGAGAGCAGTGACTTGTCCTTTCTCTTCTGAGCTGGTGAGGTGAGCGGGAGAACTGGTGCTTGGAACTTAGTCCACAGGCAGACAGAAGCTGAGTGCAGTCCCATGACGGCCGTGGAACTGCACAGAGTCTCTGGGACACCCAGCTTCTCTTAGTAATTCCAGGGAGTGGAGCCGTGTCGTTCAGAGTCTTGGTAGCAAGCACGGTTCAGATGCTTCTGACAGGCAGTTGTGGCCTAGACCTCCCTCATTCTCAGGCCAGCTGACGGATGGCCCAGGAAGCAGACAAGGTGGTACTAAGGGAGTACACCTAGGGTGATCCTCGGGCGTAGGACAGGGCTGCCTAGGAGTGGGCAGGGCTGGGGTGGTTCAGGCTGGGACTAGTAAGGCATCACTGAGGCTGGAAGTGCTCCATAGGGCAGAGACCAGTGAGACTGAGGCTGCTGCTGAGGGACTACAGCCCCTCGGCCCCGTGGAGCTCTCTGGGGGCCTAGAAACAGTCTCTGGGACGGACATGATTCTTGGTTTGTCTGTTACATACACACAGTCCCTTGATTTGTTTTGTGGAAATGAAAGGAATTCTTTGGCTCTTAGCTGACTTTGGAGTTTGTGAATAACTAAGTCCCTATGAGGTAAATATATACCGGCCTGATGCCAACTCTCATGTGGTCTCTTCCCTCATTTATCATTTCAGTAAAAGGCGTCAATTTCTATGGCCCCAAGAGTGAGTTTGTGGTGAGCGGCAGTGACTGCGGGCACATCTTCCTCTGGGAGAAGGCATCCTGCCAGATCGTTCAGTTCATGGAGGGGGACAAGGGAGGCGTGGTGAGTACGCTGCGCTCAGCTGGCTGGCTCGCTGCTCTCTCGCCGGTAAGGTAGGTGCGAGCAGGGCCACAGAGTTCTCGCACCAGGGCAGCATGGTGCCGCATCTCCGGGGTCTAGCCAGGACAGTAACGGCGGTAGAGTCTGGGGCTGCTGAGGTTTGGGTGGAATCCTGGCTTCCTTTTTCTGTCTTCTTCCCCTCTAAGGCATGGTTTAGTGAGGAGAGAAAGGGATCTTAGGGAAGAACCTCTGGCCTGAATGAGGGATCTCTAGGCAGGCACCTTTTCTAAAAGAAAAGCATTGGAGTTGAGGGCGCTCCATCCTGCAGTGTGCCAGAGGGGCCTCTGCTCCGTGCCTTGCGCCTCATCCCGTAGGGTAGCCAAGTAGTGATCTTGTAGAGATCCTATCCTGGGTCAGCTTATACAAGCTAGAAGGAGCTAATAGGGACAGAGCAAATGTGGCAAAATATTTTAATTTTTTAAAATTTTTATTTATTTTTTTAAAATAATGACTGAGCAGCCTGCGCTGCAGGCCGTGATCCTATCACAGACCGCCTGTCCTTTGAATTCTAGACCGCCTGCACAGAGGCAGGGCCAGAAAGAAGCCTGAGGATCCTGAGTTGGGGAGTGAAGCATGGTCAGCTTCTACAATGCATCTAGCTAACCATATATTTTTTTCTTTTTTGAGACCCAGAGTTAGGAAGGGAGTTGAGTGGCTTCCTACCGTAAGGTTTTTGGACCGCAGAAGATCTGAAAGAGGCAGTGTGGGAGACTGCCTTGTACCGATTTCCTTAGGCAGTCTGGTGAAGGGCCCCTAGGGAGTGGCTGAGACAGCTTGGTTTCTCTTTAGTTCCATTCCTTCTAAGCTTTGGGGGGTGCAGAGAGTCCAGCCATCTCTTCATGAGGCTCATCCTGAGAGTGCTGGTGGAATTTAAAATGGTCCCCTGCAATCAGGCTCCCTTTCCTTTTGTGTTTCTTGTCCTAGTGTGAAGTTACTTCAGACTGTTTTCTGGTTTTGTCTAAATTTTTGGGACTTGGGGCCAGTACAGATCCAAGCCTTCTGCGGCCTGAACGAGAGGGGTCCCGAGCCTGAAGGTGTGTCTCCCTGTTGCCTGCTTCGTGTCCTACTCTCCCGTAGGTCCTCTTCTGTCATCTGCAGGGAACAAACTAAAACACTGGAGTCTCCATGAGAATTCTGCAGTAGGCGTATAGTCAAAAGGAAGTCAGAAGGGGCCAGTGAATCCTTTCTAGATCATAAACTGTCCTGCGTTCTGTTCCAGAGAGACGCAGGGCTGAATGCCCTCCCCCAGGCCAGCACTTGTCCATTCTCCCAGACCACTCTGCAGGCCAGTTTGCTTTCACCTCAGCCAGAATCAGAGTCTGGTGATGCATCTAGGTGCTCAGGTGGGGAGGGCACCTGCTTGCGATGGGTGGGCCCCAAGCCTGGATTGAGTGGTCACAAGAGTGAGAGACTAGAACAAGAGATAGAGAGACTGTGCCCTGAAACAAGGTTCCCGGCTTGTGCTTGCCCCTGTGTGAGCTTGATGATCTGTGTGTCCCCACTTGACCCCCCTCTCTTGTTTGGTCCTAACTTCCCTGCAGTGGGTCAACCAGGCACCAGCCGCAAGAGCAGATGCAGAGCAGCTCATCATAAAGTAGAATATTAGAACCAGAAGGCATCTTAGAAATTCTCATCTGCCTTGCCTAGTTCTCTCGACTCTGATTTTGGCTCAGACTCTAGTCCTTTCTTTGTTCCTATTCAGGGACAGGGGTGGGGGATGACATCAGAGGACAGTCCTTAGTCTCCCAGAGCACTTTGCTGCCCCTTCCTATCCCTGCGTCCCCCAGGCCAGTCCTCTTAAGGCTGGAGCTCTTTGCTCTGCTCACGCTTGTTACTGACAGGGTAAGTCCTGGCGTTCAGACCTGGCCCAGAAGCTCTCTGTCGGCTCTCCCGGCGGGCTCCAACCCAGGTACTGTGTGCTACTGACTCTTAACTCCTCTTTCCCTTGGCTTTGCCCTTAGTCTTAAGTCCCAAGGAATTTCTCCTCTGTGCTTTCTGATTTTACTGACATGCTCAAGCAGAGCTAGGTCAGAGTAGAGGGGTTAGCAAAGGCTTATCAGGAGGTGGATGAATGAGTTCAGGTTTGTATGTGTAAGTTGTCACGTATCTTTTGATCATATTCTCAGGCAGTGGAGTTCCTGTCTAGTGCCTACTCGTGCTGCAGATGCCGGAAACTTCCACACTGCCTAAGAGAGCCCCAGTGTAAACTTTGCGATGAGCTGACATGGGGAGTGAGACAAGGAGAAGAGAAATGGGGTTTCTGCTTTATTCTTAGGCTCAGGCTTTAGCTTCAGTCTTTTCTGGAGCATTTTTATTTACTTATAAAATGGAAGAACAAAGAAGATTGGAAGTCTGTGGGTCAGTTTTATTTTCCATGCTGGCCCCAGTTTCCCCTCAGCTGCTCCCTCTGCGCGTGCAGGCCAGGCAGAAGAGCCTGGTCCAGAGAGGAGTAAAAGATAAAAGAGGCTTTTTGCCAGGGGTTGTTTTTTTGGCCTATAGGGCAGCTGCAAGGCGGGATGGGATGGGATGGGGGGGCGGGTGAGGAGCGGCTAGGACCACACCCTCTTCCTTCCGGGTGCTTTTCCTATCTATTCCTCATCTGACTAAAAGCCCGAAAATGCTTTATTAGCAGCTAGATCTGGGACCAGCTCTTCCAGTGGCCATGGGAGCTGCCTGCCCTGCCCTGCCCCTGTCCTGCCCTGCCCCTGCCCTACCCTGCCCTGCCCTACCATCTGGAAGGCTGATGTTTCCAAGTCAGACAGCAGGGGGCATGGGTGCCTCCAGACAGAAGGAAGCTGCCTAAGCCAGAAGGCCTGCCTGTCTGCGGGAGAACCTTTCTCCTGCTCAGTGACTATACCCAGAGGTGGCTGATACGGACACCGTGGGTGCCCGCGGAAGCTATCGCCCTACACTGTGCCACCCTTTAGCTGAGCCTGTTGGGCTTTCGGGGCAGACAGCAGGGTGCTGTACCCTGGGGCGCGCAGGGTTCACAAGCATACCTGAGCCTCCACTACCTGCTCACTCCCCAGCTCCGCCTCTTCCCAGCCTGTGCCTCCTTCCAGTTCGAGTCCACAGCGCCAAGGGAATGTAATTGTCCCTGGACTCTTTTCTGGGGGTTCTGCGGCAGCTGTTGCTTTCTTCATTTTTAAAAATTTATTTGCCATTTGGTGAAAGCCACGGAGAGGTTTTTGTTTTGTTTTGTTTTGTTTTTTTTCCCCAGCCTTGGGCAAGTTGGAGCTGTGGAATCCGGAGTGGATGAGGTCATCCGGACCTCACTGCCTTTTTGTGAAGCCAGCAGTAAGCTTGGCCAGTCACCCGCCCACCCCTAGGGCTGTGTCTAGGGTGAGGCCAGCCCTACCTATACTTAGGAAATGAGAGATGGGCCTGGTCTTATACCCAGTCTGTGTCCAGTGTTTCTTCCACCCCCAGGGCCCTTGGCCTACACTCATGATGGTTGGGCCTGCCTTCCAGCAGCTGCCTCAGCTCTGATTGAGGACTATGTTTGGCTCAAGGTGAGTAGTGGTTTTTTAAGCCCTATTCCCATACACCCCTGAGCTTGTGCTTTTCTTTCTTCCTGACCAGGTAAACTGTCTCGAGCCCCACCCTCACCTGCCTGTACTGGCAACCAGTGGCCTCGACCATGATGTCAAGATCTGGGCACCCACAGCTGAAACTTCCACCGAGCTGACAGGGCTGAAGGACGTGAGTAGCTGACTGCAGATGTCCACGTTACATTTTGAATCTTCGTTGTCACGGGAAGGAATAGCCGCCTGCCCAGTTCTTTAAAGGCACTGCTTTAACACCGCCCCCGACTCCCCCCCGCCATTGCTGTGACTGCCGCTCGGGGAGTAGTCCCAACGCAGGGGTTCAGGGGCAGCTGCGGAGTGCCTCTAGTTCACGGTGGAGTGGGGGTGCGGTGTCTTGAGGAAGCATTTCTTATTCTATTTTAGAGCTTCCCAGGCTTCTCAGTGGATAAACCTGGCTCATACTTTCCTGACGTAATCTAGCTCCCCTTCGGGTTAACAGTTCTTAAAAGAAGTTTTCACTGGGATGGAAAGCCAGTTTTTTCTGATCAGGTCCAGGGTTCCTGTTCATTACCCACCCCCAACCCCCAACCCTGCAACCCTGTTTGGTTCTAGGTGATAAAGAAGAACAAACGGGAGCGGGATGAAGATAGCTTGCACCACACCGACCTGTTCGATAGTCACATGCTCTGGTTCCTCATGCATCACCTGAGACAGAGACGCCACCACCGGGTAAGCTGACGTAGGAGGTGAGCTCCCAAGGGCAGTGACACTCTCGAGGGTGAAACGTTCTAGTGCACGCTTCCTCGCTACTTTAAAAAGAGATCAGGTGGTTTTGGTGGGGTGTCCGATCCCTTGTCTTCCATCCCCATCAGAGCCCTGATGTAGCCTTGGAAGAACCATCGGGCAAAATGGGTGGTGTCTGCTTTCTGTTCCCCATCGCCACGCACGAGAGTGCTGTCTTCATAAGTGAAGGCAGAGCATGAGGGTGGGGAAGGAGTTGAGAATAGGGTGACCTGCCTATGGCCCTAGCAGCCTGATGGCAGCGCATCTTGTCTGGTCTCGTAAGCTAAGCAGGGTCGGGCCTGGTCAGGACTTGGATGAGAATAGGGTGACCTTTTTTCCCTTGTGCCAGAAGAGGCCTAGGGCAGGGGTTAGCAAACTCTGGCAGTTGGCATGCTGCCTGCTTTTTGCAAATAAAGTTTTATTGGAATACAACCATACCCATTCATTTATGTTGTCTGTGGCTGCTTTCATTTTGCAGCAGCAGAGTTGAGTAGTTGCAACAGGGTTATGGCCCATGACTCTAAAATAGTTATTATCTGGCCCTTTAAGAAAAATTCTGCTGCCCCTGGCCTAGAGCATCTGAATTAGAGTTAAGACCTAACAGGCTTGTCCTTGTTCCAGGGAAATTACTAACAAGCCTTTCCCATTCTACAGCGCTGGCGAGAACCTGGGGTTGGGGCCACAGACGCAGACTCCGATGAGTCTCCCAGCTCCTCAGACACATCGGACGAGGAGGAGGGCCCCGACCGGGTGCAGTGCATGCCGTCCTGAGGCCTCGTACCCAGGAGGGGCGGGCTGGGGCTGCCAACCCGATCCTGCCTGGACAGCCCTTTCCTGTCCCAGGCCCTTACATTCAGCAGACACGCACTTTGGACTTTTTGCTTTAGATAAAAAAGAAAGACATCCCAGGAGACAGACAGACCAGAGGGGGAGCGAACCTGCGGAGTAGCTAAGAATGGGAGCCAAGCCCCGGGATGAGCTCCATGGAGAGGTGCACAGGGCTCAGCAGAAATGGCCTCTCCCCAAAGCCTTGTTTTTTGGGAGGGGGGAGCCTATTTTGTTAACTGGTTTGGGGTAGGGAATGGGGTTTCCTTTTCTTTAATCTCCCTTGTTTCTTGGGTGGGGGGGTGGGGATAACTGGCTGTTCAGTACCAATGGGCCAGAGTGGGGGTGGTAGAAGTGCCACTCCCTCTTTGGTTTAGGTTTTTGGCCTTTTTCTTCTTTATTTTTTAAAAGTCTGTGACAGTTGCATTGGTTTTTTTTTTCCCCCCTGAACAACCCCAACCCAGGATCTTGTTTTTTCTGGGAAGTCCTTAGAGCCCCTAACCATGCCACACTCTTGACTTTCTTTCCCACCCATTCATCCTTTGTACTTCCCACAGTGTTTCACACTTGATGATGTGTCCTTCACGCTCTTCTCTTAATCCCATCACCCCTAACTAGGTCTGGTGAGGGAGGCTGGGGGGGGTGGGAGGAGGGGCAGAAGTGGAGGAAGAATAGGAAGGATGTGTTACCTCTTCTGTTACTTTTAAAAAAAGTTGTTTGGTGGCAGCAATCTCCTTGCCCTGTCACTGTTAGAGGCCTAATTTTATATCTATAAATATATTAAAAAGCAAGTCAAACTTGGATGTATCACGATAAAATTATTGTCAGTTTTAAATACCTATATATTCTCTATGACTACAATAAAGGGACTGAAAGGAGAGCGCGGAAGTAATGATGTTGTGGTCACACTGGGTTCAGCCCACCCTGTGTGTGTGGCCATTGGAGATCGGGGCAAACCCCTTCAGTTTTTGGAGGCTCAAGAGCAGAAGGATCCTCAGTTCTGCCCTTCCCTGCCTCCTGCCGCGGTTTCGGGGTTGGGAAAACAGGAAGATTCCTTTCAGTTCTTTGCCTCAGATCTCCTACCTCTCCTTCTGTCTTGGGGGGGTTCCCAGGATGGCTCTCCTAACCAGAGGCTGGCCCATCTTTAAAACTTGACTGAACTCGGACTTCAGGAAGGGTTCTGCCACTGCAGACTCTCTCTCCTCATACTGTATGTGACAGAGGACACGTTCACTCTTAGCATTAGCTGCTTGATTCTTTAAGCCACCCACCTCACCCCAGCCGCTCCCTTCTTAGTGCAGGAGTGTAGTAGAGAAAGCCCTCCTGGCTTGGCCATTACAGCTTGTCCGCCTCTTGATACCTTGCGATTGAGGGACACATCGTTTACGGATAAAGATGGCTGGGGCTTGGACACCCGTCTCATCACTGGTCACGGAGATGAAAGGCCTAGTTGAATTCTTGCCCTATTGCTTGTGCTGCTATTTCTTTGCGCCCCCAACCAGGAATTCTGCACCCTGGGGCAGTCTGATTCTACTAGAACAGGCCAGGAAGGAAGGGAACAGAGAAAGGATGGAATTCCCAGACACTCCTTCCTGCTGGCCTTTTTCTTAGCAACTGTCAGACCAGATGTGAGCTGCTGCACGTCCCCCGAGGTAGGGGACGTGTGGTGACTGAGTGGTCTGCGTTCCCACGGCTGGTGGGGTGACGGAGTGGCCTGAAACCCGTGCACTCTGGAATTTGTTGTGTATTTTCTCTCAGTAAAGCTTTTTTTTTTTTTTTTTTTCTTTCTGACTGCTGTTGTGTGTGTGATGTGTGGCCCGTTTGTTCCTCATGGGCCAGTTCTGTTCGTGCCAGTGTAGGTGCCTGGCCCTGTCCTTAACTGCAGTTTGGGGCGGTCTGGTCTGGGATAGCCGTGTGTGCAGGCGCAGGCTCCAGCTGGAGACTCGTGTGCGTAGGGTCAGCCCCGTAGCTCAGGGCCACTTAGGGGACCGGGGAGGGAAGGGCACCACGAGGGCTAAACGTTTCCCTGGCCTCTGTTCCAGGCTGCAGTGAGGGATGTGGGGGTATTATTCACCCTCCCTTCCCAAAGGCTCCCAAATCCTTCACAGAAATTCTAGAATCAGATACATTACAGTCAGTCACCTTTATTCCAGGGTTAGAACAAGGCCGTGCACACTGCAGACAGAGGAGCATAGGATAGGGACAATCTCACAGCCGTACGGGGGTGGGAGGGCAGGTTAGTCTTTTTAGATGATTTTGGCCTTACAGAGATACTACTAGACTCTGCTGAAAATGACCCTGTCTCCCTCCTCCCAACTCACCCTCTCTCTTCAGAGAAGGCTCCTATTCCTTCCCTCTCTCTCTCACACACACTCTCACATCACATAAATCCTGACTGGAAGGACAGTTCATGCTCAGTTCCCCCCCTCCCAATTCGACAAGTATCTCTCTGTCCTTGAGGGAGAAGCCAGACAGGGCTGGGTGAACGGGGGAAGGTCCTTTAAGGCAGAACTGTGGAGTACTCCAGGTGGACATGTTAAGGCAGGTGTCCGCAGCAGTGGCCAGAGGGGACGGCGGGGCCGGGCCGGGCGGGGAGGACAAGCTGCTCTCCGGCCAGTCTGGCTTCTTCCCTCTTCCAACAGCCAGTCCTCCCCTCCCACTTACGTTTTGCTCCCACATCTTACAAGCTCTGAACTTCAACTTTCTCTAGTCTCTTGAGATGGCGTGTGAATTTAAAGTTTAATTTTCCTTTTGACTGTGTAGCAACTTGACTGGCACTCCCTTGGCCGTGGCGTTCCCCTCCCACCCCCGCCCTGGCCTAGACAATAAGTTAATGCTAGACACCACAAGAAAGGGCAGACATGGCAGTGCGGGTTTAATATACATATATGTAGGTATATATGTACACACAGCACGGTCAGGGCGGGGGGAGCATCTTGGCACAGGGAGGAGGCTGGGGTCTAGTGATGTGGCTAGGAGGCATTCACGAGCCCAACACGCCAGGATATCAAGGGAGACGGGCTAGCAAAGTCCCCTCCTGGACTGAACTGGGGGGGGGCGGGGGGCGGTCAGTGCAAAGGAGAAGGCTCTAATTAGCTTCTTCCTTTCTTTCCTGCTGGGGGTGCTCTAGACCCCAGAGAGGGAAGGTCACCTGCAGTAACCACGCTGGGACCCTGTGGGTGGGGCAGGGCTGGAGCTAAGACCTAAGGAGCTCACTGCTCAGCCTCCCTAGGTTTGGAGTCCGTGTGTGCAACAGTCTGAATAGGAATAAAGGGAGTGGCAAAGAGGACCCCACTCTGTCTACATCCCCATGTCTGGTGCAGTGGGGCCTGCTCCTAGCATGGGCTCTTGGGGGGGAGGGGACTCTAGGATCTAGCTGGGTGCTCATGAAGTTTGTACTTTGGGACCAGGGAAGGATCCTGTGGTCCTCTCTCATTAGATCCCTGGCTCATACCCATCCTAGGCCCATGGGAGGGGAGCAAAAAGGGACCTGCTGGGGCCCAGGCCCTCCAACCCGAGGAACATCTAGAAAGGATCCCTCAGCCGATCCAGCACGGGGTACAGACGTGGAACTCTGGCTTTTCTTTGCCCCTTCCAGGTGGGGGTTGGGTGACCACCTTCCCTCCCACTGCTTTTCACTAGATGCACCCACCTCGCCCCATGCTTTCCCTCCAGCTCGGCTCCTCAGTGTAGGAAAATACAGGTCCTTTCTGCTCCCACACTTTAGCCATAGAGGAAAGGGCAGTAGGAGGAATGTGCCCATTTCTATTTGCATAGAAATAGCCCCCACCTCCCCCTAAAGTGGGGAAACGAAGCCCCCCCCCCCCCGCCTGACCCCCATCCCCTCACAAGGAGGAGGAACTAGATGAGCTAGACATATAGACAGACAGCCAGAGCGTGCGCACACGCACACACACGCGCACAGTAAGGGGGTTAGGACCAGGTTAGTAAGTGGGTAGACTGGGGGGGTTGCCCTTGCCCCTCCCCTGGAGGCTGGGGGAAGGGAGTGGTCCACTGAAGGTCCAACCTTCCTCCTCTCCTCCCCCTCGCTCAGGCTTTCTTCGGTGGCGGAGCCAATTTGATGATCTCTTCCTCAGAGGGCTGCCGGATAATGTCTGGGGGGCAAAAAGGGAGGTGTCCAGGGACGGAAGGCGTGGGAGACAGGCCCACCACATCCGCTTCCATTTGCCCCAAACCCAAGCACTCCAAGGATCACCCACGGGAGGGGGCAGAGGTGCGTGTTAGAGACACGGGCTCCTACCTTTGTACTTCTTGGCACTGGGGATACGGGTTAGCTTGGTGTCCAGCTCATCCTCCTCCGAGATCTTCAGAACACGGGTTCTGTAGTCCACCACCATGGTGAGTAGGTCAGGGCGGCGGGAGATCTCAAAGATGTGCTCGATGTAGGAGAGGTTGTCTGGAGGAAGGCAGGAAACAGGGTCAGCCAGGCTGTAGAGGCCGGCTTCCCCTGCCCTAGCAGACCGGGCTTCTGGAACCTGGTCATCGGAGGGGGCAGCACAGGAAGAGAAGGAGCTCCTGAGCAGGACCAGAAAGCTAAGACACCAACAATACAGAGGGCTGTTCCCAGGAAGAGCAGGTGGTTGGTCAGTGAAGTTCCCAACTTACGGAGTGAGGAGGAGGGATTCAGGCTAAATAGAAGGTCCCACGTTGTGGGCAGGGGAGAACAGAAAGATGAACTGGCCTTCCTGATACCCTACACCCACCCTGTGCCCCTTCCACTCTTCCTCCAAGTCAGCGTCAGAATTTCCTGCTAGCACGTGCGGGATTGGAGGGGTGCAGTCTCTAGACAAGGCACGCGTGTGGCCAGAAGGACGCGCTCCGCGGCTGGGCCAGTTCCAGGAGACCGTGGACGCCCTCAGTCCTTCCTCCGTGGCTCCTCCCCTCGGACTACTGCAGGTGCCTCCTAATGGGACTGTGTCCACCTCAGCCTCCCTCCCTGCTCGCCCCCCAGGGCCATCCGGCGGCTCACCCGCCTGCTCACACCCCGGCCCTCAAGACCCTCCACGGCACAGCCTTAACGTACCTTTCCAGCTACTTCTAAACTTACTCGGCCCCCAGGCAAACTAAGCGGGCTCCCTTGCTCTGCTGGACACACCGGACGCTCCTGCCTGTGTGACTCTGGTCCTTTGCCAAGCGTGCCCTCCTTTGGACCCTGCCTTTGAAATCCACTTGCCTTTCAGGGCCATCTCAATAGACCAACTCCCCGCCCCAAGCCTGTCCCGGCACAGCGGTCTCTGGCCGTGGATGGGAGAATGTTAGAACGTGTGGTTTTACTTTGATCACTTCTAACTCGTATTTTAGTGTCCTGGGACAGACCGATGCTCTCTCTCGCGTCTCACAGTAACACAGTGGTGCCCGGGCCCCGTGCTGGCTGTGAGGACCGCTGCTCTCAGTGTGCTTCCCTTTGCTGAACGCACTGGGCCCGAGAGGCTGGGGCCCCCCGCCCCCCACCTTTATCCAGCTTGTTGTGGCTCTCCAGGAAGCTGAACCAAGCACTGCCAGTAGTGATCTCCTCGCTCTTCTCACTGGGGATGTCCTCCTTGCAGGCCGACTTGAGCTGCTCCAGATCTTCAAGGGTGATGTTGTTGGTCAGGTCCTGGAGGAGGGTCCCGTACTCAGCCATGACTGGGGTTGGGAGGAACAAAGGGAGAGGCTGCTGAGCTGGAGGTGCAGGTAGGGTTTACTCACTGGCACCTCCCACCAGCACCTCCACTCTGCCGGGCGGGCGGGGGGGGGGGGGGG
>NW_022589800.1:916950-1023824 GCF_004348235.1 Phoca vitulina
ACGCAGAAGCTAGGGGCCAGGCTACAGCCTAGAGTGACAAGTCACACCTCCTTACCCCCATCTTTTTCTCCTCACCCCCCTCCCCAACAGTAACCCTGGCAACAGCTCCCCTGACTGAGGAGGCGGTTACCATAGCAACCTGCTCCAGACTCTCTCACCCGTTGCCTCCAAGGCCCCCCAGAATCGCCCCACCCACCTGCAACCCCTCCCCCTGTCAGAAAAAAAAGAAAGAAAGAAAGAAAAACACTCCAAAACAAGCATCAGGCAGAGGCTGCCTGGCTGTGACAGTGAGCAGCTCAGAAGAAGGGGCCGGAGGGGGTTGGAAGGTTGGAGCTCGTGTGTTCTAGCTTCCATTCTTCCCCAGAAGCAAAGGGGACCCTCACTCCCAACTCCCCACCACCTCACTAATGACTCATTTTGGAAAAATGCCTGGGTGCTTGGTCTAATGGTCCCCTGGCCCCTCCGTGTATTCAGGCCTTAGGGCTCCGGTGGGCGGGGAGGGGAGGCAGTGAGCCCCCCCCCCACCTCTGCGGAGCCTGGTTTCTCCCTTGATTGCCGCCGGGCCTCCACGCAGCCCCCTCTCCTAGCCTTTGTGCTGCGCCCACAGCCCCCGCGCCCAAGAATACCAAGCGGCCAGCTCTGGCCCCCTGCCCAGTTCCCAGGCTGGCTGGGTGGCAGGGGAAGGGGTTTAGATGCAGCTCTGGGAGAGTGGCAGGAGAGGGGCTGCCGCTCCTGCTTGCGTCACCGTCACCGTCTGGCTGGCACTACCTTCAGGACGGCCTCTCACGGGGGGCTGGGTAAGGCTGGGCCTCACAGGCCTTCAGCCCGTCCCTCTCTCGTGGAGATCTTCGGGTGGGAAGGGAGAGAACATTCAAGGCCCTCCTTGCACTCACTAGGTAGAAAGTGTGTCTAAGGAAGAAGGAAGGTCAAACCTTAGAATGAACTTTCTGGATGAGATAAAATGTAAAGCTCTAGTAGTAAGTTTAAAAGGGGCTCCCCCCCGCACAATGAAGAAATATTTTTTTTATAATCAGAAAAGTAAAGCATTTTAAAAAGTACATTATATCATAAACTGTGGCTAGACCAAGGGCCGGGGCAAGGAGCTAGATGACCTTGTACTTGGCTGAGACTGCCCACAAATCACCCCAACAGTGGGCTGGGAATGCAGCAGAGAGCAGGGGGCATCTGGTCTAGATGCAGAGAAACTGAGGCAGAGAGGCATGGCATCGTAAGGGAGGCATGGACCCAGAAGTCCCCATTCCCAGCCCCCTATTTGGGCCAGAACAAACAAGCCTCCCTTGGTGGCAGGCACTGTGACACACACAATGGGCCAGGCAGCAGGGCCAGCAGGACCCCCACAAGAAGCAGGCACTCCCAGGCACGCTCACTTGCACACCCAGGTGCAAGCAGACAGAAGGGCCCAGCGGTGGCCCTGCCAGCCTCGGCCAGGAACAATGCTCTCGGACTGTCAGCACCGGGAACCGTCAATGCCTTGAAATCTAGGTCACGGCAGCAGGCTCTAGAGCCCAGCCCCCACCCCACTGATAATCCCGGGGCAGGAAAGGGGGAGTGACAGGGAGGGGGTCCAGGCAGGAGGAATTAATGGGGGGGTGGGGAGAGCTTAAAAGGAAGGGGTAGCAGGGTGCCCCCAAGAAGACCCTGCCCCCGGGAGGAGACCTGGGACCAAGCCCTCAGCTGGAAAATGGGACAGCATTTAGAGTCATCCTGTCCTGTTTTCACGTGGAAGAAGAGATTGTAACTAGATCCTGGGGAAGGAAAGTGTGTGTGTGTGTGTGTATCTCCTGGAAGGAGTTAAGGTTTAGGGCTCTGAATCTAAAACACAGACTTGGGGGGGTGGGGGGATTAATCTGTGTGAGTGAGCCACCCACAAAGGCTGGGGGGCGGTGGGTAGGAGCTTTCTGAGAGCATGAGGCCCACGCAAGGAGGCCCCCAAGAGGACCGGGGGTGGGAATGTCGCCAGCGCTGGGCGCGTGGATGCTGCGTCCTGGGTGTGGGCACAGGTACGGGGAAGAGGCAGTGGTGGGCATCTGTGCGGGCGTGTGCATGTTCTGGGCATGGATGTGTACGTGCCAGCACTGGACGTGTGGTGGTGCGAGTACGTGCTCCGTGTGTGTGTGTGTGTGTGTGTGTGTGTGTGAAGCAGTGAAAGCATGTGGAAGGTCTGTAATCACAGGCTCACATCCAGAGAAAAGGGGAAGGGTGAGGAGACCCTGCAGAACGGAGGGAGGGCTGGGGCTGGGAAAGGGAAGGAGGCTGCAAATGAGATCCTGGGGGGAGGGCCCGGGACTCTGCGGTTACCATGGCAACCTCAGTTCTGGGTGCCACCCCCCCCCACCGGTCAGGACAATGACACCACTGGATGGGAGGGGTGTGGGGAGCGAGTGAGTAAGAAGGGACAGAAGCGGTGGAGTAGGGCCCCCTGAGGAAGCGGGGGCAAGGCAGCCTGGCTGCTCCCTCCCCGGAGGGATCCCGCCCCCCAGGCCTGGGTGTGGCTGCAGGGGCAAGGCCAGTCCCTTGGGGCATTTTGGGGGTACAAGGAAGTGGAATCTCCTTACGCGGTGGCTCTTGAGTCTCACCGATCAATCATCGTCCCTGGGGTGGTGTGGTTATGGTGGAGCTTGGCTCCTTCACCCTCCCTGTCCCTTTCCTCCCGGAGATTCAGAATTCCTTCGGGCCCATGAAGAAGTCTCCTCCCCTCGTAGCCCAGAAAAGTCTTCCTGATCTCTGGAGCGGTGCGAGGCTGCCCAGGGAACACACCAGGCAGCCTGGGCGGAGGCCATTCTTGGGACAGGATACCAGGGCAGGAACCGGGACCGGAGCTGAGGCTGCCAGGAAGTCAGTCCCCTTCCCTCCCGGATCATTCTGTGCTCTGCTCACTGCTTCCTCACACCTTCCTTCCTTCCTTCCTTCCTAGCTGGCCCCAGGTGGGGCCCTGACAAAGGTGGAACCAGCTGAGGATGCTGGGGAAGAGGGCAGGTCAGGATCTCACAGGCTGGTCTTTGGGGGTAGGAGCTGGGAGCAAGACAGGTGGGTGGTCCATGGGCACTGGGGGAGGAAGGAACAGGCCCCGGGGCCCTCCGAGAGGCCTAGCCCGAGCCTAGCCCGAACGGGACAACCACCTGTGCAGGAGGAGGGAGCACCACAGACCTGCTGTGCGTCCTGACCATCCCCTCTCCCCTGAGGATTAGGAGCCACTGCCCCTCCACGCACCCCTCCCCTCTGCTTGCGGCTACCTGCGGCTGAGGGGAGGCCCAGCCCACGGCAGGTGCGCGCACCTGGAAGCCCCAGCACGGGCAGGAGGGGTCATGCTGCCTGGGTTCCGGGGTGGGGCGGTGATCAAGGAGAGGCAGAGGAGTGGGTGGGGAGAACACAGGGTGCCCATTTTAAATTCTACCGGGGCCCCAAGTTCAAGCAGTCCTCTAGTTTGTCCCTAATTATTCCCTTAATGTCACACTCAGCTGACTTCTTCTCTCAGCTTCCATTCAGCTTTGGGTGGGGGGCAGGGAGTGTCTTTATTCTGTAACAAAGGAAGGAGGCTCTAAGACTCAGCCAGCCTGGTAATGAGGGGAGGCAGGATACCTGGGCCTCAAAATGTTCAGCTCAGTCCAAGAAGCAGGATGGGTTGGCCCTGGGCACAGAGACGGTGCTGAGCCTTCAGCGCTTGGTCTAAGAGGAGAAAGATGGACCCAAGGTGGGGGCGTCGGGAGATCCTGGCACTGGGTCAGGCAGGGCAGAGAGGGAGGGCTGCCTGCTGGCGAGTGGGCTCACCACTCAGCTGGTGGGGCCTCTCCTCCTCCTGTTTATTTCCTTCCCATCTCTCCCCCTCATCCACCCCCTCCCTCCAGTCTCTCTCTTCCTCTCTTCCTCCTTTTCCGTCCGTGGGCTTTCATCCTATCTCACTTGGTGGCAGCCCTGAATGCCAACGGCTTCTGGGGCCTGTGATTCAGTGTCCCCATGTGAACACCGAGGGCCACTGTGAGATTAGGAAGGAGTGAGCTTCCCTGCTGTAAAGGGATCATCACTTTGGTGGGGAGGGGCCTGAGTTGGTTGGTGGGCGTGAGGGTCTGTATGAAGGTATGGCCTGGCAGGACGGGACTCTGTGGCCCTCTTCATGCATGACGCTACGTGCACGCAGGACGGGCACAGGTGTCAGGAAAGTGAGCAAGTAGGCAACCGGGGCATCGGGCAGCCTCGGGCATCTCTGGCAATTTCCCCAATGGAGTGCTTAGCCACAAAGGGAAGAGCAATTAAAGCTAATCGCTCTGACAGCCTGGGGGCCAGACTCATCGAGAAACAAAACCCACGGATTCAGCATGTTTCCCGAACTCCCCGCGGTCTCACCCCATCGCGCTTTCACCCCCGCCGGCCGCTCTCCGAGCCAGTGCAGCCCAGCCCCCAGCCCTCTTCCCACTCCTCTGACCATCTCCGTGTCGCTTCCTCCCCTCCCGTTCCCGACTCTGTCCCTGTCCCTCGCACACATTCCCCTCATTCTCTCTCTCTCCGACTTGGGCTCCATCCTTGGCTGACTCATACTCATTCTTTTTCTCCCTCTCCTTTTCTACCACCCCCTCCTCCGTCCCTTGGCCACTCTGGGCCGCAGAAACCAGCCACTCCCAGCACCCGAGGCTCTCAGTGGACCCAGCGAGAGAGGCCCCCAGCAGCCCTGACCCTCCCCACTCCGCCAGCTTCAGAGCAGCGGGCAGGCTCCGTCACTCCGGGTCCTGTCTCCCCGTCCTGGAGTGAGAGCAGGATTTCCTCCCGGCTCTCCTGTTTGAGAGACGGGCAGCCAGAAGTCCGGGGCTGGGAGAATCTGCCCAGACAGTCAGGGTGGCGGCGGGGACAGGGCCGCCGCTCAGCTGTCCTGCGGACAGATGTGCCTCCAGGAGGCACATGGAGGCAGTGGGGGGAGGGGGATGTGTAGTGCGGGGACGGTTGTGATTTGCTGTGTGCGAAGCGATGTGTGTAAGAGTCACATGGGTGTGTGTCACCGTGTGTGCTGGCGTGTCTCTTGTAGGTGTGTGTGTCCCTGTCAGTTCCGACATGGAGTGTATGCAATTAATCGGGGCTTTTACGTCGGCTCCTCTCCACGCCCAGCTCCCGGCCACCCCCCGCCCCGGCCCCCGGCCCGCGCCCGCCGATCCCCGCCCTGGCCCGCGGGCCGCGGCGGGGCGGGGGAGGGGAGGGGAGCCTGGCCGAGCCGGCCGCGCGGGAAGCGGGCTCCCGCCGAGACCCCGGGCCGGGCCACACGCACCCCGGCCGGCGGACGCCCCCTCCGGCCCCGGCTCGCCGCCCCGCCGCGGCCCGGCCCCGAGCCTGCCCGCCCCCCACCCCCCGGCACGCCTCTCACCGCCTCGGGCTGAGCGCTCAGGGTGCGGCTCTCCGGCGTCCCGGTTCCTGGGGCAGCGTCCGGAGCCTCCTCCTCGGCTCCCGCCGCTCCTGCCGCCGCCGCCGCCGCTTCCGCCCGCCGAGCCCGAGCCCGAGCCCCGCGCGCGCCCCGCCCGGCCGGCCGGTGACGTCAGCGCCGGGGGCGGGGCGGGGGGCGGGGGTTCTGGAAGGCTCGCGGGTGGGCTGCCGAGGGCCGCTGCCGGAGTCTCCCCCCGCCACCCCCGGGCTGCGGGACCCCGCTCCTGTGCTGGCCACCTTTCGGTGACCACCGCAGCTGGGACCCTGGGGAGCACCGGGGAGTGAGGGTTTAGGCCTTTGGAGGGCCTTGGGCCTCTGATCCTCTTAGCTGGCTGACTTGTGTTGGGAAAAACCTCTTTCCTCCCCTTCTGGGTCAGGGGACCGGTAGCGAAGGGCCGGAGGACCGCTCGGACTCATCCCCACTGGAGGGCGGGGTGGACGTAGGGATGCCGGCGGGAAGCCACGTGGGGCCTCCTTGCCTTGACCTGGAGCCCGGATCCGCTCTCCTCTCTCTCCCCGGGGTGATGGCCCGTTGGGTTCCTCTCACCTCTCCCAAATATACCGCCCTCCTGCCTTCCCCCCACCATGATGTAATTTTATTTTCTGGGGAGGAAGAGAGCAGAAGTGAGCTCAGCATGCAAATATAGACGTCTTGCAAAGCCGCACTTAGCTGTCTCCTCGCTCTGCCTCTCTGCCCAGGCCTGGCATGGCAGCTCTCACTTCCTCTCCACCCCAGGGACTTTCCTCTCCCAGATTCTCAGCCAGACTGAAAGAGGGAAGGAAGAAGTGGGGAAGCGTCTGTCTGCACCCCGGCTCCCGCCTGAGGGCCCTTGCCTCCCCTGTGGCAGAGTCGGGCCCTGGGAAGAGGTCCGAGCCGCATCCGGTGGCACGCCAGGAAGGCCCTGGCCTCCCCTCAGTGCTGGCCGGGCAGACTCCCCGTCACGAAGCCTCAGGTGAGCCCCTGCTTTCTTGGTCTACACTGCGCTCAAAGAGGCTCAGACTCCTGCCGCTTCCCCTTCTCTTCAGCAACCTCTCCTGTGACCCCCTCTGAGAGCAAGACCACCTCATCCTCTGCCATATGTCTGTCTCGTTTGCTCTGTGTCGTGGGACCAAAAGCCATGTCACCGGCCCATCTGCGAGACTCAGAGAAACGGAATGACTTCTGTACGGTGACAGGCTCCTGTCTTCCCGCCGCGGGTGCAGGGGCTTCACGCGGCTCCGCCCCTTTCTCGGGCAGGTCGAAGCCTCTGACTCTCAGGGGCCCTGCGGCTGAGATGGGGATGCTGATGCCCACCCGACAGGGTTCTCCGGAGACTTGGAAATCCTAAGTGTCTAAGGACCGGCTTGGGTGGGCGCTGGAAACGTAGGGGCGACTGTTTAGTCTGGGGCCTTCCGCTGACCCATGCTAGACTGTCAGCTCCGCCCACCCCCCACCCCCACCCCCGTTAGCACTGTGTGAGCCCAGGGCCCACCCCACGTATCAGACCAAGTATGGTCCACGCTCTTCTGCCTCCTCCAGGAGCACTTCCTTGGTTTGTCTCTGGAGGGTGACGTGTGTCACCTCAGGCCTCCTTCTGCACCTAGCAGTCCCCTTCTCTCTCAGCGGCACCTTCATACCTGACCCATGACAACCGTCCCCTCTGAGTTCCGGGTGCGGTCAGTTCCTTGGCTTCCCCACACGACGACGTCCGACACCCTGGCCCGAACACCGGCCTGGGCTGTGCTGGGGAGAGTGCAGGCCCTTCCTGCCAGGAACCTGGGCAGCCCAGGTCCGGGCTCAGGGTGGGGGCGCTGGTATACAAAACTCTGTGTCTTCTCTCCATCCCAAGGCCACCGCTCAGGCTGTCCCAACTTCTGATGGGCTCTGACAGTGAGAGTCGCCCCTCCCCCCCCACATACACCTGCTGTCTCCATCCTCCCCGCCCTCTGCCCGTCCCGCTCATCACTGCCCTTCCTCCCAGCTCCAGGATTAAATTCAAACTCCTCTACACCCTGTGATGCCCCTCCATCCTCATGGCCGCCACTCGAGGGTCTCTTCTTGTCCCTCTCCTCTCTTCAGCA
The DNA here is from genome assembly GCF_004348235.1 of Phoca vitulina. Lineage (NCBI taxonomy): Eukaryota > Metazoa > Chordata > Mammalia > Carnivora > Phocidae > Phoca > Phoca vitulina. The sequence continues at coordinate 924,436 of NW_022589800.1, forward strand.
CCCCCAGTATGACACCCACATTCCACCTGTGCTTTCGAGGCTCTCCACTGACTGAAACATCCCTCCCCGTCTCCTGTGGCCCGTCAGACCCCGTTCTTCATTGAAGGCCTAGAAAGTGCTCGCTTCTTGAAGCCACCAGAGCTCACGTGGCCTCTCTCTCCTGACGCTTTCTGTTCGTTTGTTCCTTCTGTTAACAGACATTTGTTAGGGGCCATGTTTTGCGCGCCAGGCCCTGGGGGCACAGAGGAGGAGCCCGGGCTCCTGCCTTCAAGGGGCCTGCAGTCCCTTGGGGAAGATGGACGTGTAGCCACAGGTGGGGGTAGCCGGGAAGTACTGGATTGGAGGCGGGGGGGGGGGGGGGGATGTGCAGCGTGACCCCAGAGGAGGGAACCGCCGCGGGCCACCTCCGGGAAGGCCTCACCAAGAAAGTGATGTTTGGGTTCAGTCCTGATGGTTCAAAGAACAGCTGCAGGGAGGGTGCTATCAAGCAGCACATAATCACTTAATTACGTATTGCTTTGTGTTCGGCTTCAATTGTTTAGTTGCTTGTCTTGACTTCCCAGTGAGGCTAATCAGCACTCCCGGTTCTCCCAGAACCTACCAGTGGGGCCCGACAAACAGCACGTGTGCGGGGAGAGCTTATGGACTGGCAGCAGATAAATAGTTCACTCTTCTCTGGGGTAACTGCCTGGAGGGAGCCCCCCCATCACGGCGCCCTAACAAGGCCCCCCAGCCCCCATCCTCGGGCCGCCTCCCCCGCTGCCATGGGGGGTGAGACCTCGGCAGCAGACACTTGCTCATGCTGCCCCAGATCCTTTATTGAGGCCTCTCGATATTTGACCCAAATACATTAACAAGAGATTGCCGAGAGAGAGAGAGAGAGAGAGAGAGCACCCCAGACACAGGGCCCACCCTTCCTCCTGGCCAGGGATCGGGGCCGCCAGAAGGATGTAGGATTTGAGAGTGTGGGGAATTGTGTGTGCAGGTAGAGGGAACAGAGGAGAAAAGAACCACGGGCAGTGGAGGAAACAAATCGTAGGAACAGGGCCGCCGAGGGACAGGACACAGCCGGCTGAGGCGGCTGGGCTGGCGTGTGGGGACGAGTGGGTCTCAGCACTCAGCATATGGCCTCCCTATGGTGGAGGATGACCCAGTGTCCCCGGAGGAGCCCAGGGAGGGACGGGGGACGGGAGGGAGCACGTGGAGAGCGGGCGGGCTGGGAGGCGGCGGCCACAGTGACTAGTCATCGTCCTCATCCTCTTCCTCATCATCGTCCTCCGTGTTGATCTCGCCCTCCAGCACATCCTCCAGCCAGTCCTCCAGCTCCTCTGCGGAAGGCAGGTCCTCCTCGTCGTCCATCTCCATCCACACACTGTCCGCCTGGGGTGAAGCACACACGGGGACCAGAGCTTAGCCCGACTCAGGTCTTCAGACCTGTCCTCCCGCTCGCGGGGCTCCCTCTGTCCTTCCCTCTGTCCTCCTTCCCTTCCCTTCACCTGTCATGGGCCAGGGACGCTGTCCAGGGGAGGGTCTAGGTGGGAGCCGTGACGGGGGAACAGGGATGGCTGGGTTGGCCTTTGATGGGAAACCGCCGGTGGCCAGAGAGTCAAGCCAGCCGCCCTTCAGCTTCTCGTAACCTGCTTTTCCAGCACTGACCGCAGAAGCCTCGAGTCTCGCAAGCATAAAAAACGACTTGCCTCTTCCAGAACCTGATACTCATTTTCCTACTTTTGACCTTCCGCACTAACTTTACCAGCGGTCTGGAAACGACTCGTCATCAACTGCGCGCGTCCCGACTCCTCCAGGCCGTGCGGTCCCCACTTTCAGTGCCACTCCCTTGAAACCCTTCTCTCTGATTCTCTTCGGCAGAAGTTGCTTTGATTTCTGTGGCTTCCTAGCATTTTATGGGTCTCTTTATGATCGAGTTTATAAGATCTGGCCGTGTCGTTAACAGAATACCTGCGTCCCCAGCCGCACTGAGAACGGTATGAACGCAAAGACTGTGGCTTATTCCCTTCACCGCCACAGACGTGGCCGAAGCACCTGCCGTGTGTGAGTGCGATTTCTGCCCTCAAAGAGCTGAGTCTGCCAGAGAGGCAAGCACGACGCAGAGCTAGCCGAGCTGAAGTCCCGTTCGCAACGCCAAATGGGCTCTGGGGGCGCCGAGGAGGGGGCCTGACTCCACATGGGAGATCTGGAGAGGATGCGGACCGGGCCTTGAGGGATGAGGAGCCAGCTGCGGTGTGTGTGCTCCGGGCCGAGCCTCTCCCTCTGCCCAGCCCTGAGACTGGGCGCGTCTGACCCTGGGGTGGGGGGCGGGGGGGCGGGCCGCCGAGCAGGGAGAGCTGGTGGGGCTGGGAAGCAGAGCTGGGGCCAGCGGGGCGTGCGGGAAGGAAACTCACATCGGTAACGTTGACCACTCCTATTTGCGGGGCTGTCAGGTCGATGTCAAACGTCTTCTCCCAGTATGGCACCAGCTGCAGAGAGACCACGCACGGTAACGTAACAGCGTCTAGGAACGCGTGCGTCCAGGAGGGGGAGTGGAGAGGGTCAGCCCAGGGGCAGAGGAAGGTCACTGTGAACCCACGATGGGGGCCTGAAGGGAAGGGGTAGAGGTAAGCAGTTGCAGGTAAAAATTCCAGAAGGAAAGTATTGGGAGGGTCAGCTGAAGACACTCGCCCTTCTTTCCCCAGGAAAACTGGGTAGGAACCCGTGTTCTGATCCTAGCTCCGCTACTGCGCGACCTGTGACTTTGGGCAGGTCACTTCTCAGTGACCCTCAGCTTCTGCACCTGTAAACTAAGGTGGTCGTCCCTGGTCATTGTCAGTGTTCCTCACGTATCTCCTCATTCCGTTGCTCTTTCAACAACGAGTGTGAGGTGTTGGGGATACGGCTGGGAACGAAGCTGTCCCCTGAGGCATGGACTCTCCGTGCTCTCAGTCTGTGATTGCGTAGACCCACCTGCAGGGCTCATGTGCCCACCTGCCCACCCCCCCCCCCTCTGTTTTTTTGTAGACGGAGTCAGCCCTGGGAACACGAACTCCCTGCTGCGTCTCTGCTCTGGGCATTGTGTGTGTTGTGTTCCATGCGATTTACTTCCCATCCTGTGCCCCCTTCTCAGGGTGCCCTCCGTGCCCACGGGGCCCTTGAACACCAGACGTAACCTCCCAAGGTCCTCGGGCCGGGAGTTGGGGCAGGAACTCTGAAAGAAGCTCCTCTCAGAAAGGGCCACCGCGTCAGGCCCTGCCTTTGGAGAGCCCTGCCTCTCACCAGGGGGAAGTCGTCAGGGTCGATCCAGATGATACTGAGATCAGGGTTTTCCGTGTTATCTTGGGCCACGGCCTTGAGCGTCTCCAAGAACTCGAAGCCATCTTGGAGGGAACACGAGTAAGAAGTGTCAGGTGGGACGGGGAAGAAAGGGACGCAGCCGCAGCAGGAGTCCTGGGCGCTCCCCACCTCCCACCGTTGCTGGTGTCTCAGCCCTGGGTCACTGCACTCCTAGGAACGCCTCCCACTGAAGCCTGCACTCTCACAAGCACCCCTGTCTCCCCGTCACCGGCACCCCCCACCCAAACCTGCATCCCTCCCTCACCAGGGTCAGCTTCCTCCGCGAAGGCCACGATGTGAATTCCGTCCATGTCGTCCTCCTGTTGGGGGCAGCGGGGCTTAGCTGTGCTTCCTGAAGTTAGGGAGCCACACACACCCTACATCTTCCCGGAATTTCGTGGAACTCCAGCTTCCGGATCAGGTACGTTCTTGTGGCGGCAGCCCTTTCCCAGGTGACACGGATGGCTCGGTTTCCCCTCCAGGGACCCTGCACCTCCTCTAGCAAACTCTGTAGCCCCAGATCTCCCTCCCTGTCATCTGTGTCCGTGTCTGTGTGTCCCCTAATTCCTGGCACGTTCTTCAGAGCTACAGCCTCCAAACTTGGCTGGTGCATGGTCTTTCCTACGAGCCAGGCACGGAGCGCAGCAGGGCGGGAAGTTTCCAGGACTTGCGTCTCAGCCACCCACGCCCCGCCCCGGGGACCCGGCCCTGTCCGGGGGTGGGGGGACACTCACCCACGTCTCATACATACTCTCAGGCTTCAGCTTCCTCAGGGTGGACCTAGAAGAGACAGTCAGGACTCAGCGGGCGAGAAGGATGCACCCCCAGAGAGCTCTGGGTCAAGCCTAGGGCACAGACAGCTTGTAGGCCAGAGAAAAGCCATCTGGCAAAGTCTAAGCTCTGGGCTCCAGGCCCAGGTCACCGCCTGGTTAAAGCAGGTGGGAGGGCAGCGGGTGGGCCCGTGGCCTGGAAGAGAGTCTTTGGGAGAAAGGTAGGAACGCGATATCTGGGCATCCCCTCCTTCATTCAGTAAAGCTGAGTCTGAGAAGTTCTAGGCGCTGGGCGAGGCGCCGTGTAGGGCCATTGTTGAGCGAAGCCGACTGGCCCTCCCCGACAAAGGGGGCCATGATCTAGCGGGAGAGGGCGAGGTTGGTGGCGTCTCCACGGACACCAGGGGACGCTCCCAGCTGTGGAGTGCCACGGAGGAGGAGAATCGTGTGTGAGTGCGGGCAGGGTCTCTCCACCTCTGGCTGGAGAATTCTCGGTTGTGGGGGGCCATCCTGTGTGCCCTGTAGGAGGTTAGCAGCATCCCTGCTTCTCCGCCCGCCCCCCCTCCCGCCAAACACGGGTAGCTCTCTCCTCAACCAAAAATGCCGGTCAGGATCTCGTTCTGACACTTCCTACTGGTGGGACCTCAGTACTTGAGCTTGTTGAGAGGATTAAAAACAGTAAGAGATGGAAGCACCCGGCAGAACCTGGTCTGTGTGCGAGTGAGCAGTCGTACCCAGAAGGGCCTTCACCTGCCAGCCAGACCAGCTTCCTGGCGGGCTGGGATCCCCCGGCCCCTCTCGAGCATGGGGCGCATGGGCGTTCTGGCCCGAGGAGGCGCCCCCCGGCTCAGGCTTGCCCCCGCTGCCCACCTCCTGTGCTCCTCCACGAAGCTGACAATCTCCTCTTCACTGTTGGGCTTGTCTGGGATGGTCACAGGCTCTTCCATGAAGGCCTCATAGAAATCGATCTCATTCAGCTTCAGGGTCAGCTTCTTTGCCACCTTTGGGGGAGGGGGCAGGGGGAGGGGAGCGGGGGATGCGGGTCATGGGGAGAGGCCGTATCACCGCGAGGAGGTCTTAGGAAGGAAGTCAGACAACCTGGGCCCTTGTCACTGCCCCTGTGACAGTGGACAAGTGCCTTGACGTCTCTGGGCTTTGGTTGAACCTGAGAGGGGTGGGTTAAAGGATCTAAAATCTTTGGGGCAAGAGAGAGAGGCCTGAGGTGGGGTGGGGGGTGTCGTGTGAGGCAAGGGACCAGGTCCCCCATCAATTCTGGGAGAGAGGTCTGGAGGGCAGCTGCAGGGAGCTAGGGGGACCCCAAAGGGCCACAGGGAGGAGAACCTTGCTGTCGAAGGTGGCGAAGAAGGGGATGTAGGGGTGAAACTCCTCTGCCGCATCCTCGAAGGCCTTGTAATCTGAGGGAGTAATGCGGAGTCAGTCTCTGGGAGAGCCAGGGTCTGCCGGGGAGCCATGGCCTCTCTGTCTCTCCCCGAGTCTCCTTTGGCCAGAGGGGTTCCTTCTGAGACCCACCCCCTAGTCCTCTGAGAGCAGCAAAACTTTAGTGGAGGAAGTTAGGGTGCTGGGGGTCCCCGTCTGGGAGCCCCAAGTGCAGGGAGGGCAGAGCAGAGAGCGAGTTGACCATGCCAGGGGGTCGGTTGTAGAGATACAGAGACAGTGGGTGGAGTGGGGGTTAGGGAGACGGGTAAAACGGGGTCCAAGGAGGGACAGGGGCATCTGGGGGTTACCCACGCTCTGAATCTTTGCTCTTGAAGTAGCCAATGAGTTTGATCTCATCCTCGATGTTCTCAAATGCCTGCAGTTCGCGTTCGCCTTCAATCAATTCCACAGGGTCCTCTAGGACCTGGAGGAGAGTGTGTTCTCGCCTCACTCGAAGGAGCAGGGGGAGGGATGAGGGCGGCAGGGCTGGGAGGAGGAGCGGGAGGGGCTGTCTGTTGCCTGTGTGCACGTGTGTGTGTGTGTGTGTGTGTGTGTGTGCGCGCGCGTGCAAGGCTGGACTTGGTTGGGGATGGGTGTGAAGTCTTAAAGCAAGGCCATTAGGTCCAGGAGAATCCTCACATCCAGTAGAAACTCCACCAGGGTGTCCGCAGAAAGCTCGCCGTCATACTCAATGACTTCATCTCCCTTGAACACGTAGATGCTGTCCTCTTCCGTGAGGCCTAGGGAGCGAGCCGGAGGTGAGCCCGGAGGCCAGGCTGCCCACAGGTCCAGGGCCCATCCCAGTGCCCCTGGACCCCACGCCCTCACCTCTCCTTCGCCCCTACCCCGCCCACCTCCCTTCAGGCCCCTACAGCCCTGGGCGCTGCGCCTGTGGGTCTAGCCCAGGCAGCCCGCCGGGCCCCGGGGCTCTCCAGGAGAAGGCGGGCTCAGCGGGGGTGTCGGGGGGACATAGGGAGACATAGACTCTAGCAAGATGTCTCCCTTTCTCTGCTCGCCATAACGAGAGACAGATCCTCCTTTCCCTGCTCCGAGGACTCCAGCCGCTCACTCCCGGTCCAGCCCTGTAACCTGCTGCTATTACTGGCCAGATGACTTCATTAGTGACCGCCCTCCCCAGCCACATCCGGAGTCCGGTTCAGGCCTGTGGTGCTCCCTGGTGGCTGGTGCCGTGACCCCGGCCCCCCCAGCTCCCCCAGGCTCTGCCCTGCCGGTGTTCCCTGACTGCCCCGTTCCTCCAGCGCCTGGCCCTGGTTTGTACGTAAGTATGAAGAGGGCCACCCCCACCTCTTTCTAGGATTGGAGGCTGGGTCTCTCTGAGGCGTGAAGGAGATGCCGGAACCCCTGCCATACCCGTCCCCAGGTCAGCCTTTTCTCCCCGCTGCCAGATTAGGCCCGGTGGGGCCCCTGGCCTGTAGAAGGGCCACCCTCCAAATCCTGGCCTGGGCCTCCCCCATCCCAGAAGCCCCCACACCTGGGCCTCCCCAGGCCCACACTACTACGCGCCCCGTCCCCACCCCTCCCTTACCTAGTTTCTTGGCTACAGCTGCGTCCTTCTCAGAGTCCACCAGCCCGAAGCCAACACCCTTGTCTTCGAGGACTTGGGCCGCTAACTGGAGGGAGCATAAGGTTAAAATCAGCTCTGGGATTTTTAGTCACCCCGTGCCCATCTCACGCTTCCCGGGGGGGTCCTTTGGGATGTGGGGAAGATAAGAGTTGCCCTTGGCACCGCGCTAGGCTCCAGGTAGCTCCATTTCCCTGCAAGCCCACCCTTTTGGGCTGTAGTTTGGTTTCAGCCCCTGGACACGTATTACTCGTGCACAACGTGCTTCTGATGTTGCTCTGAAGGCCAGCGCGGGATACTTCCCGGTTCCCGAGGGGTGCTGGGGGGTCTGGCTTCAGAGTGACTGAGGCCCTTTCTGCTTCGGGGCTGAGCCCTGCTCGCCATCGTCATTAAAGGCCATGCTCAGTGTGGGGTGGCATTAGAAGTCCCTGGGGTTCTTCTGAGTGACCCCTACTGGGGAGCATTTTGGAGGGCAGGAGGGTGTGTGTGTGGGGGGCCTGGTCATGTCACCGAGGAGTGGCAGAAGCCAGAGAGCTGAGGGTAGAGGTCACTGGGGCCACCACTTATCACCTTCAGAGACAGAGACTCCAGCAGGCACGAGAGGAGACCCAGGCGGGGCTCTCCTCACCGAGGCCAGACTTCCCCTGTGTCCCCCAGCCCTTCCTTTCTCAGGCTGTGGACAGTCACTCCTGCAGGTCCCTGCCCCCTTCAGCCTCCCGGCTGGACTCCGCCCTGGTGCCCTCTGCCGCGGGCTTGCAGCCTCAGCCCGCCTAACACACACAGGCGCCCGGATTCTCAGGAGGACGGGGAGGCTGTTGGCAGGTGGATGGACCGAGATGCTGAGCACTCAGGATAAAAATACTCAGTGCATTAATCAGATGGCAGGTTCCAGCAGCCACAGGGGCCCACAGAAACGAGAGCCTCTGGTCCTTCCTGCAGGCAGGCTGGGGCCTCGCTGTCCTGCCGGGCTGGAGAACGGGCTGCACAAGCTTGGGCCGGAACATGAACGTGTCCGGCTAGAGAGCGTGTGGGACCGCATCTCCCAGTCACCCCCAAACACAGGGCCTTTCTCTTGTTGTAAGTCGGCTTGGGGGCGAGGAGAACCTTCCCACAGAGAGAAGCTGGGGAAGGCATTCTGAGGCCTCCTCCAATTGCAAGAATTTTCCAATCAGGGCATCTGGCCTGACCCAATAGGGGCAGATGGAGAATTAGGGAGAGAGGGACTGAGGCTGGAGGCCGCCACGGTGGTCTCTGTTAAACCTTCGGTGGGAGAAACATACCATGCAAATAAGATGTCGGTAGCCTTTAAAATGCATACCCTTTGGTTCAACTTGGGGTGCAGGCCTGCTGTGTGTGGAGAGAGGGGGCATGTTCTGGCCAGGAGAGTAGATGGGGGGCGTCGTGCAGGTCCAGCCCCCTCCTCTGACCGAAGTACAGCCCTTCTCCTTTTTGTGCTCCTCTTCCAAGGACACCTCAGTCCCGGCCATGGAAGAGGGGTCTCCCTGCAGCCCCTCCCTCCTAAACGTGCCTACCCGTGGTGGGACTTTGGGGTCCCAAGTCACCTTCCCGTGGGGCTGAGGCCGCACGCCGCAAGGCCCCGAGTCCCCCTCCAAGTCTGCATGCGGCTGTGGGCTAGGGGTGGCCGGGAGAGGCCGCTGTGCTCTGTGGGCCGGTGGACCCCAGACTCACCTCCAGGATCAGCTCTTCCATCTCAAACTGTCTTTGTGAGGCCTTGTCATCCTCGGGGGGCTCGTGGTAGAGCAGTGCCAGCACCTCATACTTCTTGAACACATGCTTGTAGTTCTTGGCGTTGACATTGACCACACGGTCCACACCGTCATACTGAGGGAATTCCAGCCCGTCCTCCCCCTGCACCCCCAACCTGGGTGTCCCTAGCACCAGCAGGAAGAACAGTGCCGGCCGCAGCCCGGGCCCCGCGCTGGCCCCCATCCTGTCGGCGGTGCGTGCGGTGCAGGGAACGGGGTCAGGCTTGGCTCTCAGGTCCCTGAGGGTAGCTGGGGTCGGGCGGGGCCCTGGGTCCTGAACCCTGAGTGAGGGGCTCACAGGGGGGTGGGGTGGGGAATGGCCCGGAGCAGTGGACAGAGGACACTGCTGGGTCCCGGACAAACTGCCGACAGAGCCAAGAGTGAAAGGGTCAGGAGGAGGGATAGGAGCAGGGGGTGGGGAGGGAACCGGAGCTGTCCCTGAAATTGGCACCGCGGGGCCCCCACCTGGCTCCATCTAAATATGTGTCTGGGGTTGGCAGGAGAGAGGATAACCTTCTGAGGCCAGGACAGCTCCAGAGGGCCGAGACCCTCCCTCCTCCTCCCGCTCGCCCCCTGGCTCCGGGAGCCCCTCCCCCGCCGCCTTCCCCGACGGCGGCCAGGGCTCCTCAGCACAGTCCCCACGCTGGCCCGGAAAGCTCATCGCCATATTAAGAAAGGAAAAAGCCTGAGCTAAAAATAAGACCAGATGAGTCGGAGGTAAATGAGCTGGGCTGGGGGAGGGGAGGCATGGGGTCATTAGGGAGAGTCCAGGGAGGGCAAGGGTACTCAGACCCAGGGAAATGGTGGTGGAGAGGAGGTATTCTGGGTCAGAGATTCAATTCCTACGACAGGACAAAGGGGGCACAAATGCCTAAAACCTGGGACTGTCCTCTGGATGTGGCCTGTTTCCTCCATCCAGCGGAGGAGAAGGTGGTAAAAAGCACCCGGGCTGCAGGAAGAGACCCCCTGCACTTCCCTTTCAAGAACAAGGACCAAGGATGATGTCATTCTCAGAATAAAAGATGGAGCCTCAGCCAGGACGGGTGACCTGGCTCAGCCCCAGCCACTTTCCTGTGCTTCACTCAACACCCTAAGTCGGGACGCAGGGGAAGGACGGGGCGTGGGGCAAGAAGCGCTGGCCCACATCCACGCTGCAGAAATGTGATTTGGGGTTTCTCTCCACGGGAAGGGGCAAGTCCTGCAGCTTCTGCCTCCTGCTTGTGCTCGGTACTCGGATCAGAGGGGACTCAGTTCTCTAGGGCACAGTGGGGAGGGAGGGTCCCCCAGGCTGGATGACTGTAAGGAAGGAGAGTTGCCGCAGTGCATTCTGACCAAAAGGATCAGGTATAAAGGCCAGGGGAGAAGTTAACTCAGGGAAAACCTGAAGAGGTGGGCCCCGCACCAGAGCTGAGGATGTTGATTGGTTCTGCGCACTTGAGAGCCCAGGTGGAGTGCGGGGGAGGGGCTCTAACTTCCTGGGCCCCGTCCTGGGGTGAGGGCTGTGGATGAGTTCAGCTCAGGGTACCTAGGAAGGGAGGACCGTCCTCATGGCCCTCCAGCGTTCTTACCAGGCGCAGGTAAACTGAGGCACAGGGGAGCCCATGGGAGAGGTTAGATCAAAGCGCTCCATCCGCACTCTGAGCTGTCTCTGATTTTGGAGAGACAGGGTTTATTTTGCACCCAGGCAGGGGCATGAAATTGTGTTAGAGGGATAACTTTTCCCCCTCCTGTGGGGGGGCCTTGCACCGCCAAGCAAGGAAGGCCACGGAAAATCTCAAGAACGTGGCAGGAGGGGGTCTAAGAGAGACAGCTGTCCCTGGAGCAAGAGAGGCCAGAGCTAACCTGAGCAGGGCCGGCTGGAGCTAAAGGGGCCTCGGAACACATCTCCCGGGCTCCCAGGAGAGCCACTGAGCGGCCCACAGCCCCACGGCCACGGCCAGACGGAAGGCCCGCAGGAGGGAGGGCGTGGATTTCCAACTTCTGCTGCACTCCGGGGGAGGGGGAAACTCCGGAACATTGGACCTGCCCCTCGGCACCCCCAAGGGTGTGAGATGGGGCTAAATGGTGACCTGGGCCCCCCAGTCCCACCCAGTCCATCCCAGCAGCTGCACCCTCCTGCTTCCCACCCCACTCTCCCTGCTGCTTTGCCTCCTACTTTCTGTTCCGTCCCTTCCCTCTGGACCCCTGCCTTCGGGCCCTTGGACTTAATAGGCCTCAGTAGCGGGTATCAAATGACTCTGAGTTGGGGCCTCTGTATTTTTAACCCACCAGACACCCGAAGCTCCTGCTACTGAAACCCGAGGAGCTGGCCCCTCGGCGCTTCCCGTCCCCACTCAGTCCCCACGCCCTGGCCCCTCCATCTTCCAGGCCTGGTTCAGCCGTGTCAGCAGCGGGGGAAGGACCCCAGACCGATATAGCCCTGTCCCTAGGGGACCTGCTGTTGGAGGAGGGAGGGCAGCGGGTGGAAGGGACCTTAGGAGGAGCCTGATGCAGGGCCGAGTGGCTGGCTACACCTTACAGAACCCACTGCCTCTCATCCTCCAGAGCCATCCGCGGACCTCCCCCTGCTCACGACCCTATTGTTCCGGTTTCACTTTTGCAGTTTCATAGTTGGGTGTTTTCGGCGCAGCCCTCATTGCGGGACTGGGCCATAAGTGGTTAAGGGCATAAGTGTTGGAGTCAGACAGACCTTGGCGTCCTCATCGGCGAAACAGGCTGGGTGCTTAGAGGCTACTTGTGTGAGTTGCTGGACGGTGTGCACAGGGCGCTCATCCCACCGCGGGGCACGCTGTGCGGTCCCTTAACACACACGCTTTGGTTTTGATGACCGTCTGTGATTTCCAACAGGCTTCCTCAGCATTTCTCTCTGCTCTGCATGCTTTGGGCTCAGCCCCCGCAGGGTGTGACCATGCCCTGCCCTCCAGGGCAAAGTGGACCAGCTCACAGAGCAACAGCCCGCGCAGGGCCGAATGGGAAGGAGGAGCCACGTGTGATGGTGGCCGGGAGGGGCGAGGGCCCAGGGCACCTCCGAGTCCTCCACCTGAGACGCAGCAGGGAGCCCGGGCCCAGCTTCTCAGGCTCCGCACCCCGGACCTTGGGGAATGTCTGTCATCTTGGGCAGAGCCTGGGTGCAAAAGGGCAGGGTGCTTCACCTAAAGTCAAGGCTATGGGATCCCGAATGATGGGACAGGGTCAAGATGCCCGAGGGCAGGGTGTGGAGGCAAGGACCAGCTTCCAGTCCCCAGAGGAAGGCGGTGGCCGGCCCTGAGTTTGCCACTCACCCTGGGACGCTTCCCAGGTCCTGTCTGGACCTTGGGTTCTTCGTGGATGAACTAAGGTCTTTTCTAGCACTGAAGTTCCATGATGAGTCCATGTGCCAGTCTGGACAGGGGTGCTGTGGCCTCCTCTACCGCTTCTCCCTCACCTCTCCTGTGCCTCTGATCCTGCTCCACCTGTCCTGTCCTTGCTTTCCCTCGGGTCTTCGGACTTTAAGTCGGGGGTTAGCCCTCAAGGGGCAGGGATGCTTGATTTTGACCCCCTCCCAGCCTCGACTCGGTCCCTGAAAGACCACCCTGCCCGGCTCCCGTGGAGACACCATTACAGTAATCCCCTCTTTTCAGAAACCAGACGGACACATCCAGCCAGGTGAGGGCTATTGCAAACATTTATTCTCTAGACTGGCTACTGATTCAACAGGACAGCGCCTCTCCCACTGGGCCCCAGCCGGACACAGCCTGTGCTTGCCCTCCACCCACCCCCCCCATGCCCTCAGTCCAGCCCCAGGATTGCCTGTCTCTTCATCCCAGGTAATTCATCCCAGCATCTCTGCCCCGACTCATTTTCTTTCAGATGCGCCAAGCTCATAACCCCAACTCCCCCCCCCCCCCCCGCCCCCAGCCCTGGGATGCCCCCGGCAGGGGAAGCTCTTCTTCTGCTGAGTTCAGTAGTAGGTCTCTCTCTCCAGCCAGCCTGTGGATGAGAGGAGACCTGAGTGAACTGGGGAAGGTGGAGGGGAGTGAGGACAAGGTAGGAGGCCGGCGGTAGAACTCAGGGCCCCGAGGACTGGAAGGAGCAGGATGGCGGAGGCCAGGAGTCAGGACCTTTCTGGCAGCACATGCAGGCTGTGGGGTGGGGAGAGACAGACCCAGCCCCTGGGAACAGGCAGGAGGGGAGAGCCAGTTAGGAGGCTGGGGACCCCTCAGAGCAGGGCGTGGGGAGCCTCACCGCCAGGATGACGTCGGATGATGAGTTTTCGGACTTCATCATAGATAAAGATAAGAACGCTGTAGGGAGTGGCGCAGAACCACCAGGACAGCCTGTGGGGGGCAAGCGCTGGTCAGCGGGGCGGGGCCAGAGGGGCCAGAGGGGCCAGAGGGGCCAGAGGAGGGCAGGTGCAGAGAACAGCGCAGAACCCAGCGTCTCGTCATCGCGTGCGGGGTTGAGCCCAAGCTCTGGGGAGGTCAGAGCCGAGTGAGGGAGGGAGGAGACAGAAACAGAAGAAGCCAGTGATAACAGAACGTGATAAAAGCACGCGGTGTCCCTGCTTCTGCAGGCGCTCAGGGAGACCCCTGTTGCCTTTCAGGTCTTCTGGGCCTTGCACCCCCAAAGGGGAGGTGCTCTGAGCAGGATGGGTCTACCTGAGATGACACCTGTGGGGATATTTCACCGAGGAATGGATATACTTGTCCATGTTGCAAACATGGGGAACGTTTCTCTTCCGGAACCTCTTCTGTCATTAGAGGCCAGGGAGAGAGACTCTGGGGAGGAGTCAAATCACAAGCACGTTTGTTCCCTTGGGTGACAGGGAGGTGGCCTAGACCGGTGCCGTCCCAGAACAACACACTGAGAGCCACTCGTGAGGCCTACTGTTTTCCAGGAACTGCATTAAAATAAGTAAAAAGAAACGGGGGCAGTTAATTCTAATAATAGGTTTTTATTTAACCCAATATATCCAAAGTATCATCATTTCAACACGGAACCAATGTAAACATTATTAAGGAGATATTTTACATTCTTCTTTTTACCCTAAGTCTTTGAGATCCAGGGAGGACTTCACGCTGACGGCGCATCACACATCAGACACTATTTTCAAAGGGTCAAGAAAATGTAGTCCAACCCAAACAGGAAAGTTGTATTTAGCAGAATAATATCTGACACTGCTTGAATTTGTAACTCTACATTAACTAGATAAAATTTCAAATTCAGTTTCTCAGTCTCACTAGCCATATTTCAAGAGCTCAGTAGCCGAAAGAGGGTGATGTGGGAAACGAAGGCAAAAGAAAAATTAAATTTCCATACTGCCTTCAGCCCACTGACAAGTCCTCGAAACAGGCAGAGTGACCTTCCTCTAGGGATTCAGCTGCCTCGATGTTACTTTGCTAAGGGCAAAAGACGGTCTTAGCCCGACTCCCAGGACCCTGTAAGTCTACTTTAACATATAGAAATTCCTTTGGAAACTTCCTTTATCTCTACCCCTCAAGATCCATGTTGGCAGTCATCCTCCAAGGATATGACCCAGCGATACACATCTGAAGGGTCTCATGACTAAGGTTTTATTAGACGGTAATAAATGACCTTTTCCTAACAATAGCTAGCCCCCTCAGGGTCCTGGGAACCTTGCTTCCAAAATTCCTTAGAGACTGTTGATGCCTCCCTAACCCCCTCCCAACTTGAAAGTATATAATCAGGGGCGCCTGGGTGGCTCAGTCAGTTAAGCGTCTGCCTTCGGCTCAGGTCATGGTCCCAGGGTCCTGGGATCGAGCCCCACATCGGGCTCCTTGCTCAGCGGGAGCCTGCTTCTCCCCCTCCCTCTGCCTCTCACCCGTGCTTGTGCTCTTTCTCTCTCTCTCACCATCTCTCTCTCTCTGTGTCAAATAAATAAATAAAATCTTAAAAAAAAAAAGGAAAGTATATAATCAGCCCCAGTGCAGTTCTTTCTGCCCATAGGTCCTGTCCCTGTGCTTTAATAAAACTACCTTTTGGCACCAAAGACATCTCAAGAATTCCTTCTTGGCTGCCGGCTTTGAACCCTAACGTCCTTCCTACGTCAGACGGCGGCTGCCATATTGGCCAGCGTGGGCCTCGGCCGTGGTCCCCCCCCACGCACACACACACATTGCCATCCATGCACACAGCACAGACTCACGCACGGCAACCACCGTGTGTCACTCCGTGTCCGTGTGGGTCGTGAGGGACTAAAACTGATGACATGATGGCCTTTGATCTCGAGGAGCTCAGGTGGCCAGGGAGACGAAGGGAGAAAAACAACTGAAGTACAGTGTTAGGTGATGTGTGTTACGGTCGGGGTAGGACATGCAGAATGTTTGGGAGCACAGCTAATGGTCCCCCGCGTCGACTGTGACTCGTATGCCGACATCGATAGCAACGGGATCAAGCCACTGTGACCAAAGCTCCCGCCGTGACCCACGCAACCGTGCCGGGCGCACTGTACACACTCTGCATGTAGTTCTCACACCGGTCCGCCCGGTGGTATGAGGGAGACCGCAGGTCCTGCTTACACACTGTCCGGAATAATACGCAGCAGAGTTGAAAGGCGAACCTGGGCCTGGTCTCTAAGGGCAGCGCCAGTGTCTGTTTAAACATTAATGGGGCGCCTACAGTATACAAAGCATTGTGTAAAACACTGCAAGGGACAGAAAGGTGAGCGAGGTGTGTGAATTCATAGCGGACGAGCTGGGAGCGCACACGCTGGGTCATTAATAGGCGGCCTCTGCAGGTGGGGCGATGAGGGGGTGGCGTGGTGGTTTTGCTTTACTCCCTGTAAAATTTTCTTTTCTTTTTTTTTAAGATTTCTTTATTTATTTTAGAGAGAGCACTTGTCCTCATGCAAACGGGTTGGGGGACGGGTAGAGGGACAGAGAGGGGAAGCAGACTGGCCACTGAGCGCAGAGCCCCAAGGGACTTGATCTCAAGACCCTGAGATCACGAGCTGAGCTGAAACCAAGAGTCAGACGTTCACCAGAGTGAGCCACCCGGGAGCCCCTCCTTGTAAATTTTTTCACAACAAGGATATACTAATGTAAAAAACAATACAAACCAAAAAACAAAAACATGGGCCTGTTTTGAACAGAACAAGATACCAGACAGTAAGGATTCCTGCACACCCACTCACATATGCACCTTGAACATGTTTGCCTAAGTACAACAGAATTAGCCATGCGTAGATTAGGCTATTTTTATGTTTTCTTCTGCTCCAAGCAATTTGTATCTTTGAACAGCTACGCCGCACATCACCGTAAAAAAGATGCTCCTGTGTTGAGTGCGGTTAAGTCTGCTAAATTTGCATGTCTCGCGGGGTGCCATCACTTGGCACAGGCCCCAGTCCCTCCCTAAATAAGATATGTTTGTGGGAACGCAGATGGTTCTCCTCGTATCACCAAGGGTAGCTCTGTCCATCCAGGCAGCCCCCAGCTCGTGGCTTCCCTGTTCAGACACGCGGCTTCCCCTCCCAGGCTCTCCCCGTGCTGGAGACCCCCCAGCCTGCGTCCCTTCCGTTACTCACTTGAGTGGGTACATCTGCAGGGCCATGTCCATGCCTGGAGTGTAGGACAGAAAAGCAGCCAGGAAGGTCTCCTCCATGATCCCAAATATTAGGATCTTGTTTCTGGGAAGAAATGTTGAAGGGTGTGCTGGAGAAAGGGAGGGAGAGAGGTAGGGGAGCCTGGGTGTGAGGGGGAGCGGGGTAGGGGGGCGCTCACTTCATGCCCTGCTGGAAGACTGAGTTGCGCCGGGTCTTGCAGATGATGAGGTCGGCCCACTGCACGACCACAATGCTGGCAAAGAAGGCCGTGTGGCAGGTGAACTCCAGCACCTTCCGCTGCTCGTAGGTCTGCGGGGGCGGGCAGAGTGGAGACGGACCGTGTCAGAAGGGATCTGGATCTACCTCATAGGCTTCTTCCTTCTCCCGCCTTCCTGGACCCCAAGGCCGAGTTAGGTCTTAGGCCCCCACACTTCCCACCATCTCGTCTCAGCACTTCCCGTGTTGGGTTGTGAGTGGTTGACATGCTTCCCTGACCCACCGAGAGCAACTCAAAGGTAAGCACCTGTCTCATTGACCTTGGCGCCGCCCTCCCATGCTTAGTTCAGGGGGTGGCTCCGAAGTATTCAGCAGGTGAACAAGAAGGGTGGTGTGAGGGGGAAGGCAGACTCGGAGAGCAGAGTCAGAGGAAAGAGCTCCGAAGGGGAGGGCGGGCCGGAGGGCATCCACCGTGGAGAAGAGAAGGCCCGAGGGGGCGGCACAGGAGAGGAGCGCTCATGCACCCATTGGGTCTTCCTTGCATCCATAGTTTCCACATAAGGAACCTAAGTCTAGTGGGGAAGATAAGTAGGCTGGCCAGCCAGCGTCATAGGAGGTCCCGAGAGAGGTCAGAGAGGACTTTGGGAATAGAGAAGAGACGCATCTCCCTTAGATGGGAGAAAAAAGGCCATGTTTCAATGATGAAAACATCATGGTTCTAACTGGTAGATTGAATAAAGAATTTGAGAATGTGGAGGACTGACGACAAGATGTATCGAGCCTCATGGGCTGTGGCACTTGGAGGGAAAATAACGCCTTAAGTGATTGGAACACAAAGGCTGGAAGTTGATGGGCCCCATGCTGCGCGGGGAGTGAGTCCCACGGGCCCATTTGTGATGTTAGGTCGCTCCCGCCACTGCCGTCGCCGTCGGCCTATGGCCAGCCACCAGCACCCCAGTGCTCTGTGGTCGCTGGCAGATTTTAGCTCTGACGCCCTGACTAGCCCTGCTCCTGTCCTGGATTCTGGGGATTCAAACATCCATGTGGATGATCCTTCCACCACCATGGTTTCAGCGTCCCTCAGTCTCCCTCTCCAGCGGTGTGGCCCTCCACTCCCCACCTGGCTTGCTGGCGCCCATGTCACGCCCCGGATCTGTCCTTGCCAATAGCTAGTTTCTCTGTGATTTCCATTTCAAGCATCTCTTCTCTGACCACCACTTGATCTCTCCATCCCGCCCACTCTGGTGTCTCAATTCCAACACTTCCTGGACTCTACTCGGACTTAAGTTCCATTGACCCTGTAGCTTACATATTTGGTTGTTTTCTGTCTCCCCTCCCACCCCCTGCCCCTCACTAGAACATAAAGTCCAGAAGAGCAATAACTTGACCATATTTGTTCAATACCAGACCCCCAGGGCCAGAAGAGTATCTGGTACCTAGAAGATGCTTCACAAATGAATGAGTGGTGATCAGTGGAATTAATGGCGAGAGGTATATAGAAGGTAGAGAGCTCTCCCTGCTTCTAGCAGTCTGCGGGGGTGGGGGATGGCTCTGTATGCGATTATCTGAAGATTACGGCAATGGAAGAGACATAGACCCTGCCTTTATGAACTTTATTCCTCAGGGCGATTGTTCTCAACCCATTCTGCAATACCTCCAGATGTCTTTGATGTAATTTGGTGTTACTTCAAATTAATTTTAATTACCTTTAATTTATTACAAATAAATACATGTTAAGCTGCGTCCTGGCAGCAGGGAGATGGTATCAAGATATAAAACTAATAAAGGCTGGAGTTGAGGATCGAGGAGATGCTGACAATGTAATGACTTTGGGCATCATTGGGCCCTGGAGCAATGTTGGTGGCTGGGAAGATTGACCCCTGATGGCTTCATGGGCCTCGGCTAGGGGAAGCCAGGTGTGTACAAGGGGCACCTTTCCAACAACCAGGATTCTAACACACTTTTGAGAAACCTACAGTTAGCTTGGTTTGGAGGCATCATGGTGAAGGAGGAAGGTGTTGGGCAGGAACCAGTACAGAGCTCCCGTGAAGCCCTTCTAGAGATGCTCTGTGGGACTTGGAACAAGCCGCAAAATCTTTCTAGACTCGGTTTCCTTGTTTACAAAGTGATGATAACAGACCACGTGTCTTCTATAGACTTTGCATCATCTGTGGTCCTATGATTCTAGCAATAATTGGTGTCACATCACCCACTGTTTTAGAAATTAGGACAGGCATGTTCACAGGTAGGAAAAAGCATACTTACTAAAATTCTTGAATACATCCTGTTGGCTAGAGGGCTTCAGTTTGAACCTCATTCATCTTGGGTTTTACAAAAGACTACTACAGAGAGGCATCCTCTAGGTTTAACAAGTTTAGAAAGGTGAGAAAGGGAGATACAAAGCACATAGATTTTCAGACTTGAAGTCGTATTATTTGAACTCCCATGGAGGGAGGAAGCGAAACAGAGAGAAGAGTATTTGGTACCTAGGAGATGCTTCATGAATGAATGAGTGGTGATCAGTGGAATTAATGGCAAGAGGTATTTAGAAGGTAGAGAGAAGAGAGAGAGAGAAGACCCAGCACTCACTTTGGGGGCGATGATGCCTAGAACCTGGAAACACAGAAATCAGCCCCCAAAAGTTGACATGATGAGGAAGACCTCCAGGCCCAAGGAAGCTGAAAGATCCAGCAAGGTAAGGACAGGTGACAGACAGCAGGAATGAACAGAAATGAAGTCATCATTTGAAGTCTTCATTTGAAGAGTATTTGCCGACGTGATGGGAGATTGAGGTCACGTAAGACTGGAGATGAGGTATCATCTCTTCTCCAGTATTCTCCACTCTTCCCTGTCCCTTCTTCACCCTTACTGGTCACTGTCTCAGGCGTTACCTCTTCAACTCACCCACTGTTGTCCGTAGCTGTCCTCCAGGTCATTGAAGAACCGGTCCTCCCAGTTGAGGCGGATGCCTAGCAGGTCAATAGGCTTGAAACCATTCTCGGCCAGGATCACAAAGTAGGTGAAGAATCCAGCCAGAGCCTGAATCATCCCTGTGAATGACAGTCACAGGACAGAGGAATGTGGTTCAGAGAAGGACCTCAAAAGGCAGACCATGGAAGGGGTTGTGGCCAGGTTCTAGCTGGGCTGCTGTGTGTCTGAGCTTTTAGTGCTGAAGATGCTTGCCATCAGCGACCTGATCCCTTCATCTCTGTAGGATTTGTCTCCAAGCCCTGACATTTCTTTTGGAGCTCTAACCCAGAGTCATCTTTGAGTCACATAATCAAAACTGAAAGGACCCTGGAGAGGATTTATTCTCTTTCCCTGAGCGAGCACTGGACTCTTCTGGGTCCACTTCCTCTTACATGTGGACCCTCATCAGGTCCTGTCCTCTCCTCGCACCTCCCCCACTGCCCCTTGCCTGTCCCTTAGTCAGCACCTCTGCCTCCAAGCCTGGCCATGCGGTGGCGGACACCAGTGTTTGCCTACCAACTGCTGAGCTGTGCACCAAGTCGATTCTCACAACAATTGTAAGCTACTATTTACCTTCCAGAGGTGGGAAAACAAGCACAAAAAAGATTCAGTCCTCATTCAAGGTCATACAGGTAGTAAGTGGTGAAACTGGGATTCAAACATAGGTCTGGCTCCTAAATCTGTGCTTTTTCTATGTGTTTCCTCCTCTAGATATTGGGGTGATCTCCCCTGTCCATCCCTCACCTGCTCCCTGAAACATTGCACTGGCAATTTGAGAGCAAAGACTTCTAACGGCTCTCCAGTGTCTTTCGAGGCTGGCCTGGGGTAAATGCTACCTGTATCCACAGCCTCATCCTCTCCTGCTCCTTTCTCAGGAGCAAAGGCCTCCCCAAACTGGTTATTGGCTCTTCTGCAAGCAGGCATGTGAGTTCCCCTCCTCTGGCTGACCGTACATCTGCGATCTTCCAGTACCAGGCGCAAGTCCTGTTCCCTCCACACGGCCTCCCTGACTGTCCTCCTGGCTCCTGAGCCCCCTGCTCTGTTCTCTTCTCGCACGTCCTGTACACACTCATTTCTCAGCACTGGGAAAGATGCTATCATTTTATGTATGTCTGTTCCTTCTCGGCTGGACTCTTAAATCAAGGGCAGATCGCACATCAGTGGCTCTTTGTGTTCCGGGGGCCCAGCACAGAGTTTGTCGTCATGAAAATATCTCCCTGACTCCAATGGCCTGGCAGGTGCAGCCTCTCCCCACACCCCAGCCCCCCATATCTCTGGCCGCACCAGTCTGTCCATAGGCCATGCCGATGAGGCGGTGGTTCACCAGATTATCGCTCTTTGGATTCCGTGGGGCCCTCTTCATGATGTCACTTTCAGCTGACTCGTAAGCCAAGGAGATGGCCGGGACCTGGAGGATGGAGGGTGGGGGTGACAAGGGACACAAAATTGAGAAGGAAACACAGAAGTAACTCGGTTGAGCTCTGTCCCTCCCCCTGGACACAGACTTTTCCTGCTCCCCAGTCCTCTCGTGGCAGCTCTGCGAGCAGGGTCCCAGTTTGGGGCTCACCATGTCAGTGCCCAGGTCGATACAGAGGATGGTTACGGTGCCCAGAGGTAGAGGGATACTGAGGATGATGAAAAGCAGGAAGGGGGTGATCTCGGGGATGTTGCTGGTCAGGGTGTACGCGATGGATTTCTTCAGGTTGTCGAAGATGAGGCGGCCTGGGGGAGGAAGGCCACTCTTCTGTGACAAGCGCAGAGAGGACACCACCCACACACCGGCTCCTGGACAGAGAATGCTACAAAGCAGAGTCACAGCCCATGGAAAGGTCTGGAGGTCCGAGACCTCGACCCAGTCCTCGCTCCCAGCTTTGTCCCGAATCACGTGACTCTTCATTAGCGCCGTGCTCTAGGAGCACGCCATGTCTGAGTGCTCCTTGTTCTTGGATTCCGTGGGGCTAATAGCACCTGATCCCTGAGAATGAAACAGGGCTGGGCTGGGCTGCTACTTAGAGATGTCTGAGAACGCCAACATAAAAGCCATTAGAGGTTGAAGGCTGAAGTGGAGAGAGTCCGGACTTGGGTTCCAATCCCATTCTCTGCCGCAAGAGCTAGTGACGTTGGGCAGCTCCCCAAGCCTCATTCCTCCTGCCTTGCAAGATGGCTTGAGTCCTTCCCTGATGACCCTTTCAAAAACTGTAACCCCAGCCCCATTGCACTGATCTTGTAATATACTATGCAATTTATTTTACTGTCTGTCTTGCTCCACTAGAAATTAAGGAGCATGAGGGCAGGGATTTGTGCCTTTTTATTTCCCATTGTTACATCCCAGGATCTAGAATAGAACCTGGTACATGGTTGGTGCTCAAAAAATGAATTGAATTGAATGGATACCAAATACTGAGCAAAGTGTCAGGATCATACTAGGTTTCAGTAAAACGGTATAACTATTATTCTTATGTGGCTTGTCATAGGGTTCAGCAAGATGACTGCAGGCAGAAAGCAGGGAGCCCAGGAAGCAGGAATCTGGGGCTCTCCTGCTCACCAGTGGGTGTGGTCTTCAGAACTCTCTGGGAAAGTGGGTGCTTGATTCGGCTCATGCAGTCAGTTCCTAGATCAGCCTGCAGCTGATCTCATTGTATCAACATCATTCAGGCAACAGGTTCCTGGGGACCCCGGAGATTGTGGCGGATGGAGTCGTCCCAGGGAAGGGCTACATCCTGGAACCTGCTGCAGACCCACTGGAATGTGTGTGAGGGACCAGGGGATACTCTCTAGACCAGAGTTCCCGTCTCCTTCACAAATCTGCACTTGCCTCCCACCTCATACAAAAGGGCTCCTGGCAGTGATGTTCCAACTACGGCCAAGTCTAATTTACAGAATTTCGTCTTACACTGATTATTCCCAGTCTGTACGGGGTCACGGAGGTGGAATGATGGGCAAAGGGAATGACAGAACGCACACCAGCTCCCGCCTGTCACCTGAGTTGACGGGCACCCTGCCCCCTCACCCTCCTCCACGCCCGTGACGATGGAGGCGAAGTTGTCGTCCAGCAGGATCATGTCGGCGGCCTGCTTCGACACGTCGGAGCCCGTGATGCCCATGGCGATGCCGATGTCAGCCTTCTTCAGCGCGGGGGAGTCGTTCACGCCGTCCCCGGTCACTGCTACAACGGCCCCCTGGACGAAGCACAGAAGGAGTGAAGTCATCACTGTGTCGGATCGAGACCAGTCCCAGAGGTCACTCTGATCCCATCATCCCTTGTTTCTTTTCTTTTTTTTTTTTTTAAAGATTTTATTTATTTATTTGACAGAGAGAGACACAGCGAGAGAGGGAACACAAGCAGGGGGAGTGGGAGAGGGAGAAGCAGGCTTCCCGCGGAGCAAGGAGCCCGATGCGGGGCTCGATCCCAGGACCCTGGGATCATGACCTGAGCCGAAGGCAGACGCTTAACGACTGAGCCACCCAGGCGCCCCTCATCCCTTGTTTCTTAAAGTCCTCATGCTTGGCCCTTCCTTCTTCTGCTCCTCCTGAGATGTGAAAACTCTCAGGGGGCCCCCAACTGAAGCCCGTCTCGGGACTCGAGACAGGGTGCTCTTTGGGGTCCCCCCACCCCGCCAGCCCGAGGAGGTTTGGGGCAGAGCTGGGCCGGGCCCCCCCGAGTCGCCCCCGTCCCCTCACCAGCCTCTGACAGCCCTCCACGATGATGAGCTTCTGCTGCGGGGACGTCCGCGCGAACACGATCTCCGTGTGGTTCGTGAGGATCTCGTCCAGCTGCTCCGCCGTCATGTCCTTCAGGTCGGAGCCGTGCACCACGCACGCCTTGGCTTCCCTGAGGGAAGGAGGTCAAAAGCCCCTGCAGAGTGCTCAGAGTTCCCCAGAGGTCCTGGTGCCTCTGTCCAGCCTCCGCCATACCATCCTGTTTCTGCCTTCAGCCCGGCTCCTCGCTTGTCCCCAGCCACCCACTGTCCCCGGACGGACACGCTGCACCCCTCCCCGCCTCCAACCCGCTCCTCCTTTTGCTCTGCGTCCTTCCACCCACTTCCTCTGAAAACCCACTGACATAGTCACTGGGTCATTTTCCTATTACACTTTACTTTGCAATAAGTAAACCCTACACATCCGACCTACTACAGGAGCCTCTAGGAACTGTAGCGAGGGGGTCGGGGTGGGGCGGCTGAGGATGGAGGGCAAACACTGCAGATCTGAGTTCTTTAGGGGCCCCACCTGGTGTTGATCTGGCTGATAGGGATCTGGAGCTGCGCAGCCATGTCCTCTGCTGTCTCGTTGCCTTCTGATATGATGCCCACACCTTTGGCGATGGCCTTGGCTGTGATGGGGTGGTCCCCGGTCACCATGATAACCTGGGTTGGGAAGGGAAGGAAGGGGAGCAGAATCATCTTCAGGGGGTCCTGGACGCTTTGTCTTTCTCTCCAGGACCTAATGGATCACTACCTTCATTCCACAGGGCTATTCGTAGTAGTCCCCAAGGACTTCTGCTATGGTGGCTTCATCCACCGGGACTGGGTCAGGACCACCAGACCATAACACATAGAACAGTTTGGGTTCTAGATTTCCCGGGCATAAATTGGGGATTTGGGTGTATTACTATATTCCGATTTTCACTGAATTGTTCCAGAAGCTGTTCTGTTTCTTTAAGCTCAAAAGACAAACACCTACACATAGACCAAATGGTAATAAAGGGACATCTGGAATAATCCATCTGCCTAGCAAAATATCCTCTAGGCCCAGGTGCGTTCTGACCCTCACTCTTCCTCACCTTCCCCCCGTGGCCTCCCCTGGGTTCCAGCCCTTTTGCTGATGCCCTGTCCCCTGGCTCCCCAAAGGTCAGGTGCCTGGCTCCGAGCTGTCCTAGCATTCTGTTCCTTCTGCGTGTCTGCACTCCTCCTGCTCCGGGTGGGGAGGGCTTGTCTCTGTCTGCTGGCCCGAGCGCTCTGCAAGAATGGGCCGAGTCCAGGCTCCTCGTGAAGCTTTGCTCTTGCGCAAAGCCTAGCCCATAGCTGCCGTTCCACAAACAGCCATCAGATGCAGGAATGAAAGAAGGACGGCTTCTTGAGAGTCACGGCGCCAGGCTCCCGAGTGCCCTCCGGGCGCACGGCTTTCCCTGGCTCCGACGGAGGGAAAGGCAGCTGTGAGGCTGTGACTGAACTGTCCTGGGAAGGTCCTGGAAAGGTCCGTCTGTTTGCTTTCAGAGCATGGAAACAAGGCTGTAGGGAGTGTTTCCCAGAGCCCGCCTCGCTGTGCGCTGGCCTGAGAGCAGCGTGACTCCAAGCCCGGCTTCCTGGAGGGAGGTGGTGACGCAGAAGTCCGTGTGGCCACCAGAGACCAGCACGGCCACTGTGCCCACAGCACGGACGGCGAGTGTCCCCATCTCACCAACGCGGCCCCACGGGGTACCCGGGGAGGGTCTGGGAGGGAGCTGCATGCGAGCTCACAACGTTCCCGATGTGATGCAGGCCGAGCCCTCCGTGCTGCCCTTCAGGCTCCCTGCGCCCGGACAGCCCCGCAGCGGCTCATCCGTGGTGACCGGGGGGCCCAGAGGGCAGGTGCGCCGTCATCCTGATGCCCCCCCCGCCCACCCCGAGCACTCTGGCTCAAAGGGGCCGTTCCGTAGTACTTTCTGGCAGTCCCACCTCCAGGCCAGGCTGGAGAAAGAAAAACACAAAGTACCCCCTTCCCCACCCCACCCCCGCCCCTACTGAGTCCCCAGGACGCGATTTCGCAGCGCCCAACAGATGTGCGGTCCTGCAGAGCGGCTCCCTCTGAGGTGAAGGACGTCTCCTGGTTTCTGGGATTCGTCAGGGACTGAAGGACTCTCATTTCCAGCTTGTGGGTGTTGGCGTACCTCCGCTGTCCCCACGTAGTCTTGCGAGCTGCCCTCTTGTTCCCTCGTCCCTTCTCTTCCCGTGTGGGGCCCATCGGAGCGACGGAGTCCGGTGTTGGTGACACAGCCGTAGGTCTCACGGCCAGACTGCGGTTCTCGGAGGAGCCGGGTTCAGGGCGAGGCCCAAACACCTTCACGGCCCCCACAGCCTCAGTGAGTGGCAAATATAACGGATACTTGTATTTATGTTTTAATTACATTTATTCCAAAGGCCCGAGCACGTGGCTCTACCTGGGAAGTACCAGCCCTGCGACCACCTCCTTGTAAGAACTTTGCTGCCCTGTGACCCCAGGGCTCTCCGATCGGCTCCGCATCAAGGCCACTTTGGTGTTGGCCCTGGAAGGGTCTACCCTACGCGACAACCCGCCTATGTCTATCACATTTGTCTTCCTCGAAGGATGGCATCATGTGTGTGTTTTACACTCCCCTATAGGGAAAGGGGGCTGATTCAGAATTTCTCACCGAGTCTGCCAAACTTCTGCCAGCTTCGGGTCCAGAAGAAGTGAGAAATGATAATGCGAACTGTAAGCCTATGCCCAGAACACGGACTGGCCCAGAAAGCCCCCGGGCCTCCTGCTTCAGCAGCCAGCCTCGGACTCGCCTGCCTCGGGCGGTCACGACACCCAGGCTAACTCAGCCCTTCGGCCCCATTCGGGCCTCCCCACCTCGGGGGCAATTGTAAGTCTCTTCTTCTTGCTGTAAGGGACCCACAAATCCCCAGATGAGATGCATTTCACATCCCCAGTATAATTCCCCATTCCAACAGCCACCTCAATGCTCAGGAAACTCAAATGGGCCCTTCTCCAGCTAGCTCCCATGATGTGGTGTGGGGGCTTCGAGAGCCGGGGGAGGTCGAGACGTTGGCCATCCTATGCAGATGCAGACGTGCTGCTTCTGCAGAGAACCAACCGCCCAAACAGCGTGTGGTGATTAAGGAACTCACTCTGAATAGTTCCTCCATCCGTCCCTCGGTTCTCACTCCAGCCACAATCATTGAACTTGGCATGGCCCAGCTGCCCCCAGACAAACTGCCGACAGTCAAAGTTCTAAGATAAAGCCAGCTCCAACAGATAGCATCTCGTTCTCCCTAGATACCTCCAGCGCCCCCCACCCTCCAACCTGCTGTCCCCCAGGCCTGGGATCCAGAATATCAGGCATGAGCCGGAAAGGCGTCAGTCTCTGACCTGTGAGGATGTAGGTGAGTCTTAGAATCTGACCTGGAAGCGGGGTACAGAACGTCTCAGAACTAGAGGAATCCCATGCAGTCCGAGCCCCCCCGGCCAAGGAGGAGTTCCCACCTCTGGGAGTGTGCTCTGCAACTGTGTTTCACTCTTTTTGGTTTCTAGCTTTGACGCCTGGACGAGTGCCTGTTGGTGTAGCTGTTCGCCCCGAGTCAGGTGCAACCAGGGTTCAGCTCTCTGTGGCTCAGCCTCTCTGTCATCCACTCCAGCCCCAGCCCCTTCCCAGGAGCACCTTTCCCTGACATCTTCTAGCCCTTTGCTACTCCTGCTGTGGTCTGCAGACCGGCGGCAAGGGCATCACCTGGGAGCTTGTTACAAATGCAGAATCTCAGGGTCTTAGACCTGCAGAATCAAGATTGTGCATTCCGACAAAACCCCTAGATGAGTCACGTGCACAAACCCTAGGACACTGGTTCTCAAACTTACCTGCCTAGTGAAATCTCTAAGAAAGTTTTAAGAAAGGGGGCGCCTGGTGGCTCAGTCGCTTAAGCGTCCGCCTTCGGCTCAGGTAATGACCTCCGGGTCCTGGGATCGAGCCCTGCATCGGGCTCCCTGCTCAGTGGGGAGTCTGCTTCTCCCTCTCCCTCTGCTCCTCCCCCCTGCTTGTGTGCTCTCTCTCTCTCTCTCTCAAATGAATAATCAATAAATAAAAATCTTAAAAAAAGAAAGTTTGAAGAGTACAAATGTCTGCATCCTGCCCTGAGAGTTTCCAATTTAATGGGTCTGGGGTGTGGCCTAAGCATCAGATTCTGTTTTAAGTTTATTTATTTATTTAAGTAATCTTTATACCCAATGTGGGCTTGAACTCACAACCCCAAGATCAAGAGTCGCATGCTTTACCGAATGAGCCTGCTGGGGGGGCCCGGGGGGGCCCTAGGCATCAGACTTTTAAAGGTCCCCTGGTGATTGTAATGTTCAACGCAAGACAGGATTCTAACTACAGAAGAAACTTACTATTTCCTATTAGGTAGTCTCTTAAGACTAAAAATCGTAAGCTCAAGGAAACAGACATCCATTAAACCAAGATTATGAAGAACCTACTCTAGGCAAGGCTTCCTGCTGTTGCTGCAAGTTGTGACGGGTCGGGGGGCTTCCGGGATATGGTCAGGAGTTTACCTTAATCCCTGCGCTACGACACTTGCCCACAGCATCAGGCACTGCGGCTCGGGGAGGGTCAATCATGGATATGAGTCCCACAAAACAAAGGTTATCCATGGGAAAATTGATTTCATCTGTATTAAACTTGAATCCTTTGGAGAAAGTGCTAGGCAGATTCAAGAAGCAGAACCCTGGGGAGAGACAGAGGGACCAGTAGTCATTCAGCGGCCTATGTCCCTGTCTCGCTCACCCCAACATCTTCGAAATTTCACCCCACAAATAACCATTTGGGTGTCATTCTTTCTGGGTTTCTTCCGAAGCCCCTCACCTAGCACGCGTTCCCCCAGGCCTCCCAGTTCCATGTAGGCTTTCTGGAAGTCTTTCCTCATCTCATCGTCCATGGGGTACTCCACCCCCTTCAGAAGGTAAGAAGAGCAAAACTCTAAGATCCTCTCCGGAGCCCCCTTCATCATCAGTACGTGGGTCTGGGAGCTGTCGTCCTGCAGGTGGATGGACATCTAGGGAGGAGAGAGGAAGAATCCTTGTGGCAGGAGGAGGGAGCAAGGGTTGGGGCAGAAAAGCAGGGGAAAGGTTTTTGAGGGTAAAACAACAGGCAACCCGTTTCATATCCCCCTCCCCATTTCCTTTGTCCCCTAACCCCAGTGCAGCCCCCTCCCTCCAGGCAAATCTGACTCAGGGTCAAGCCCACCCGCCCTCCTGTCCCGGGATCCCAGCCCGGTGTTATTTGCACAGGAGTCCCTGCTATCTCTGCAGGAGCTGAGAGCAGAAGCAGGACTCTAACTTTCTCTGCTTCCTCTCTGTCTGGAAAGCAGAAGTGTGGGCCGGGCAGAGGCAGCTGGGTAGACGGGAAGAGAAGGTAGGGGCCACAGTCCTGTGTCCCCCCAGCAGGAATGCTTTGTGACCTCAGGTCAATCCACCGAACCTCTCAAAACCTTAGTTCCTTTGATACGATGCAAAAGATTCTGTGTTTCCGACTTCATTGGGTTTTTATGGGACACAATACAGTCAAAAATCCGCATATATCTTTTGACTCCCCCAAAACCTAACTACTAATACAGTTTGCTGGTGACCCAAAACCTTACCAATGACATCAACAGTCAATTAACACATATTCTGTATGTTGTGTATTATATGCTGTGTTCTTATAGTAAAGTGAGCTCAAGAAAAGAAAATGTTAAGAAAAATCACAAGGAAGAGAAAATCCACTGACTGTACTGTGTTTATCGAAAAACATCGGTGTTTAACTGGACCTACGAGGTTCACACCGTGCTGTTTGAGGGTCAGATTAGTTGTTAAAAAGTACTTTGAAAACTACGAAGCACAATCCAGATTACGTCATCGTAATCCCTTTGCCACTCTCCCGACAGTGCCAGGGGCTAGTGGTGGGGTTGGGGTTGGGGTCGGGGTCAGGGTCGGCCTGGTGGGCTGGGGGCAGGGAAGGCCAGATTCACAGTGAATCTCAGGAGACCAGAGGCCAGGAGGAGAGAGGAGTGAGATGCATTTCGGTTTTGCGTTTTCCCTGGATCCTTGATCTGTGAACAGGAACTATGATAGGGTTCCTCTTTGAGCCAGGAACTTCCCGTTATGAAGCCTGTTTGGTCACCAAACCAGCACCTGAAAGGAGCAGGTGCAGAGGGGCCGGACCACACTGCCCAGAGGGTAACCAAGGTGGGAAGCCTGTGTGTAAAGTGCTGTTAAAACCGTCCCATGAGAAACCTTCAAATATTTCCTATAACTCTCAGTTATATTCAAAATATGCCTAAGCAGTTAAGAGGAAAAATCTTAACTTGTTGAAGCAGAAAGCTGTAAGAGGTTTAAAAAGCTTGATTTCCTGAGTGCTTAATACGTATTTGTTCCCTATTTACTGGAGATTATCGGAGGTGGCAGCAAGACCTACTTATAAGTCAGTAACTTGGTCACAAAAAAATCACATCTTGATAGAAAATTACAGATAAAAAGGTGGGAGGGGGCGCCTGGGTGGCTCAGTCGTTAAGCGTCTGCCTTCAGCTCAGGTCATGATCTCAGGGTCCTGGGATCGAGCCCCATGTCGGGCTCCCTGCTCCGCGGGGAGCCTGCTTCTCCCTCTCCCTCTCCCTGCCGCTCCCCCTGCTTGTGCTTTCTCCCTCTCCTTGTCAAATGAATAAATAAAATCTTTAAAAAAAAAAGTGGAGAAATCTGGGAATATCAGGACAGAGACCCTTCCTTTCATTTCAGTCTGAGAGCAAGGAAGAGATGAAGCCTGCAGGTGACCGAGTGCTGGGACAGCCTCGCAGAGCCGGGGGCTCCAGCCGCACCCAGAGCCCACCCCTGAGGGCAACGCCCGGCTGGCCGAGCTCACTGGTGGGGGCGTCACGGAGGAGGATCGTGCCCTTTGCACGTGATACTCAGAAAACACACTAATCTAGTCGTTTTGGGGAAAGTTGCTATTTTGTTGGCCATCCCAACAAATGTCATGGATATGTTTTGCTTTTATTTTAAATCACATGAAGGAAGAAGTATCTACTTCTTTGCAGGCACAGGCTTTAATCTGGTCCTGCCAAGCACAGAATTCTTGTCTGGGTTGTGAGGCCACTGAACGTCAGAAAAAAAAGTGAAATAAGTTTGCAGTGTGGGCTTAGGAGACCTATCTTATTACACGGACTGAGAGTCAGCTGAGACAAAAAAACTCGGGATCTATTTCTTTAACTCTTACTTGTTCAGTGTTCAATATGAAAAGGCAATTGGGCTTTAAAAACTCAAAACTCTATATAGCTTTTGTCATTTTATTATTGTTTTTTTAGTTATGATTTTTTTCCCTTGTGAGGAAAATTTGGGGGATCTACTACTCTCTTAGCAACTTCCAAATACAACCCTTGATGAGTTTGCCTGCGCACAGGCCTTGCTAACCTCCTGTGTGTTGTTCTGATGTTAGCACCGTGCTGCTAAAGCGAGCACTCTTCTGCGGTTTCTAAGACAGGAAAACAAAACTGACTTTTTGGGAGTCTCGTTTCTTCTCTGTTACCTACACCTGAACGTCTGCCCTTCATGGTAGCCCATGAACTTGGAGGATTCCCCTCCCCTGAGCAAACTGTGACTGTCCTGCGGGCCCCAAACCTGACTGGTGGCGCTCCAGTTGTGGGGGCGCCCCCCCCACAGCCCCCTCTTCCAGGTGTGTGGGACCTCCCATGGGAGGGTCCCACTGGCTTGCTGGCTGTCCCCTGCACTCGGGGTTAGTGCCCACCACCGCCCCTCAGCCCGCGTATCTCCTTCCCTTGTCACGCCTCTCTGGGTAGCGGGTAAAATGCCCCTGAGAGACGAAAACCTTCGCAAATGTGCTGGAGCGCTCGCCCCGCCACCTACCTGATGGCAGGTGCTAGAATCCAGGCGTGGAATGCAATCAGGCGCTTCCGGGGAGTGCCTTGCAAACCCAGCCTTATCCTGCAGGGGCAAACCTTGCAGGAGCCACAGAGATGCCTCCGAGGGCTGCCCCAGGCTCTACCGTGAGTGTCACCAACCAGCCTGTCCTACCCGCAGGACACTTCCCACGTGCTCTCTCCACAAGAGACGGAGCCTCGCTCTCTGCTTGGGGTCGAACGCCTCTTCCTTTACCACCTGCTCCTCCCTTTCCCTGCTGGTCACTTTCCCTTGAGGTGAGCCTTCCTCTTAATGGGGATGCTGGGTATCCACCGTCTCCATTCTGTTGTTCAGAGGGGAGGCTGAAGGCGAAGGCAAAGCTCCCATTTCCCCAAACGACGAGCCCACCCCCGACCACCATTCTACCCTTGTGGGTTCTGTACCTGGTACTTGTTGGTGGAATTAAAGGGGATCTCTGCCACCTTGGGGTTTTTCTCTCTCATTTCCTTCACAGAGCTGTATGACTGCTCGATGAACTTGAGGAGGGCTGACTCGGAAGCATCCCCTGCTGTTGCCCGCTGCCGGGACGGGGTTTGTAGGGTGAGCCCGAGGGATACGGCACAGGGCGAGGGGTGCAATGGGGCGGACCCTAAGCGCCAGGATAGAGATTTCCAGGGAGAGGGCGGGGCATGCCCTTGACACGGAGGCATCGTCTCCCCCCGCAGGCCTGATACCTTAGCAATGGGAAGGGTCTCCTGGTGAGCCTTAAAGTCAGCTCGGTTGCAGAGGCCGGCGATTCGGGCCAGGATGAACCAGGTCGCAGAGCCCTTGGCAAACGTTTTCCCTAGGGAGAAGGAGAGGCTGTGAGCAGGATGGGGGTCGGGAGTTTAAAGCAGGGACTTACTTGCATCCTGCTCTGTCCCCCAGCACTTGACAGAGGAAACCCTCGTCTGCACTCAGGGCCCAGCCATCTCCCGTGTCCGCACCCCCCCCCCGGCCCCTCCACGCGTGGCTCACCCACACCACTCGAATCACCAGTCTGCTCTTCGCTGGTGTCAGCCTCGTATATGGTCTTGTCGAACCACATGTGGGCCACGGTCATGCGGTTCTGGGTGAGGGTGCCCGTCTTGTCCGAGCAGATGGTGGAGGTGGAGCCCAGCGTCTCCACCGCCTCCAGGTTCTTCACCAGGCAGTTCTTCCGCGCCATGCGCTTGGCGGTCAGGGTCAGAGACACCTAAGGCCATGAAGGGGGCTGAGAATTAATGGCGACGAAGTGCTCAGCTGCTCACACCACTTTGTGTTTGGGAAATCGGATCGTTTGTATTGCTATTGTAATTTTTGGAACTTCTTTCCCTTTTGTGTCCACCTAGTCTTTAGCGATTCCACGTCCGGCCACAGGAAGGAAATCAGGAGAGTGATGGTGTCCGTGCTTCACAGCTCGGAAAAAAGCGCATCTTCCTTCACCAGGGGAACATAGCGTGTGACCTTGTCCCTGGAATACTCTGCTCCCCCAGGATCCTTTCGTCTTTTCTGTTCAGCAGCCCCTTTCCGGTCAAGTTCAGGGACCATGTCAATAGCTAACCTTTCATTGTGGGGTAAGGGGGCTGGTACCAATAGTTAGAAAAAAAGAAGAAAACAGGGGAGAATCATGAAGTCGAGAAGGAATATTGCACCATTGGAAAGGACTTGAGAAATTATTTAGACTGGGACATTTTTGTTGACATTAATTATGTGGACCATACGTTCAGTGAACATCAGGTGTGGCAGGGTTGTTTTAAAAACTAATCAGTTCTTAGGCTATGGTTATATTAATACAGAATTCTAATCGCGGGGTTATGATTTATTTACATATTATCACTAGTCCTGAGGTTTTTGTGCTAACCAACCACACCCTGAGTATTATTCTCATTTCTATTTTAAGAAGGATATTGATAATCTAGAGCATAGCCCCAACAGGTGATCAGTAAGCCAAGGGGTCAGAAGACCGTGTCCTGTGAAGAACAACTAGAGGAAAGGGGACAATTTCACCTCCCACCGGGGAGTCTGAGGAGACATGATGGCTCCCGTCAATCAAAAGCGTAGTTTGTAAAAGAGAGAGAAATGACTTGTTTTGTGTTTCTTCAGATGGGAAAACTGGGACCAAACAGGAAGTCGTATTTCTGCTCAACACAATGAAATCCAGCTAGAGCAACCCAGCGGTGAAATGAGCGGAGACCGAAAGGGGCGGGCTTCCCAGGACTAGAAATAATCATCATCTCCCATGGATTGTGCACAAGATATTCAGCATTGGTGGAAAGGTTGGATTTCTAAGGGCTTTGAAGTCCTTTCCAATAAGATTCTGTAATTCTGAATTAATCTTCCTCTAGAAACCGATGATTAATTAAATTGACGCCTGGAGATGTTCCGTGATTTGACCAAGTTCACTGGCTGGTACAGGCTAGACTAACTCACTGCTGGTGACAGAATCTAAGTGTTTTCTGCACGGCAACTCATGGAGAAGAAAGAGAAGGCACCAGAAAATATGGATGGAGGAAGTCAAGGTCCTGTGGGAGCTAAGTGGTTGACACTTGAGAGATTCACTAGCAAAAGAGATACAAACGATTTCATCCCCTGGGGCGGTGTGTCTGCCCAGAGGCCACCCTCCACCTTGGCTACTCACGGTGACGGTGGCCAGCAGCCCCTCGGGCACATTGGCCACGATGATGCCGATGAGAAAAATGACAGCCTCCAGCCAGCCATAGCCCAAGATCAGCGAGAACCCGAAGAAAGAGACACCAAGGAAGATGGCCACCGCTGTGATCAGGTGGATGAAGTGCTCGATCTCTACAGCAATGGGGGTCTTGCTGACCCCCAGGCCTGACGTCAGAGAGGCGATGCGGCCCATCACCGTGGAGTCTCCCGTAGCGATCACAATGCCCCGAGCTGTTCCTGCGGAGCAACGGGGAGGTCTGAGGTGGGGGCGCTGCTGGCTTTCGTTCCTACAAGGAGAACGCTGTCAGTGGTCACAAGCAAGGTGGACACTCAACACCGTCCGAGAGGCTCTTGTAGTCTATGCTCCTCATATTTAGTTTATACAAGTAAGGTTCTCCTCGCCCGAAAAATCTCTGAGATTTCACAGTTCTCCACTTTCATTGACTCATTGCCTTCCCCGTCAAGAAGGTCTTCATTACACTTAATCTAAATGTCTTCTATTGCCTGTATGTTTCTTACTTTGCCCTCAGCGGCTGAATAGTTTCTAGACCCCCAGGAGTCGGGGCCGCCCTTCAGCTAGAGTCCTCCCTCCCAACATCTGGTTATCCACTACCCCAGTGGTTCTCCGTGGGTGGCTGTTTGCCCACCCAGCAGACACGGAGGCATCTTGGTTGTCCCAGCTGGGGTGGGACGGGCTGCTCCTGGCATCTGGCGGGTAGAGGGCAGGGGTGCAGCTACACATCCTGCAAATGACCGGAGCGCCCCCCCCCCCCCCCACAAGGAAGAATTATGCTGCCCTAATGGTGATAGTATGGAGGCTGGGGAACCGAGCCCCTCCCTGTTCCGCCTGCTGGAGCCAGCCTGACCCCTGCCGGGGAGCGAAGCCGTAGCAGCTCTGGGCCTCTCGCTCCTGGCGCCGCCCCCCGAGTCAGAAGGGGGACTTGGACGTCCTGTTGGGCTTTACACGCACGGGATGCCATGCCGGCCACTCACCTACGTGGCTTGAAATGAGGGGCCTGACAAGGTTCTTGGCTCAGAACAATTTTCCGGCTTTATAAACACAGTGGCTGAAATTCCTTCCCTTTCAAGTCACGGTCAGAATCACCCAGAAAAGCCACGTACTCTAGAAATATCACTTGTTTTAGGATCAGAAGGACTCCGGCTGGGAGTTCAGCTTTCCAGCGGGGCAGCTGTTGGCCCGGGGCCAGCTCCGTACCCGCCGACCCTCGGGCTGCCTCAGCTCTAAGAGGGGATGGAAGCGTCCACGAAGCTGCGAGGAGTAAAGGTTATTCCAGGAGCCTAGGACAGGACTGGGCGCAGTGGAGGCACGCAAATGTTGGTTTCTTTCTTCGTCTAGATGGATTTGGGGTCTTGAGAAGGACTGATACAGAATCATGCGTGGGGCTGAGTAGGGGTGATTCTACTCCGGCAACTCCCACAAACTCCCTGCACAGAGCGGCCGCTGCATGTCCGGGGTGGCCTCCGCTGAGGGAGCCTGAGAGCGGGTTCCCGCCCAGATGGCCACAAGGGGGGTGGTCGTGGTGTCCGGGGGAAGAGTGGCTCCGGTACGAGGCCTCTGCTGATGGGCTGGGCTCCACAGCGGCCGCCCGCCGGAGGGCTGCCTGCTGGGCGTGTTCACAGAGCCTTGTCGAAGACACTACAGTAACTGAGAGGTGCTGGGAGGGTGTGGGGTTGGGGGCGGGGGTGGAGTATGATCCTCGAGTCTCCGCTTTCCTACTGGCTTGTGCTCTTGGACACTGCATTTCATTTCTTTGAGCTCTTCATATGCAAAATAGAGTGCAGGTCTGTTGTGTAGTGTCCTGAGAGTCAGACCCATCTGTAACACTTGGCACACGCCAGGCGTTCAATTAAAAAAAATAGCTGTTTCTTAGATACCCAAACATTTATTCTTAAGCACGAGTAATGGCTTTCACGTGTGTCCCAGAGAGTCTTGCAGGCCTCCTTAAGGGGGAAGGTTGACATGAGACTGAGTCCGTTGTTACCACCTTGGCCAGAACTGCCCCCCAGTTCAAGGGTGTCTTACATTCTAGGAGCAAAGCCAGAGTGTGAGTGGCACCTCTGGTAACTCCAGTTTCCAATGCCAACGCCTCCCTGGAATAGTGAGAAGTTGCGGCTCCTCTCAGAAGAAGACTGACCTAGCAGGGCTGAGTAACTTTCTGCCCTCCTGTGCTATTTTCAGCCCTCCTGTGCTATTTTCAACTTCTAGAGCATAGTCCATTCACCAGCCAGAATAATACGGAGCTGACGATTGCAGGGCACTTCCAACATGGTAGGTTTTGTGCTAAGCATTGTATATGCATGATCTCATTGAATCCACATGAAAATCTACAGGATAGCGACTCTTAGTATCATCAGGGTGCAAATGTGGAAATGGTGGCTTTGAACTTTCACCAAAGGTCATACAGCTCATGAGTGATGGAAGACCTAGACTGTTCACCAGCTCTTACCTACCCAATGACCTTTCGAAGGTAGAGAGTTCCTAAAATCTTTATTTGAATCTCTGCTTTTGAAACTAGGCTATTTATGATGTGATGCTCACCTTCCACACAGTTGGTGGAGAAGAAGCAGATGTTGTGGGTCTCCAGAGGGTTCTCGTGGGTGAACTCGGGGGAGCGGGTCTGGGGCTCTGACTCTCCCGTCAAGGATGAGTTGTCCACCTGGGATGGGCAGGAGGATGGGACGTAAAGTGAACATGGGAAGAAAAGTTCCTTCATAAAGATGACACATCTTCATCTGCCACCAACACCATCATTACTGGTGTGCAGACAGCAGCACCTGTTGGCTCCAACCTCAAATTTGCACCTGTAACTTCTTGAGGTTCTGAATAATAAGATCATGCTTTCTTTCACTGAGTCCAGATCACTACAGTGCTTGGCCCCCTCCCGTAGCTTCCTGCATCCTCTCACCTTACATCCTTGTGAGGAGATGAGCCGGAGGTCAGCTGGGATTCGGTCTCCGCCCTTCACTTCTACCAGATCTCCTACCACCACATCCTCCACGTTGATCTGAATCTTCTCTCCGCCTCGAATCACCAGAGCTTGCTGTGAGAAGAGAGTGCAGGGTTATTTCCAAAGCTTTCTGCTTCCCCCATACCCGCTCCTGGCCTATAAGCTCCTGTTCCTGGTCTCCCTCCTTCTGACTCCCTTCCTTACGCTGTCACTCACCGCACCACCCTTGAAGGTCTCTTTGGCAGATTGCAAATTCTTACCATCCCTGTCCTTCGCAGCATGACTCTGATGACCCTCTCTCTAAGAGATGGGGGTCTGTCTCTCCGTCCTTACACTTAGGCTTGGCTACATGGCTTGCTTCGGCTCATAAGACGTTACAAGCATAATGCAAGCAGGGGCTTAAAAAGTGGGGGCTTGCCCTGTCGTCACTGGGAACCCCTCTGCCACCGTATCGAGCAAGCCTGTGCTGGCCTCCTGGAGGAAGAGAGGTCATAAGGAGAAAGGCTCCAGCGGTCACAGCCATCTCAGCCATCCCCGGACATGGGGATGAGGTCATCTGCGACCGTCCAGCACCCCTCAGCCCAGCCCAGATCAGAACAGCCCTGCCACAGAAGTGTGGGAACTGCTATTTTTGTTGTTCTGAGCCACTAAGTTTGGGATGGCTTGTTAGGCAGCAAAAGCTAATGAATGGTCCCCCAACTCCTACTTCATTTTACCAAAGCATCATCCCCTGCCTGAACTCTCACCCAAGGGAGGAATTAATTTATGTTGACACCAAAGGGAAGAGATTCTGGGCTATAACACTAGAATATGACTGTGCTGTCGGGAAATTCTGGAGCCTGTTTCTTTCCAAGTTTCCAGCTCTGTGCCTAGAAACCTCTTTCTGCTGTCATATTATTTCCAGATGCTTAAACATATTAGAAAATAATCTGAACTTTCAGAAAAGTGGCAAGCATAAAAATTGTACCAAGAATACTTGTAATGACCTTTACCCAGATTCACCTGTTGACATTGTACCCCATTTGCTTTGTCCTTTGGTCACTGTCTGCACACATGTATGTATGTGAACACTTCTTTGCCTGCACCCTCTGAGGGTAAGTCACATACATGACGATCTTCTATCCTGCGTACTTCAGTGCACGCGTCCCAAGAACTAGTGTGTTAATACCCACAACGTGGTTGTCGATTTCACTAGATTTCACTTTGACACCGTACTGTCCTCTACTGTTTGTATTCCAGCTTTGTCAGGACCCGTATGTCCTTTGCCACGTTATTTCCTCCTTAGGCATAGGATTCAGTCTCAGTCAGGTATTGCATTTAGTTGTCATGCCCCTTTAGCCCCCTGTAATCTGGAACATTCTCACAGCTGTTGTTTGTCTTTTTTTTTTTTTTTTTAAAGATTTTATTTATTTATTTGACACAGAGAGAGATAGTGAGAGCAGGAACACAAGCAGGGGGAGTGGGAGAGGGAGAAGCAGTCTTCCTGCCGAGCAGGGAGCCCGATGTGGGACTCGATCCCAGGACCCTGGGATCATGACCTGAGCCGAAGGCAGATGCTTAACGACTGAGCCACCCAGGTGCCCTTTTTTTTTTTTTTTTTTGAGAGAGAGAGAGAGAGCTTGCATGAGGTGGGGCGGGGGGTTGCAGAGGGAGAGGGAGAAAGAGAATCCCAAGCAGACTCCACTCCCAGTGCGGAGCCCAAGGCAGGGCTCGATCTCATGATCCTGAGATCATGACCTGAGCCAAAATCAGGAGTCGGATGCTTAACTGACTGAGCCGCCCAGGCGCCCCTGTTCTTTGTCTTCAAAGCCATTGACATTTGGAGAATCCAGCCTCTCCAACCTCCTTTGTACCTCCCCCACTTTCACTAGAATGTTCTCATTTGGGGCTTCAGATTATGCTCGTCACATTCAGATTATGCATTCCAGGCCAGACTGCTTCATAGGTGTTCCTGTGTCTTTCTCAGGGTACTTCTAGGCATGATCGAGTAAATCTGAAGGACCCTCATCCTCATCACCACCCTCACTCAGTTCACACAGTGTAGGGTATAATTTTCTGGGGACTCAAAAACTGTGTGTTTGGCCACATTCTGCTCCTCTCTCACTAGATCTCCACACCAGTCCTACCTGAGGGACCATGTTTCTGAAAGACTCCATGATCTTGGAGCTCTTGGCCTCCTGGTAGTAGGAGAAGCAGCCGGTGATGATGACCACAGCTGCCAGCACGATGCCCAGGTACAGCTGCGGGCGGGGAAACAAAGGGTTCATCAGGAGGTCTTTTCCTTCCTCTTCACCCTCAGAAAATCAGCTTGCAAGGGTAACAGCTAAGGAAGCGTCCGAGGCAGGTGCCTCACTCGGAGCCCTGAGTTTGGGTGAGGGCCAGCAGGATGCAGCAAATACCCAGGAAGGCTATTCGTGGGCTTGGGGGAGGTGGGGGGGAGCCAGGGTGGGAGCTCAAAGAAATGAAAATTCTGGCAAAGAGAAAGGGGCTGCAGAGCGCTTTGATGACCAGTCAGGAAGATAATCAAAGGAGAGCAAGTTTCTGGGCGAAACCATGGCTCTCAGGGAGCTGAATCAGTAGCTTGCTAGGTAAAAGGCTAGGGAAACCAGGAGGGACCAAGGCCTCCCTTGGCAAATCCTGAGAGTACTAGGGATTTGGGCCAGAGGCCTTCGGGAGTGCAAGGCTGCTGAGCAGAAGAGTGTCAGGGCTAAGCAGAGACTGGGCTGGGCACGAGCAGCTGAACAGACTCACGTTGTCTTTGGTAAGCTCCTCCTTGTAATGTAACTGGATGCCATAAGCCACGAAGCAGAGAATGGCACCAATCCATAGTGGGATCGAGAAGCCACCGAACAGCTGTTTACAGAATTTGACCCATTTTGAAGCGGTGGGGGGTGCGGTAAGTGTATTGGGTCCATCTTGTCTTAAGATTTCCTGTGCCCTTCTGGGGCTAAGGCCCTGTGTGGAGAGGAAATAGGAAAGGACAGAGAGCCATGAGCAGAGCAGCAGCTGCAGGGAAGCTCAGAAGTGCCATTTATGGCCCCGGCTGTGTCTACAGACCAGTGGAGCTCTCTGAAGGTCACCCTGGAAGTTCTTCCTAGAATTTGCAGTACAGAGGAGACCTCCCCTGTTTAGCATGGTTACACAGGAAGGATTTGTAGTTGGTGGACTGATTCACAAACCTTTTGAACACCTACCTTGGGCTGGTACTGTGGTGGGACAGCAGAATGAGTGGGAACGGTCCCTACCTTACGGAGCGCCACGTTAGTGGGAGGTAACGGTCAGCTGTTCACGATATAAAGAGCAAGGCTAATGCAATGATGGGGCACAATACCTTATGTCAATAACATAAGGACATTTACACTTTGACTCTTAGACATGGGGGAAAAAGCACCAACCAAACACATGCAGGTACAGATTCCCACTGGAGCCTTGTGCACCTCTCCTTCTGAGAGTAATAGCAGAACCCACCAGAGGATCAGGAAACAAACTCTCCTTCATCCCCACTGGACACCCCAGCTTCCCCTGAAAAACGTACGACTTGAATGAAAGCAGGACAAGCCTCATTCGTGCCTCCCTGGTTACCAGACAAAGCCCCTTCAGTGAAGAAATTCTAGAACTAAGAACTTACGTTTTGAGGGCCTTTAAGTTTTTATTTGTGGTCCTCGTATTAGTGGTAGCAGTACTAAGGGTAATAGGATATGTGGTTTTACTGATAAAGTGTGGTCTGGGGGGCCCATGGGGTCCGGCGATCAGATGATTTTCACAATAGTGCTAAATCATGGTTCGCCTTTTTCCACTCCTGCTCTTGAGCGTATGGTCACATATCACAACAGACTTAATACTGAAAATATATGGGAATCCAGCTGCCTTCTATTAAAAAACTAGACATTTAAAAAAAAACTAGACATTAAAGAGGTTTGCAGAAATGTCAAACGCCACTAAATTTTTGTTTGGGAAAATAGTTGTCATACAAATATTATTTATACTAATATATAATGGATTTACTCTTGTTTTTAAATGAATTAGGAAGTATTTTTTAATTTTCTCAATTTTAATGTTGAAGATGATAGCTATGGATAGATGTAACCCACAAAAACAAAAGCTCTTTAGGGTCTTGAGAATTTATGAGAGCGGAGAGGGGGCCCCGGGGACAAGGATTGGAGAAGTGTATTCTCCTTTCTCTCATCTGACCCTGAACTCTCGGGACATTACTGTGCTGGGCTTTCCCCAGTGTGTGTGCCGGGGAACTTGGCTGGGAGGAGGGAAGGGTAACAACATTGACCTGGAAGTTAGGGCCCCGACCTGCAGCTCCACCCCGGGGATGGGGTGGGGGCTCTGCATAGGAAGGAGACCCTCCGCCTCCATCAGGGGCTTCCTTTGCTCACCATTGTTAGGTCCACGGAGTACTTGGAGCTCAGCTCTTCCAAGGTTAATTTATGATCCTCCTGAGGGGACAGTGGAGTCGTTGGGGGATGGGTGGTGACCCGGGTCATTTCCGGCGGGGGGGAGAGAAGCCCCTGGGGCAGAGGGCCCGGCCTGGGGGGTGCCGTCAGGGCGGGTGGGGCCGGGCTGCGGGGCTGAGGAGAGCAGCTGGGGGGTTCTCACCAGGACCACTTCCTTCTTCAGCTCCTCCAATTCAGTCTTCTTTTTTTTCCTCTTCATTTTTCTTCTCTTCCCCGTTTTAGACCCCCTTTTAGGTCTTGGGCTTGGGTTCTGCTCGTGAGGGGTCACAGTCCCCTTCTTCCCCCCGCGCCCCATTGTCCTCCCTAGATATGGCTGACCCACCTCAGCTGGTGGGGAGGAAGCCAAGGGCGAGGAGAAGAAGTGGGGAGGCACAGGGAGAAGCGGGGCGTGGGGGGGACCGAGGACGGGGAGGGCCAGGGGAGTGAGGAGGAGAGGGTTGGGGGAACACCGCCCGGGGAGAGCAGAGGCCGGAGGTGGGCTCCAGGGAAGTGGAGGTCAAGCAGGAGGCGGGCGGCAGGCGGCAGGCCAGGGCTGGGGACACTGTGGGGGCAGCCCCGGGCCTCGGCGAGGAGGTGCAGATGCTGAGCGCGCCAAGCAGGTGGGTCGGGGGAGGTGGCCCCTGGCCCAGGCCCTGTGGGTGCCGTGGCAACCCCCAGGTCTGTGGTCACAAAGGCCTCAGAACAGTTCTGGCCCAGAGTCCAGAAGTCCCGTCTCCGGGCTGGAGGGCGACAGGAGCAGGACCCGCCTCAGGGAGAATGTCAGCGTGAGCGCCAGACTGGACCCAGGTCCCAGCTGGGTCCTGCCGGCTTCCGGGGCTCACCCGGACCCTTGGCAGCCGACAAAAAAAAAATAAAGCAGGCCCTGTGTGTGAGCATGTTCTTACCGAGGCCTGCTTCTCCGCCCTCCTTGACCTCGAGCTTTTAGTTTTAGGAGATTACAGCAGAATAGGTCAGATCTTGGGCATTTAAATCAGTGCTGGGTTTGAATCCTGACTCCTCTGCTCACCAGCTGTGTGGCTTTGAGCAAGTTCCCTAACCTCTTTGTGTCTCTCTTTCCTCGTCTGTAAGGGGGATACTGTCTACCTAAGGTGGCAAAAGTCAGGATTAAATTGAGGTGCTCTGTGTAAAGCACAACGTCTCATATACGTAGTATGTGCTCAAGAAATAGCTTGAATTAACTATTTTTAGTTTCACTTGTGGCTTAATGCGCAGCTCTTCTTTTTTTTTTTTTTTTTTAAGATTTTATTTATTTATTTGACAGAGAGAGAGACACAGCAAGAGCAGGAACACAAGCAGGGGGAGTGGGGGAGGGAGAAGCAGGCTTCCCGCGGAGCAGGGAGCCCGATGCGGGGCTCGATCCCAGGACCCCGGGACCATGACCTGAGCCGAAGGCAGACGCTCAACGACTGAGCCACCCAGGCGCCCCAATGTGCAGCTCTTCTTAGTGTGAATAAAACTATTCTTTTCTGCATGACAGCCTTGTATTTCCTCATTTTAATAGGACATATTTTTCTTTTCTGTTCTCCTTCTTTGACATCTCGGTAAG
Organism: Phoca vitulina; assembly: GCF_004348235.1. Classification (NCBI taxonomy): domain Eukaryota; kingdom Metazoa; phylum Chordata; class Mammalia; order Carnivora; family Phocidae; genus Phoca; species Phoca vitulina. The sequence continues at coordinate 967,311 of NW_022589800.1, forward strand.
TACTTCGATAAAGTTAATTTTATTTATGTTTTATGTCTAAATACCTCCTTCCAAAAAGGATCTCTGAAGCAGCTGTATACTTCTATCATTTATAGATTTTCTCCGTTATGCATGCTGCAGACATTTTCCCTTTCTGATCTTGTCTGATATTTGTCTTACTGCATTTGAGTATGGCATGCTTTTTAAAAATATGACTGCACCAAAAAAAAAAAAAAAATACGACTACATCAGAAAACATCATCTTGGTGCTGACGCAATGCTCCTTCTCTATTCAGAAATAGAGATTCTCCCTCCCCGCTGGGACAATGATGATCTGTTTCTTCCCTAGATCAGATTGGGTTTTTCTTCTCTATTAAAAATGTACAAAATAAAAACTGCGAATCTCACTTCCCCACTGTTACTGCTGTTGACAGTGTGTGTACATCCTTCCAGTCTTTTCTCTGTGTATACACATAGAATCTTGAAGAAAATACCTTCTTAATCTGTATGGAATCGCCCACGTCCCCTTTGGTTGTCAGTCTGTTGTGTTTGAGCGGCTCTGTGTGTAACGTCTGCGATGTGTTCCAGATTCTGCCGTGACCGTGAGCTGTTCAGTCATTCCCGCTCTTGATGGATTTATAGGATAATTTCCTTTTCTTTTGAGTCATTAGAAACATCGCTGCAGTAGCAACTTCCTACAGAGTTCCCTTTAGGTCCCTGAGCTTCAGTTTCCGTGGAATCGATTTCCGTTGCTGAATCATAGGATCCTCTCATCTAAAGTTTTAGAAGATTCTGCCAGATTGCTCTTGGAAAGGGCTCTTCCTATATGCGTCCCAGCGACGAGAGGCAAGTGTGTGATTGCATTGGATGACTGTGATCTTTCTTATTTCCACCATTATAATTGTTGAAATTTGGTATCTTATAGTTTTAATTTGCATTTCTTTACTGTCTAGGTGAGCATTTTTTCCCTTATAGCTAATGGGCTTTCTGGACTTCATTTTTCTTTCTGTGAATTGTTCTTATACTTTTTCCAGTTTCCCACTGTTCTCTTATTCTTATGGATTTCCCCCCAGTGTTCGTGTGTAATCATGAAGCCCTTGAGAGCAAGGATCGAATTAAAGTTAAAACCGCCAAGCTCACATCTATGTGAGCACAGCCCTCAGCCCAGCCTTGCACATGGGAGGTCCCCCCCCAACACCAAGCAACTTGACTGACATAGAATCAATTGAAATTATTTTCGGAAACCCCATTCTGTTCCACAGATCTTAGCTCAAAAATCTCCCTCTTTAGAGAGGCCTCTGATTGCCAAACCCAATATAGCTGCCCCCCCACTCCACCCCCATCCCCACCCTTCACCCCCCCACCCTCCACCCCCAATTCCCACCCCTCATGCCCCCCACCCTCCACACCCCCACCCCTCACTGCCCCCACACCCCAACATGCAGCCCTCAATCCATCCCTGTGACCTTCGCTCTACTCCCCACCTTCTGAAATCATCCGTCCACTTATCTGTTGACTTGTTAATTGTTTCTCCATGACTGTGACGGTGGGGACTTTTCCTGGCTTATTCACGGCTGTGTACCCAGTTCCCAGAATAGCTCAGAGTGGCTGGTCCACAAATAGTTCCTAAGAATATGTTGAATGAATGATGAACTTTCAGGTTTTATCTCAATGTTCAAGGTTTTGTTGATTGCCACTTTGGTCTGCATGGTTTAAAATCTGTTAAGGTCACTATGGCAGCCCCACAGTTGTCGGCTCTTGGGTTTCATAACCACTTATAACAAACTCTGATGTTCTTGCCTGACCCCTCTTGCAGCCAAATGTCACAACCAACATGTCATGTTTTGTAAAAACACTGAGGATTTTGATATTGGATTGAGTCTTGAGAGGAACTTCTGTTTCTCTTTCCTACATTCTGTCTCCCAGACAGCAGTCGGGATCAGCAATCCCCATGTTCCTGTTTGTCTTCGTTACCCTCGTTGCGCTTTTAAAGTTTCTTTAGTAAGTGCCATATGTCACGCACACGAAATCTTGAGTGCAATCGGCTTTGGTTCTGTTGTAAATGGAAGCTGTTTGTACTGTATTTTCTGTCTCACTGATTTTAGGGATACGTGTGATGTTTGGAAGAACTGTTATCTCCTACCCTGCGGCTTTGAACTCATTGCTTCTAGGCTTTGTTGTTGTTGTTGTTCTTGCTGTTGCTTTGTTTTGGAGGACTTCCTTGGATTTTTTAGGTATTTAACATCTCCTTTGTCCCTTTATTTAGACCACTTAAATATAAAGTCCTAATTCGGGATTTGAAATGTTGCTGGTGCTTTTGTTGTGGTTGTTATGATAGTTCTCCTGATGTACTGCATCTCCTCCTCTCTTCTCTGAGCACGACGGCTCTTCCTATATGCATTTTCTTCCCACATTTTAATCCAGAATAGATGTTGAATTTTACTGATTACTTTCTCAACATTTTTTTGAAATGACTAATCATTTTTTCTAGTAAACGTTAGTTGTTAGTTTTCCATATAATATATTGTACTTGCATTCCGTGAGGTACTGGTCATCATTATAGATATATTTCATTAAATTTTATCAAAACTGTATTTGTCTCATAAAATAGGCTGGGCAATACAGTTTTTTTTTCTGTATTCTGGTACAGTTGAAATAATATAAGGATGTCTTTGAGGAATTTGGAAAAAAAATCCTCCACTGAATTCAATGGAGCTGAGGATGTTTTTGAAAGACTCATTTAAAAAAAAAAAAAGACTCATTAAAAAAAAAATCAATTAGTGGGGGCGCCTGAGTGGCTCGGTCGTTAAGCGTCTGCCTTCAGCTCAGGTCATGATCCCAGGGTCCTGGGACCGAGGCCCACATCATGCTCCCTGCTCTGAGGGGAGTCTGCTTCTCCCTCTGCCTCTGGCCCTGCTTGTGTTTCTGGTCTCACTCTCTCTCTCGTCAAATAAATAATATCTCTAAAAATATATCGTTTAGTTAACATATAGTGTGTTATTAGTTTCAGAGGTAGAGCTCAGTGATTCATCAGTTGCATAGAACACGCAATGCCCATGACATCACGTGCCCTCCTTAATGCCCATCACCCCCCTCCCCTCCAGCAGCCCTCACTTTGTTTCCTATGATTAGGAGTCTCTTATGGTTTGTCTCCCTCTCTGATTTCATTTTGTATCAGATGTCTTCTCTTGATAGTGATCTACTCATTTTTTCCTATTTTTTGCTACATTCTTAGCGTTATGAATATTTAGCTTGTCATCTGTCTCTGATGAGTCATCACGTTTCCTATTCCGTAGATAAAAACGAAAGGCCATGGAAAGCATTTCTGCCTGGATCAAAGGTTGGCCTTAACCTCTGGCACTACCTCCACCTTGGGCTAAATCCCCTAGCAGATTGATGAATCTCTTTGTATCATTTTTCTTACCCCGCTGCAGCATCTTTAAGCTGCAATCCTCTCCCTTTGCCTGGCTCTAATCACCTGGGTCTGCCCAGCCCCTCCGGCTCCACCGTTCATTTCCCACAGATTCCTGGCTCCCTCCCCGAAACCGCCCCCCAGTTCACTAAACCATTGGGCTGACCAGGTTCCCCCTGGGCCCACAGGCTGGCTGTCCCTGGGGCTGCAGTGAGCGTGAGTGTGGCTAAGAGGCTGGCCCTGGAGCCACGCGGATGGAGAGTCAGAGCCTGATTCTGATGCACAACATCCTGGGAACTTTGACAACATAATTTAACCCTTCCAAGCAGGGGGCACCTGGGTGGCTCAGTCAGTTGAGGTCCGGTTCTTGGGCTCTTGATCTCGGGGTTGTGAGTTCAAGCCCCGTGTTGGGCTCCATGCTAGACCTGGAGCCTTCTTAAAAATAAGTAAAGGACCCTTCCAAGCTGAAGTCTTCTCCTCTGTAAATTAAAGACAACAGTAGTGTCCATCTTCCCGGATCCCGAGGATTCTTTCAGTCATCCGGCCCATCTTTATTAATAGCCCAGTATGTATCCGGCATTGTTTTAGATAGTTAAAGATTAAGGTGGTGAATAAAAGAAAAAAAAATCCCTGTGTGCATGGAACTTATGTTGCAGAAGGAGTCAGGCAAACAAACAAAAAAAGTACAAACAACTCTATGTATACTTGAATTGTATATATATTTTCTCTCTAAACTTGAGGTAATAAGCATTTACGAATAAAAACAAAGAGAATGGTGGACGAGCTGCTGTAAGTGCAATTTTATTTTATTTTTTAAGATTTTATTTATTTGCAAGAGAGTGCGAGCAAGAGAGCAGAAGCAGGGGGAGCAGCAGAGGGACAGGGAGAAGCAGGCTCCCCGATAAGCAGGGAGCCTGATGCGGGGCTCGATCCCAGGACCCTGGGATCACGACCTGAGCCGAACCGACTGAGCCACCCAGGCGTGCCGGAAGTGCGATTTTATTGGTGTGTCTGTGCGGGCCTTTCTGAGGAGGGACTGGTGGAGGAGCCCTCTGACTGGGGTGAGGGAGCTGGGCATGTGTGTCTGGCAGCAGCATGATCAAGAAGAAAGGGCCTGAGGTAGGATTAAATGAGATTATGCAGACAAGGGTCCGACAGTTGGGGTTAATGCTTGCACAGTTCCTGCCATGGTCACCGTCACCATGCCCTCAGAGCTGAAGTAAAGGTGCCAGGCACGGACTTCTGACTGCTATTCCCAGATCCCATTCCCCGGGGCCCCGGGGGGAATGCACAGCACCCAGCCAGCCCTGCATCTGCAGCCCACGCCTGCCCATTGCACCCCACCCGCCCGTGAAGGCTTCCAGAGTCTTCTAATTAGGGGAATTTCAAGGATTGCAGCTACTTTTCCCTCCGTCCCCTAACCAGCACCCAGAACAGCGCTCTGCCTACAGTGTAGACTCTTAGTTGGTGTTGACCTTGGGGCGGGAGCGGGACTCAGCCCACCGTCTCCTTTCCCCACCCCTCAGATTGAGAGTGGCCTGATTTTGGTCTGGAACAGAAAAAGCAGAAGTGGCCTTGAGGATTTGGGCTCAAATAGGCTCATTGGTCCTTCTCTGTTCTGAACAGACCTTTGTGGCTCTCGGGGGTAGGCTCCCCCATGAGGAAGGAGGCCTCTACTCTATCTTCTTCCAGATCATTTTGCAGACTCACTTCTTGCCCTCTGGGTTTCTCCCCCGACATCGTCTGCCCCCAGATTGTTCCCAACCTCTCCCCATCTCCTTGCCGCTCTTTGCTGCTTGCTCCACGAGCCGAGTCTTGCCATAGCATACTCTCAATACCACAGTCTGGGAGGCAGGTAAGTATTCAGTCTAGAAATCTGAATTATGGAAGGGCTTTCTTTTTCATAAAGAAAGGCAACTTTATTATTTTCAAGTACATAGGTAGTACCTCAAACTAATGTCTTACAAAAGGTCACCAGGTAAAGGTCTTGCGAATGTTTCTTTAACAAACACATGAGAACTGACGATGATTAGCCCATGCATACGCTACTTCTACATAGATATTCCTAAAGTGCTTCAAAAGTATTGTTTTAGGTAGACTACATATGCCATCCCTAGCAATGTGGTTTATGCTTTTAATTTGCTAAATGAATGCTGTTTTTTTATTGATTGGGCAAAGATAGGCTTTGTCCACAGTCAACAAGTCTCAAATTAATCAGGCCCAAATTAATATGGTTTCCCATTTAGGTTTCCAAGCCCAAAGCAACGACTCACTTATTTTTAAGGTACTTCTGATAAAGTAAAGTTCCAGTGTAGGGAAGTGAGAGCCCGCGGGAGCTCGTTCACCGGCCTCCTTCTTTTCTGCCTTAGGTCTTCGGGTTTCCTTAGGTAGGGCTCTCGCTTGGCCCATCTGGGGGTCTCTACAGGAACTTCCCAGTTGCCTTCTAGGCCAGGCTTAGAGAAGGGGCAGAGCTGCCTGCAGAACAAAACTGTTAGGTGGGGAGCGCGTAAGGGAAGGCAAAGCATCTCCCCTAGGAACCTGAAACCAACTCCCAGTCTTGGAAAGCGGGAAGGCGGGGGGACAATCACTAACGTGAAGGGCGTTTGCCTGGGAGGAACAGCCCTCCTAACGTCCGCTCTCTCATTGTCCAGAGGGTTTGACCAGTCTCCTGACCTAAGCTGATTCTGCATGTCCATGGGCGACAGAAAGGTTCCCGGGACTTCCTCCACCTTGGTTCCAGCGGATGGCCAGGCAATTCCTGGAATGACGCCGGTTCATCAGGATGGGCACAAAGGAGAAAGGGGTGGCAGGGCCAGGGAATGAACTGGCACCCGTCCCTCTGGGAACAAGTTGAGACTTCGAGGACTTAGCATTCTGGAGGGCCAGGTGTCACCAGGTGCAAGGGACCAAGAGCGCTGGAGCCTCTGTGACACCTGGGCCTCGTGGCCCAGAGGACACAAAACAAGGTCGTGGGGACTGCCTGCTGCAGGGGTGTGGGGTCCCCGTGGAGCTCCTGGGTCGCTCTGGCCTGCCTTTGTTGCTACTCTGATGACATTTGAATTTGGTCTGCTGGCAGGAAGCTCTAAAAGGGCAGGACCCAGGGCTGGAGACCACACATCAGCTGTCCTGTCCTTGGCACGCTCCTCCCCAGCTCCCGTTGCCGTGTCCGTCCTCGGCCTCCCACCCCCCTGCCCTCTCTCCTCTAGAGGTTCTTAACCAGCCTTGCCTGGGGATGCGTGGCTTCTGCAACCAGCTTCCCTTTCTGGCCCGATGCCTGGCACTCACCAGGAGGAACTGTGTCTGATCCTGAGGGGGAGTGGGGTCAGAGTCGGGCAGGAAGCAAAGGAGGGGTGGGATGGACAGTGGGGTAAGGCCGGAGAGATGGACATGGGTGAGATCTGAGGCGGTCCCTTCCTCCCGGTAGAGACAGGTCCCTGCCTTTGGGTGTTGATCTGTTCTAGTGGGAGGTGGGTGTGCAGGGGCAGACAGTGCGGGGGGAGTCTGGGGTAACCCTCAATTCTTCAGAAAAAGTGGACAACAAGACGGAGCAGGTGGAGCAGGACCTGGGAAGGACCCTAGCATGTGGTGTGTAATCTGATTGTTCATAGTTGGGTCTGCAAGGCAATCACTCTGAGCTTATTTACCCACTCCCCCCCAACTTAGCCTGCTGAGTGGCCTCACTGTCCCTCCCCGGACCCTCCCGCAGCACCCCCAGTCTTCTCTGCATCACCATCCCTGCACCACCTGAGGCACCCCAGCCCCGAGCCTGGTCCTTCCTCGGACAGCTCAGTAGTACGTCTCCTTCTCCACCCAGCCTGTGGGAGAGATGGGGGGCATGTCGTGAGCTCACGGTGGGGGGAGGGGGCAGAGATCCGACCCCTTGGGCTGGGCCATGTGTGCAGCCCAGGCCTGGTGCAGGGGCCCAGGGAAGTCCCGAGGAGGGCGAAATCAGGGTGAGAGGGAGGGGAGGAAGTCGGGGAGCTGGGGCCACAGGTTAGGGGCACAGGGTGGGCTGGGTGGGGAGAGGCAGGGGCTAGGCAGGTGACAGATGGCTCTGTAAAGGGGCAAACCGCCCGTGGTGGCCGTGCCGAGACGTGCGTGGGGTTGACAGCTCATGATTTTTCAGAAGTCAGAAATACGGATTTTATGTGAAAGCCCCTAAGCTGTAGCTATTGGGCCAGTTACAAAACACAGCCACACAATAAAGGGCGGACCAAACCAAACAATATCCACGGGCCGTATTTGGCTTGTAGGCCGTTCGTTTTCAACGTCCAGTAAGGGGTCAAAAATACTTGTTGGAAAAAAAAAAGCCAAACTTGGTCATTGCCCGGGAATCAGGAAGCCTGGGTTCTAGAGGCAGCTCTGCTCTTCCTTGCTTTATGACCCCAAGCAAATAAATTCACCTCTGCACTTCTCCGTTTCTATAAAACGTGGCAGGGGGACTAGGTGACCTGGGCCCTCCTAATTCTGTGTCCTGTGATCGGGGTGGGAGGAGGGGCCTGAGCACCACCTGTGTGTTGGGGGTCCCAGGTCTGTGGGGAAGAGGCAGGGTCAGGGCTCTGAGGACCTGGGGGCATGAGGAGAAGGAGAAAGGAGCCACAGTAGGAACGGTTTGGGTGGGGAGCCCTGGGGGGTGGCCAGGAGTGGGGTGCACTGGTGGGGCGCTGGGGGGCAGGGGTGCTTACCGCCGGGGTACCGTCGCAGGATGAGCTTCCGGACCTCGTCATAGAGGAAGATGAGGAGGCTGTAGGGGAAGGCGCAGAACCACCAGGTGACCCTGCACCGAACAGAAACAGGGAGCGTGTCGGGGGCACCCCAGGGTGGTCACATAAAGTAGGATCTGAAGACCAGAGCCCGGGGCCTGGCACACTCACTTGAGCGGGTACATGCGGAGGGCCACCCCCATGCCGGGGCAGTAGGACAGGAAGGCCGCCAGGGCCGTCTCCTCCAGCAGCCCAAAAATCAGAATCTTGTTCCTGGAAAGGCAAAGAAAGGAGGGTAGGTGGTGTTGAACGGGGGGAGATCCAGGGAGACCCCTGGTGGCGGAAGATACCCGGGGACGGTTATAGACACCGCCCTCCGCCCTCCACCCTCCGTCTTCAAACACCCTCTTCTCCTGCTACGCGTAACCAAAGTAGATTTCTTTACTTTTTCTGCTCACTGATCTCACCTCCGATCGCTGCCTATAACACACATATTCATCTATTACGTAAATGTTTCTAACGTGCCGGCTGATGTGCTCTGTGGTCAACACAGGCTGCCTTCCCGAGTTGTGGGGCTGCCCTCACGCAGGGCATGCTCTTGCTACGGCTCCCGGCACGTGGTCGGTGTCAGTCCGCGTCACCTGCCCAGCAAGGTGCTCGGAGACCCCGTGCGTGTCCTACACATTCTCAGTGTCTCCCTGGCTCTGGTCGTTGTTGGTCGTAGATATTGAATAAAGAGGAGAATGTTTGTAAAGCACTTAGCAAAGAGGGAGCTGTCCCCTCCCTGGAAGGTAAATGCTGTCTGTGTGTCCGTGACCTCAGAACCGAAAAGCAGGACAGAGCAAGGTTCTGAGAGCAGTTGTGGAGTCAGACAGGCAGAGTCTAGTGGGAGCTGCGCCACTTACTAGCTTTTGGTGGTAAGCACGGCTTCTGCACCTCTCTGAGCCTCGTGGTCCTTCCCTGTGAGGGGGGATACTACTGTATGTCATGGGGTTGCTGGGAATAGGACGGGAGACAAAGCGTGGAAAGCTCTGGAATGTGCAAAGTGCTCGGTGGGATTATTACTCCACCTGTTACAACCCCACACGGTGCACGGCTTTATGGTTTGTGCCAGTAGCTCCCAAACTTGCCGCTCACTAAAGGATGCCTCCTATTCTTCTTCGATAAAGACCCCATTTTAATTGATGGTGCTCTATTTGTTAATAAATAATGAATATCACTTCCCCATTTAAAATTGGAAATAAATACCTTCCAACCAGAGCTGCGTGTTAGCGTGTGATCGCAGTCCTTCACACCTATGCTTCTGCCTCAGAGGGACACGTTAGTAAGCCTAGTGGCCCTCTGCTACGGGGATGATTTCCATAAAGCTTTGGCACCTTGCAAACAGCATCTCTGAGCGCCCCGCCCCGGGCCCCAGGTGGGGCCGCCACTGTTGGGGTCCTCAGGACCCCTTTCCTTTTCCACTGGCTCTGCAGAGGCCTGGGGTTAGCAGCACTGGGGATTGCTCTAGCACTAACAGTTGTCCGCGTTGCGGTCACCGAGCCATTGCTGAACCGACGGGGCCCACACCCTGACCGGCCAGCCGCCCCGTGGGGTCACCAAGAGCTTGGGCGCTGGAAGCAGGCCTGGGTGAACCCTTGCAGCTGGGTGACCTCAGGCACCTCGTATGACCTTTCTGGGGTCTCTGGTCCATAAAAGGAAAGTAGCACCTACCTCATGGAGCTATTGTGAGGTTCAAAGGTGTGTTTGAATCACAGCACGATGACTGGCCCGTGGTGACTCACACTCTAAGAAGGCACGAGCCTGCCCCCGAGCAGCTCCCAGCCCCCACGAGGATAACACACTGCCACGGGGCGGGGGCAGTGCTGTTACACTAGAGCTACCTGCACACGGTGGGGGGGGCACGAGGCACCTGCAGTTAGGGCTCGGCAGAGGGTGGGGTGGGTGTTGTTGGAGTGTGAGATGGAGGAGGGAAGGGAGGAGGGGAGCGAAGAGGGAGAAAATGGGAGAGGTGTGGAAAGATGAAAAGGAAGGGACAGGGAAGGAAACCTTAAAGCAGTAGATCAGGAGCAAAATTAAAACTCGTCAGAAATGGTGATATGACCCCTTCCTCTTCAGACACCTATTTCAGACGGCCAGGCAGGTGCGATCTGATGCTCTCTCCTCCCAGATGTGGGCCAGGGCGAGGGGGCCCGTGGGGGGGTGCGGGCTCCCAGAGCGCTCTCTGCCAGGGGTGGGGGGGCGGGGGGGCGCTCACTTCATGCCCTGCTGGAAGACTGAGTTGCGCCGGGTCTTGCAGATGATGAGGTCGGCCCACTGCACGACCACAATGCTGGCAAAGAAGGCCGTGTGGCAGGTGAACTCCACCACCTTCCGCTGCTCGTAGGTCTGCGGGGCCGGGGGGGGGGCAGGGAGGGCAGCATGAGAGGCGAGGGGAGGGGCGGGGGCAGCGCGCTGGGGGAACTCGTCAAACCCTGGGCACGGGGCGCCCTTAGTCCCCCGCCCCAGCTGGCCCCCTGGCCACTCCCACAGGCACCCAACCCACCCCCTCAGGCCCGGGCATCCCCCCTCAAGGCCCCACGCACCCACTCTTGCCCGTAGCTGTCCTCCAGATCGTTCATGGACCGGTCATCCCAGTCCAGGCGGATTCCCAGCAGCCTCGACGGCAGGAAACCATTCTCCGCCAGGATGACGAAGTAGGTGAAGAAGCCCCCCAGCGCCTGGATCATCCCTGGGGGGGTGGGCAAAAGGCCGGCCTGGGTCAGAGGAGGCAGCAGGGTGGGACCAGCCACTCGGCCGGAGATGGATGTCCTGGCCCCTCGGGGGGGCCACTGAGGCTCATCCCTCCATCAGCTGGGCAGGGACTTCTCGTGGGGTCCCCCCGAGCCCCAGGGCCCCGCCGCACCGATCTGTCCGTAGGCCATGCTGATGAGCCTCTCATTCACCAGCTTGTCCGTCTGGGGGTTCCTTGGCTGTCGCTTCATGATGTCACTCTCTGCTGCCTCGTAGGCCAAGGAGATGGCAGGGACCTGTGTGCAGGGTGAGTGGGGGGAGGAGGGCAGGGGAAGGGAGCCGACAGGTGCAGAGGACGGTCAGTGGGAAGGAATCTGTGATGCAATCCAGCACTCATTACCAAGACCCTATTATGGCCCAGGTCTCGGGCTTCTGTTCCCTCAACTGTCGCAGGCTAGCCAGCTGCCCTGGGGCTCCTCTCCTTGCCTCGGCCGCCCGCCTCCACCCCCTGCACCGCTCCGACCCCTGGCCTCACCATGTCAGTGCCCAGGTCAATGCAGAGGATGGTCACGGTGCCCAGAGGCAGGGGGATGTTGGCGATGATGAAGAGCAGGAAGGGGGTGATCTCGGGGATGTTGCTGGTCAGGGTGTACGCGATGGATTTCTTCAGGTTGTCGAAGATGAGGCGACCTGGGGGGAGGTCCGGGGACATCAGGGACATGGGCGCCCCCTGCCCCAGCCCAAGCCCCTGGAGCGTGGCTGCCCGTGTTCCCCAGAGAGGGAGACTCTGTGTTTGAAGGAAGCCAGAGCGGGCTGCAGGTGCCTGGGATCCCGAGGTGGCCCTGCCTTGGGGCAAAGGCCCGGGAAGCGGAATGCCATCCCGGCCCGCGTGGCCCCTCACCCTCCTCCACGCCCGTGACGATGGAGGCAAAGTTGTCGTCCAGCAGGATCATGTCGGCGGCCTGCTTCGACACGTCGGAGCCCGAGATGCCCATGGCGATGCCAATGTCAGCCTTCTTCAGCGCGGGGGAGTCGTTCACGCCGTCCCCGGTCACCGCCACAATGGCCCCCTGGACGAAGCACAGCCAGAGCCGGGGAGGAAGCCCGTCGAGGCCCCGCCTGGCCCACCCCGCCGCCCGGCCCTGCTTCGCTCACCTGCCTCTGACAGCCCTCCACGATGATGAGCTTCTGCTGTGGGGACGTCCGCGCGAACACGATCTCCGTGTGGTTCTTGAGGATCTCGTCCAGCTGCTCCGCCGTCATGTCCTTCAGGTCGGAGCCGTGCACCACGCACGCCTTGGCTTCTCTGGACGGTGGGGGCAGAGGGGCTGACTCCCCGCTGCCCGCCCGCCGGCCCGCAGGGTCCCCGGGGCTGTGGTCCTCCTCACCCTCCCTCCGTGGCCTGTGTGTCCCATCTCTCTCTTTGAGGAAGTGAGGCGACATCTTCACCCAGCACGGTCGTTGCTAGGCAACGTGCTAGTTTTCTTACACACACCTCACCCCCGTAGCCACCCTGCAGTGTAGATGCTTCCCTAAATTTGTAGTGGAGAGAACGGTGGCTCAGGACAGTAATGGGACATCTCTGAGTTTGCACAGTGAGTTGGGGGCACGGCCTGGACACACTCAGGACTGAGGAGCCGGCCGCTGAGGCGTCACGGGTAAGGCCTGCGAAGGTCCCAGAGGAGCGAACCCAAACACCCCCCGGGGCCCTGGAGCATTCTGTGGGACAGGACGGGTTGATCGGAGACGGGGCTGTCCCATGGACGCCTCACCTGGGGTTGACCTGGCTGACGGGAATGTTGAGCCGGGCTGCAATGTCCTCCACGGTCTCGTTGCCTTCTGATATGATGCCCACACCCTTGGCGATGGCCTTGGCTGTGATGGGGTGGTCCCCGGTCACCATGATCACCTGGTAGCAAGGAGATGAGAGAAAAGAAAAGCAGTATTAACACCCCCTCCCAATCCATTCCTTTCCCAGAGTCAGAGATCCCAGCCAAAATGGTGGCACCGTGTGTGTGTGTGTGTATGTGTGTTTGAGGGGGTGACAAGTTGTCCTTAGGGAGTCAGAGATACTTTGCTTCCATGGAGGAAAGCCTCCATGATGAGTAACAAATTAACAAGGGCCTCTTGAAAGAGGATCCTCAGAGATTGGATTTCATGGGCTACGGGGCTTCTGAGCTGGGAAGACCCCTCACTTACCAATGAGGGACGAAGGCTTAGAAAGGGCCCATGACTCCCTCAAGGTTACTGGAGCCAGGAGTAGGACGCATTTTCTTAGTGTCCACGCTGGTTGCTGCGGGCCATCCAGCCGGTCAGAGTAGGGAGGAAGGGGACATGGCCCCCCGCCCCCCAGCCTTCCACCTCCTGTTTCGCTGCCTCTGACATCCCTTCTCCATGTGGGAAGAAGGTGATTCTTGCAGAATGGATGGAGTTTGGTGGGGTGGGGGGTGGCTGGCATCTGAGAGGTGGGTTACAAGGCTGTCTGTCATGAGCGGGGGTGGATCAGAGGCAGAGGAAGAAGCATTTGCACGTGTGGGTCTGTGGGCAAATCTCACGGATACTGAGGAGCAAGCCCCTTCAAGGCCCACTGCCTTCTCTTCCAGCCCCACCACGCCACTGAACCTGTCCCCCAAAGGCCGCTTGGTCCCCCAATTGAAGACAAAAGCATCTTTGCAGTCCTCATCCTGCTTGACCCGTCTGAGTACTTGGCACTGTCCACCAGCCCCTCCTTGAAACCTGGCCCCACCTGGTCTGCAGGGACTCCATTATTCCCGGTTCCCGGCTTATTCCTGCTCTTTCCTGCCTCCTCCAGGTAGCCGCCAGGTGGAAGGGGCGGCTGAGGAGTCGGATGGTGGACCTAAGCTTGAACACCGGCCCTCCCCAGCTATAGCACCTCAGACAAGTCTTTTCACCGAGTCTCGGCCCCAGGAGGGCACAAGCCCCACCTTCCAAGGTTGTCGTGAGGAGTAAATGGCACTAGGGGGACACTCAGTAAACGTGACCCCCGCATTCCCGGGCTCTTCTCTCTCTACTTGCCCCAGGACTGGTGGCCCCGGCTTCATCCTGGCCCCCCTCCCTGATCCAGGTTCACTAGTGGGTCTTGAACGGCACTCGTGCTGATGAGCCTCGCTCTCTCCGGTCCTGGCCCTCTGTCCTGGGCTCTGTGCTTATGCCAGCTGGGGTGTCTCTCCCTGGGTGTCCAGCAGGTGCTTCCAACTGAAGGTCAAAGCTGAGCTCATCATGTGCGCCCATCACCCCACCAAGCCTGCCCTCTGCCCCCAGCTCGACTGTCCTCTGTGCCTTCTGTCCCTTTGTCTCTGCATCTCCCTCGCTGACCATGTCCAGCTTGGTCACCATGTTCTCAAAGTGTTTCTCAGACACGACTCCTCGCCTCCATCCCTCTGTCGCCGCCCTGGTTCAGGTCCTTGCCCGGACTAGCGCCCCACGGACTCTCTCCCTGCCTCCTCGCCTCCAGGCCTTCTCCAGATCCAGGCCCTCCTCCACCAGGGTGGCCTCCTGAAAACTGGCTCCCAGAGAGCCACAGGATGAAGCCCAAGTCAGGCATTTAGGCCAAGCCCTTCCAGCTGGCCCTGGCCCAACGTCCCAGTCTCCATCCCCAGTGCTGCTGAGCCACCCGCCCCCCACGCACCTGCACCCCACGTGCCGCCTCACCACGCCAGGACACGCACTGTCCCTGACCTTGACAGTCTTCCTCGCCCTGCCTTACAAAACACTCCGGCCTTCGAGGCCCAGGTCAAATATCACGTGCTCGGTAAAACATTTTCCAGTTCTCTGAGGCAGCATTAACTGCTCCCTGCTCTGAGATCCCTGGGGTACTGTCCGCCGGCCTCCGCAAGGACTCTGATCATGGCAAGAGGCAGCCTGCCGGGCAGGAGCACGGCTTTCCACACAGCGGGCCAGGCTTCACATACCTGACCCACCCCTTACTGGCAGGTCTATTTTGGGATAGCGACTTACCCACTCCGAGTCTCAGCTGGTTTTATTTTTAAATGGGGTTGATGACGCCTACCTCAGCGACAGAGTGATTGGGATTGAGAAATCCCTTACGTCCACACGTCTCCACACACGTGCTTTAGTGTGATAGCTAGGAAATGGCAGGCTGCCTTCGTTCAAATCCCGGCCCTACCACTTACGAGCCTGTTAACCTTTGTGCCTCAGTTTCCCTCTTCTGTTAAAAGGGACAATACCAGTGCTTACTCCTCAGGCTGTTGTGGAGATTACAGGAGCTCATAGAGGTGAAGTGCTGAGCATAGTGCCTGATTCCTACGACCGGCTGTTTGTATTATGACAGCGTCTGGCCCGCAGCAGGTGCTCACGACCCTAGCTATCAGGTGGTTCTGTGATTGAGTGTAGAGAGCCCGTGAGCTCCGGAGGCCAGGCACCACGTCCCCTTCGTCTGAGTGTGCCCTGGCCCTCAGTGGGCGGGCAGCTCGAGCTGATGTGGTATTAGCTGAGATGCTGGGAAAAGAAGAGCCAGCCACGGCACCGTGCCTGGCCATGAGATGGGGCAAGGGGCTGGTGCAGAGGGCGTCTTGGAAACAGGAAAGTAGGCTCCAGGATGGACAGGGTTTACGTTTGTTTGTTGAACTCGGGCACCTTGAACAGTGTCTGGTCCACAGGCCGTAAATAATAGGTACTCGCAGGGTGAAGGACAAGTGTGGCAGGAGCTGTCCCCGAGGAGCAACTGCACGTGGACACAAGGACCTCGGAGAGGTGTGCTTGGGGGGTGGGGTGAGGACCGGAGCCCGTTGACGGGGGGTGTGGGGAGCAAGTGGGCGCGGACAAGAGGCTGCTCCTCCCACCCCCAGTGGTAGAGAGAGTGGGTACTGGTCGGGAAGGTAGGGCAACCAGCTCTCCAAGACCCAAGCGCCAGGTGGGCTCGAGATCAGAAGAGAATGAGTCGGGGAGAGGATGTGCCTGGTCGCCGACCGAAAGGGACCAGGCGAGAGCTCCAGGCAGGGCCGAGCTTTCCTTGCAGAGGGAGGCGGCCACAAGGGGCCTGGGCATCTGCAACGCAACAGCCCCCCGCTGTCCCTCAACCATAGGACACCCCCCCAGCTGGAAGAGACGGGAGGCTGAGGGGCGTTGGGGGGGAGAGCGGGGGAGGCCAGGCCCGTACCTTGATGCCAGCACTCCGGCACTTGCCCACGGCGTCCGGCACGGCAGCCCGGGGAGGGTCGATCATGGACATGAGCCCCACGAAGCAGAGCTTCTCCGTGGGGAAGTTCAGCTCATCCGTGTCAAACTTGAAGCCCCGAGGAAACTTCCCAGAGGGCAGATTCAGTTGACAAAACCCTGACGCGGGCAGGAGGGAAGAGTGAGCCCAGCATGGGGGCTGCCTGGGTGCCCCCAACGTCCCTGTCCTGGGGCAGCCGCTGAGGCCCAGAGCCCCTGCTCAGCCCCACTCCCTGCCTCTCACCCAGCACGCGCTCCCCCAGCCCGCCCAGCTCCATGTAGGCGTTCTGAAAGGCGTCTTGCATCTCCTTGTCCAGAGGGATCTCCTTGCCCTGCACCAGGATGGTGGAGCAGCGGTCCAGGATGCGCTCCGGGGCCCCCTTCATCACCAGCACGTGGCTCTGGGGGCTGTCTTCTCGCTCATGGATGGACAGCTGGAGAGAAGACAGGCGGTTACGGAGGGCGCCTGCCAAGGAGACGTCCCCTGATGCACTAACCCCCGGTCCATCAGCTACTGCCGACAGAGGGAGAGACCGTGTGTGTGTGTGCGTGTGTGTGTGTGTGTGTGTGTGTGTGTGTGTGTGAAGGGGAGTGGGGGCCTCGAAGGCCCAGCCCTGTAACCTGAGAGTCACCTGCCCATAGGACATTCATCCACCTCACCAATATTTACCAAGGTCAGTTAAGACAGGCACTGTGCTAGGGGCTGGCTGGCTCTCTCACCAGCGCCCCACCACCGTGCTGGCCTCCGCGTGTTTACACAGGACGCGGCTGAGACTGCATTCCGGGCATTGAACAGACGCCTGCAGCCTGGGGGATACCCTAAGGAAATTTCAGAGGTGGGGTTCACCCCCACAGCTGGAAGGGATGGGAAGCTGAGGCCAGAGTCTGGAAGGTGATGGGGTATAGCGAGGAATAGAGGTCTGGAAGTTGGGGGGGTCCTTGCAACCAGACATGTAGTCACCCCGGTTTTCCTGGGGGATGAGGCAGGGCGAGGAGCGTGGCCCTCAGATGCCCCCACTCTTCCTAGGTTTTGTGCACCCCCCTCATTTCGGCCCCTTCCCCTGCTCCTGTCCCAGCACCCCAACCAGACCTGGTACTTGTTGGTGGAATTGAAAGGAATCTCCGCCACCTTGGGGTTTCTGTCCCTCATCTTCCTCACGGAGCCGCAGGACAGCTCGATGCACTTGAGCAGAGCTGACTCAGAGGCGTCGCCGGCTGTGTCCCGCTGCCAGAGGAGAATTCAGTGTCACGAGGGCCGGTGGCGGGTGTGGAGGACTGAGGGAGGGGGGCCCCGAAGCCCCCGAGGCTGCGAGAGGTGGAGCTGGGCCCCGGCAAGGTGGGCAGGCCATGGAGGCGCCGCTGACCGCCTACCTTAGACACAGAGATGTTCTCCTGCCCGGCCTTGAAGACAGCACGGTTGCAGAGACCGGCGATCCGAGACAGGGCCGTCCACGTGGGAGACCGTTTGTCGAAAGTGGCCCCTGGGAGGCAGTGGGGGAGAACCACGAGCGCGGCTCCCCGTTAGAGTCCCGTCTACTCCCAGCCTCCCCGTCCCCCGGGGCCCCCTTGGAGTGCCCAGTCACCAGACTGATCTTCCGTGGTGTCAGCTTCGTGGATCTGGTTGTCGAACCACATGTGGGCCACGGTCATGCGGTTCTGGGTGAGGGTGCCCGTCTTGTCCGAGCAGATGGTGGAGGTGGAGCCCAGCGTCTCCACCGCCTCCAGGTTCTTCACCAGGCAGTTCTTCCGCGCCATGCGCTTGGCGGTCAGGGTCAGACACACCTGGGAGAGAGAGGGGGGGGGAAGAAGGGCTAAGCCTGGAGCTGGAGGTGCCGTGACCCCACCCCGGACCAGGGCTCTGCCCCGCCTTCCTCGACCCCAGTCCGCAAACACCGAGTGGGACCTACGTGTGGGCAGCAAATGTGTTCGATTTCAGACAAGCTGAACTGAGATCATGGGTGTGTATTCAGGTGACAAGTCCAACAGGGACTTGAAGATACATGGCCAGAGCTCCAGAGCAGGCCAGCATAGAGCTGGGCGGAGGGCTGTGCCAGTCTCTCTCCTAGACCGGGCATGAGACTGGGGGGAGATGGGCTCACTCCAGGAGGTGGGGGGGAGCAGAGCGCGAGGCCTGTGAATCGGGGTCGGGGGAGGAGGAGGAGACCCTGCAGGGGACAGGAGCAGAGGAGAACCAGAAGAGTGACATGTCACAGTAATTGACAGAGGAGAGAATTCTAGCAGGGTGGACAGCTGTGTCCGCTTCTGCAGCAGAGTTAAGGGGGGAGCTGAGAAAAGGTCACTGGGTTTGCCAGTTAGTCATCGGTGACCTTTGAGGGAGGCTTTGCAGCAAGGTTGGCCGGACGAGCTGCAGACCGCAGTGGACCGTGCGTGGGGGGTGAGGAGGGTGGCCGGGACGAGCTCGGGCAGAGAAACCCCGTGCCGAAGCGTGGCCCTACCTGAGACTTCCAGGCTCAAACTCAGAGCCGTATAGTAAACGAGAATGTGACAGGAGATGGTAGGGGCTTGAAGGGAACAAACTGCTGAGATACAATAAGGCTCGACTGCCTTTGAGGAAAGGGTAGCAAGACCTCCCCCGGTGGCCCCTCGGCCTGAGCCACTCACGGTGACGGTGGCCAGCAGCCCCTCGGGCACATTGGCCACGATGATACCGATGAGGAAGATGACAGCCTCCAGCCAGCTGTAGCCCAGGATGAGGGAGAGCACGAAGAAAGAGACCCCCAGGAACACGGCCACGCCTGTGATCAGCTGGATGAAGTGCTCGATCTCCATGGCGATGGGCGTCCGCCCCACCTCCAGGCCCGAGGCCAGGGTGGCAATGCGGCCCATCACCGTCCGGTCACCTGTGGCGATCACGATGCCCCTCGCCGTGCCTGCAACACAGAGGGCAGCCCGGCTGCTCGGAAGAGGAAAACCACCGCGGAGTAGATGAGCCTCAGACCGGGGTCCTGCGGACCACCCTCCCGAGACTGGACCTGCCATGGAGGGCTCCCCCTGCGCAGACCTCCAGGCCCGGACCTGGGCAACCACAGCTCATCCCCCCTCACACTTGGGCCCCAGGAGAGACCTTGCAAATAAACTCGGAATTCAAATCGAGGAGATGCAGGCAGTGAAATCCAAGTACCGCCTGAGGAGCTCAGTAAAATCCGTCTCCTGCTTGTTAGGATCCAAAAGCATCTGATGTTACGGATTTTCCGTGTGGTCTGAAGATTTTCTTTCTCAGCGTTGGGCCTGGAGACTCCTCAGAAGAAGCCAGGCAATTGCCGAGCCTTATGCAGACACTCGGGGCGGTGGGGGCGGGGTGTGGGATGAGGGAAAGAGCACGGGTGGGGGAGCCAGGCAAACCTGGGTTTGCACCCTTGTTTGGATTCCCGCCTGGGAAGGCTTTCATCGGGAAATGAGGGAGGGCTGTGGCATGCTGGACTGGCGCCTGGCGCGTATTAACTGCCCAACAAATGTCCGTTCTATTCATTGCTTCTCCTTTCTCCAAAGCCAATTTCAGAGAACGCAATGTGACTATTTTACTAGGTGTTTTTACCAATTGTGGGAAATGTAGAGCAAATTTCAGAATCTCAGTACATTACAAATTTAAGATATCTAATGTGTGGTGATTTTCATTGTAACTCCAACTTGCTAGAGGAGAGGAACACCTGGGTGAGGGGCGCCTGGGTGGCTCAGTCGGTTGAGCATCTGACTCTTGATTTCCACTCAGGTCATGATCTTTGGGTCGTGGGATCGAGCCCCGTGTCCGGCTCTATGCTCAGTGTGGAGTCTACTTGAGATTCTCTCCCTCTCTCCCTCTGGTCCTTCCCTCCCCACATGCTCTTTCTCTCTAAAATAAATAAATAAACCTTTAAAAAAATGCTCACAGAGACATAATACGCCGAGGAGAAATGGGAATCGGGAAGGGAAAGTCGTGGAGGTGGGGCACGTGGCCTCCTCCGGCCCCGGTCCCAGGCCCCAGGTTTAGCCAGACCTCTCTCCCCACCAGCTCTCTCTGTGAGCCCCTCCCAAGGAGGCCCGGCCACAGAGGGCACGGATTTCGGGTGGGCTTGGTATCCTGCGCTTACATGGTGGCAGCTCGGGGAGCTCTTGATGGCCCTCGCTCATCTCCAGAACCCAGAACAGAGATGGAGTGCACTGGGCAGCCTGAAGGGGGGGCCCCCGTGTTCACCTGGTCTGAGCCTCCCCAGCCTGGTCACTGGTCAAAGCAAGGGTGGGACAGGGAAGCAGCTAGTCCCAGAATCAGACATGGGAGGAATCAGTCAAACCAGGGACTTCTAGGAGTCAAGACGCATGTGTGTGTTGTCTATCGTGTGTGTTTGTGTCTGTGTGCCTATGTGTTGTGTGTTTTGTGCATTGTGTTTGTGCGTGTGTGTGTACGGAGGTCTTGGCCCAGGGTCCGAAGACTTTGGGATCTGCTCAGTCTCGGCGTGGACAGAAAATAGATCTTCCTGTGGGGAGGTAACTTCCGCAGAGTCAGGCCGCCCCAGCCAGTAGTATTCAGGGCCCCCTGGTCCCTCAGTCCCCTCCCAAGTTAGCACAACCACAGCCCCCAGTCCTGTCTGGGGGTCCAGGATTTAGACTCTTCCTTCAGTCGGGGCTGGGGTGGGGAGCTCCCAACCGGCCAGCTTCTCACCTTCCACACAGTTGGTAGAGAAGAAGCAGATGTTGCGGGTCTCCAGGGGGTTCTCATGGGTGAACTCGGGGGAGCGGGTCTGGGGCTCTGACTCGCCCGTTAGGGATGAGTTATCCACCTGAGGAGGAAGCAGGTGTGTGGTCACCAGATGGGCAGTCACATGGGTGCACACACAGTTGTCCCCCGGCTCCGACCACACTCCACCTCCATGACATAAGGGACAAAATTACACTTGTGCTCATCACGCATTTATAGCATTACTCAGCTATTGTCCCTGTTCTAGTTTGGCATCCTGGCTCTCACCGACTTCTTATGTGACCTTGGGCTGGTTACTTAACCAGCGCAACCACCATTTGCTCATCTGTAAAACGGGGAATGTAAGGGGCATCTCAGCATTATACAACCCCGGGGGTGGGGGGATGCCTCTAACCCGAGAGCCTAAGGAAACGGTGCCGTCTCGGGCTGCGCATGGTGCCGTCGGTGACCACGTATGACAGCACTGCACAATGACACTGTTCTTGCCGAGTGACATCAGACAGCTATGTGGATGCATGACAAGCATCCGACACATGGTGACACCCACTACCGATTGCCGTGAAGTGGCAATCAGAGACGTCCTGGGCCACAGGGCACGCCCAGCACACAGACACGAGGGGGCGATCCATAAACACTACATGGGAGACGAGGCTGGGCTGGGCGGTGTGGGGGCAGGCGTTGATATTGGACCTGGGCCTCCCAAACGTCCCCCCTCTCACTGGGCCCCTCCCAGCTCTGTAGGGCCGGCCGGCTGCTCTGGCATGGCCCACTCACCTTGCAGCCATGAGAAGAGATGATCCGGAGGTCTGCCGGCACGCGGTCCCCTCCCTTCACCTCCACCAGATCTCCCACCACCACCTCCTCTGCGTTGATCTGCATCTTCTCTCCTTCCCGCACCACAAGGGCTTGCTGGGGGGTGGGAGGGGGACGGGCATTTCGTGAAGGACTCATCCTTTTGCCACCTTCCTCCGCGGCTGGCCTCCCACCTCTCCCAACGCTCCAGGGGGACCCCGTGCACCCCAGGCAATACAACTAGGTCCCGGCGTGGAGAGCGGGAGGGTCGTTTCTGCCCACGCCTCCATCTCAGAGCGCAAGGAGCTCAGGAGAAGGAGCTGGGCTCCCCCAGAAACCTTGTGCCCCGGCCCGGAGCCCCCCCCAACTGTCTACCTGGGGCACCATGTTCTTGAAGGAATCCATGATCTTGGAGCTCTTGGCCTCCTGATAGTAGGAGAAGCAGCCAGTGACGATGACCACAGCTGCCAGCACCACGCCCAGGTAGAGCTGGGAAGGAGAAAGGGTTGAGGCACCTCCTCTTCTCCCAACCTTGGAGGGGCGGCTGCCCCTCAGATGGGCATTCGGGGACTTTGTCTGGGACTGGGGGTGACAGTGGCAGAGGAGAGCCCTTCTCCCCAACCCCCCCCCCCTCAGTGTCCTGAGAAAGAGAAGGGGCAGGGGAAATCGCAGGGAGTTCCCAGGACTAGGACTTCTTTAGGGCGTGAAGCCCCACAGATCCAGACAAGCCCACTTAGGTGTGAAGGGACAGGGAGGGTCTGTCTCATTCGGGAGTGTGTGTGTGTGTGTGTGTGTGTGCGTGTGTTGGGAGGTGTTTATAGACATACAGAGAAGTCTCGTCCCTTCACAGCCTAAAGAGCAGAGGGGCCTGTGGGGCTGTGGCGGGAGGCTCCTGCCCACTGCCCCCACTGCACTGGGATCCAGGGTTGGAGGACGGAGTGGCGGGCCGGGGCCGGGCTCAGGCACGGCTGCTCACGTTGTCGTTGGATGGTTCATCCTCCATGGCGGCCTGGATGCCGTAGGCCAGGAAGCAGAGGATGGCCCCGATCCACAGCAGGATGGAGAAGCCCCCGAAAAGCTGGCGACAGAACTTGACCCACTCAGGGGTTGTCGGGGGCGGGGTGAGGGCATTGGGCCCATCCCGAGCCAGAATGTCCTGGGCCCGCTGGTTGGTGAGGCCCTGAGAGAGGCGGGGAGAGGAGCGTGAGCGCGTCTCTGGAGCTGTCTGCTCCTCACTGCTTCCCACCAGCTCCTTGGCAGGGGAACAATGTCCATGCGGAGAGAAAAACCCCACCTGGTAGGAAGAGACCACACAGAGGAGGTGGCATTTGCCACGGGTGTTGGGGGCCTTGAAGGCTGAGGAAGATGCAGAGTGTGACCCGACCTGTGGTCATCCTTGGGTTGAGACCCCTGTGGGTTAGGACCACGGGATCTCCCCCAGTGGCAGCCTGGATAAGGCTCCCTGGAAAGACATTCCTCTTTTCAGCAAGAATTCAAGAAGAGGCCACCACGATGGGCCTTCAGTGTCTCACAGCTTTGGTAACCGTCTGTCACCTTCCCCAGAGAGCCTGGCCTGGGCGTGGTTCAGATGTCCCCGCGGAGCCCACACCTGGTGGTAGAGCTACACTCCGCGTGGCGCATGGGGATGCTGGACCACGTTCTCTTCTAGACGTGGAGCTCCTCGAGGGCAGAGGTCACTTAATTATCTTTCTGTCTGTGCACTCATTTATTTAATAAATGTGCATCGAATGCCTATTACATGCTGGGCTCTGTTGCCAGCTCTAGGGATCCAGAGGAGGACAAGACCCACGAAGTCCGCGCCTCCCGGAGCTTATGACCTGGTGATGTGACACACCATACGTAGATGTCACCGCCAGATCACTAAGAAAGGTAGAGTACGGTGAAGGAATGGGGGGCAGAGAAATTTCAAAGGGGAAGTCAGGGAGGGCCTGCAGGAGGAGGCGTGCACCCACTGCGGTTTTGCTTGATGCTGCTTTATTTTTCGAAACGATGGGCTTGGTAACCTGCCTGTGCCACTTCCTATTTATTTCTGTGACGTTGGGAAGCTCGTCCGCCTCGCCGAGGCTCCCTGCTGTGACGGACAGGCGTACGACAGCCACGTCGCAGGTCTCGTGAGGGTCAGGAAGTGCACGTAAAGCACCCATCACCGCACAGCGCGCACGGTGGGGCTACCGTGAGAGCGGGGGGGTTACCCCACCGTTTTGCGGGTGTCACTTCCCTGGGATGTGTATCACTGGAGCTGCCTGGGGCAGGGGAAAAGCTCTGCCTGGAGCCCCCCCAGGCCTGGCGTCCAGGTACACAGGAAGAGTTATCATCTAGGAAGCAGGGGATCTGGGTTCTAGTCCTGGCTCTGCCCCAGCTAGTCACGGTCTGGGGGCCTCAGTTTCCTCACGGGCACAGAGGGCGGGTTGTCCACCCAGGCGCTGCGTGGGCTCTCTCAGGTCTTAGGCACCCTCCCTGACGGCCCCTCCACTCACCTTGGATAGGTCCACTTGGTATTTGCGGCCCAGCTCATCCAAGGACAGCTTGTGGTCGTCCTGGGGAGGGAAGTCGAGTTACTCTGGGGTGGGAGGCTGGGCGCTGCCTCTAGCACGCGTGTGAGGGCCGAGGGGCATGGGCTGAGGCAAGGGGCACGGGAGCGGCGGCCTGGCTTCTCCGAGTGTGCTGGGCTGTGGGGACCCCGTTTCCATGAGCCGCTGGGCAGGCTGTGGCCCTCACCATGGTCACCTCCTTCTTCAGCTCATCCAGTTCCTTCTCCTTCTGCTTCTTCTTGCCGCCCCCATTCTCTGCAGTGGTGGCTGCAGGTGAGTACTCACGGCCGGCCTGCAGGGGTGGGAAGGGAGGACCCGAGAGTCAGGGAGGCTGGAGACTGGAGCCTCTGTTCCCACGGACAGGCCAGGAAGGCAGGCGCTGCGCTGGGGGTGGTGGATGCAAAGGCAGTGATGGTCCCAGGGGAGGAGAGGGTGGAGGGCGGAGGGGACTCCACGCCCTCAGTTTGCAAACTAGTCGCAGGGCCACGGGCTCTACGTTGGAATGTCAGGGAAGGCCAAGGGGCTCAGGACTCAGGACCCCACTCTTGGCTATTTACGGTTGGGCTTCTGCTAAGATTTTGCTTGTTGAGAAAACCCTGCCGCTAAATACTAAACAGAACAAAAACTTTAAAAACCACCATCCTACACTATTTAGAATTCTGGAGGGCGGTGGGGCCGGGGTTGGGGGCCGGCTTGAGGTAGAAGCACCTGCAGGAATGGCTTTGTCCCCAAACCGTGGCCACTTAGAGAGGAGTAGAGAGAGCTGGGAATCTGGGGGAGGAAGGGTCTCTGGGGAGTCAGGGGTCAGGGAAGGGTGCCCTTCTTGTTGGCCAGCCTGCCTGCTCCCGGGCAAGGGGCGATTTGCACAACTTGAGGCCCCAAGGCACAACTGGGTAAGAAGGCAACTGGGCCCCATTTGTCCAAAACATAAGAACATGTCTCTGAGAATACTAAGATGTGTGTCTTCTCAGGTCCTGGCATTCCTGGGGCCTCTGGTGAAATCAGGTGAACATTTTCCCTGGAGCCTTGTGAGGCCCTGCAATTCTCTTCCTCGCCTCAGCCTGTGGTCTCCCACCACCGCCAGGCTGCCAGGGGCCACAGGGGACCTCTGGGGAGCAGGGTGGGAAATTCCTCCTTCCACGGGGTGGGGGTGCTGCTGGTTGGGGTGCTGCGGGAGGAGGGGCTGGAGAGGGCCTGGGGGGCCACGACAGAGCCTTCTCACTCCCCCTCCGCCCCCACCCCCTCAGGGCGTCGCGTCCTTGTCAGCGATGGGCTGGATTTCTGTCCCTAAGGCCGTGTGCGGCTTTCAAGAGCCAGCTTCTCCATACTGTGGGGTGATTCAGTTTTTCATGAAGACTGGACACCTGGGGGCGCCCGGGGGGGTGTCGGACTCTTGGTTTCGGCTCAGGTCGTGATCTCAGGGTCGTGAGATCGAGCCCCACTTGGGGCTCCACACTTAGAGTAGAGTCTACTTAAGACTCTCTCTCCCTCTGCCGCTCCCCCCCTAAAATCAATCAATAAACCTTAAAAAAAAAAAAAAGACTGGACACCTGGATGGGATCTACAGCCAACGTGTTTGTCCTTTTTTACAGGATAGTGTGCATTTTTTAAAAGTAGACTTTTCTTTTAAAGACGGTTTTAGGCTCACAGCAAAATTGAGCAGAAAGTACAGAGTTCTCATACCCCCCCCGCCCTCATATGTCAATCCCACTGTCAACATCCCCTCCAGAGTGGTGCATTGGTTGCAATCATGAACCTACACTGATGCATCATTATCACCCGAAGTCCATAGTTGCCTTAAGGGCTCCCTCGTGGTGGTGTCCACTCCACGGGTTTAGACAAACACATGCATACTGGCTCGTATCTATTATGACACCATCCAAAGTGGTTTCACTGCCATAGAAATCTGTGCTCTCGGATAATGCATTTTTTTCCCATCAAAGAGTCAGGCGCAATCCTAGGAATGTGGCAGTTGCCCTCATCTTACGAGATCATGAGTCCAGCACCTGGAAAGGTCCGACCAGTGAGATCGGGAACAGGGCGGGGGACTCAGTGAGAGTTGGACACCGTTGTCCCCTAGACACTAAACCTTGCATTTGTTCCCTAGGGAGCACCCACGAATCAAGTATACCTTTGGCTTCCTGAAGGCTGATCATCTTGGGGAGACTGAAGTAGCCCAACTGAAGGAATGGAGGAGGGCTCACGGGAAGGTCTCCATCTCCCCCCGGCCAGGAGACCTAAGAAGGCTCCTTTAATCAGATAGATTGAAATGCTTTGGGTTCACCAAGTCTCTCGTTGGTGGAACAGAACTGCGGAACGGATGAAAAGCCCCAAAGGGACCAGAGGCAAGAAATCAGGCCAGACCGGCTCCAAGGTGACCCTCCAGAGCTTCAGGGGCAGGAACGGGGCCTGGGCATACAGAGGCAGGGGGCGGCTGGGGCTGGGGCAGAGGAGCAGAGCCCAGAGAATTTCTGTACATCCCGACATGAACTAAAGTTTGTGAAAATTAGAACCAAATCGCCAGCCCGTGTGCTTGGGGAAGGTTGCACTGTGGCCGACTGAGCAGCTCCACACAGCATCCCTTCCCCTGAGCACCCACCCTGTTCTCCCCAAGGCGGGCGCAGAGCTCGGGACACACTGCCCCTTCCCCCTCTTGTCCTGGCAAGGATCTCAGGCTCTGCAGCCAGGAGCCTGCGGAGATTTGGGGCGAGCGCGCTGCCCAGGCAAGAAAGAAAGAGAGGAAGCAAGGACCCCCCCTCCGCGGCCCCCCCCAAACCACGAGTCCCCCTCTCCGGGTCTTGAATGCTGAAGGAGAACAGAGAGTTCTTTCTGAGAGAGCCAGAGGCTGGGAACGGGGCGGGGGGGGGCAGCTGGAAATCAGCCACGCTCCCCCCACCACAGCCTCGTGGTGGCAGCTGGAGCGGGTTGGGCTCCCTCCCACCACAGCCGTCCCTTCCCCCAGCTCCCACGCTGCCCTTCGCGGCCACAGGGTGCAGGGTGACAGTTGGGCCGAGCTTTGTAGTGCAGATGTAGGGGAAAGAGACAGAGATGGAATGAACCCTCGCGGGGGTGCAGCGGGGGGGTGCTTTCCCTTTCCAGGGCTCTCCTGGTAGGTCGAACTCCAAGCTCCGACCCTAAGACCCCTAATTTCCCCCAGCCTCTCCATCCAAGCAGAACCAGATCCGCTCCCTAACCTGCCGTTGCTTGCACACAGCCACTGGGGTGGGGGTCAGGGGGCTTCAGGGCTGCTGGGCGGAGAAGACGAGACCCAGGCAGCTGGGGTCCCTCAAAGAAGTAAAGGTCAATTTGCTTCCCAAGCAGGACCTCGTGAGCTGGGCCTCCCCGGTTCTGAGGTGGAGCAGAACCCCTGGTTCTCGGGACTCGGGGTGGGGGCTGGTGGAGGGCAGCCTGGCCTCTCCTCCGAGTCCCGCACAGCAGAACAAGAGATGCCAGGGCTCAGCTGAGGGTCCTAAGATGGTCTGTCTTCCCATGGGTGTGACTTCTTCCTTCGTGAAGCCCACACGCAGACCTCACTCACCCACACGCAGGGACATCTGTCTCACCCATGCTGGAGGGCCTGGATGCTCCCAGATGTGCCTGCCCAGGCACACCCAGGCGCTCACCCAGGAGCATCTGTATCGGCTCCGGCCTGTGGAGAACACGTGTGTCGCAGGCACATGAGCGCGCGCGCGCGCACACACACACACACACACACACACACACACACCGGTTCTATTTATAGCTTCTACCACAGCGCAGAACCCTGGTGTCCAAGCTCAGAGTTTTCCCAGCTGCTAAACACAGTGCAATAACACGTCCCTGCCTGACCCCTTCCTGGGCCCAGAAGCTCCCCCACAGCTCCCCACAGGCACCCCCTTTCCTCAGCACCCTCCCGGCGCTCCCCAGACCCTTTGCCTCAGCCAGCATTCCACAAAAGGAAAGCAATCAGGCGCAGTGTGTAAGGGCTTGGGTGACTTTTCTCCATATGGAAATTTCATTTCCAAGAATTCGGAGCCTGTCCCTGCCCTCCCTTCCCCACCCCCCCAATCCACGGTTGTTAATCTTCCCCTTGGCATTCCCAGGGCTGCAGAATGCCACGGGCAGGGGTGGCCTGAGGGGGTGCAGACAGCTCTCACCAGCCTCTGGGAAAGTGCTCACAGCCCAGGGCCACGGAGGATGGCAATGCTGCCAGGGCATGGGGAGAGGTGCTGGGCTGGGGCTGGGGGGGCACACTGCTTTTCTGCCCCATAGCCCTCCCGGCTGCCGGCACTCAGGGACCCGAAAGCTGGTGTCAGAACTGCTTGGCGACTTGGGAGCCATGCTCCGTGGCCTCTCCAACCTTAAACTGGACCCCCATCTTCTCGGGCTGGGACTGCCGCAGGAATGGATTTTTCAGGGGGGTGGCACAGGCGGGGGCCATTAGCAGTGCCAAGCTCCCTTCAGCTGGCACGCTCGGAGGTGCGGTGAGGGAGGGTCTGTCTAGGATGTGGGAGACACAGGGACAGAGATGCAGGGTAGGGTGGAGGGCTGTGGGGCTCGTCCTGGGGAGTGGGGAAGCAGAGTGCCTGTGGGCACCTGAGTGCCGTGGACCTGTGGACCGAGCAAGCGTTTGTAGCTGGGAGACTATCAGTCTAAGTTCATGCTGCCCCATAGCCTGGCTTCTGTCTGCCCCTCCCTCCCCACCCTATCCTTCTCTCCCCCAGCCTCCCTCACCCTCCAAAGAGCCCTCCTCCTCCCTACAGAGTGACCCCACTCTTTGGGATACTCACCCCACGGCCCATCTTGGGGCAGAGTGGCTGAGGGAACCTGGACTGGACAGGTCACCGGGAGGATCCCAGGCCCACACCTCTGGTCTGGGATGGCCAGAGACCCCAGCAAACAGAGCCGGCAGCAAGCAACAGGGTAGCTTTAAATAGGTCCCTCTCCCCCTCTCCCCCGCCTTCCCCTCCTCGGGAAAGAAACGTTTGTTGAAACAGGATCCCTGAGGACTCCTCCCCTCCCGCCCCTTAAGCAACAGGCGGGTGGACCATGGACAGTCCATTTGTCCTGCTGTGTGTTCCCCTCGGCTCCCCCCATCCTCCCCTGGCCCCTGGCGGCCACGACTAAGAGAGGCGAGCAGCAAGGCTGGGGCTGGAACTGTGCCCCTTGGGGACAGGCTGAGGGGGAACAGTCCGCACAGCATCCCGGGATGCCGGGGGCCATGTGGTCCCACTCTTTCTCTTGTTTTCCTGTTGGAGAAACTGAGGCCCAGAGAGACAAACAACTTGAATGGATAAAACAGAACCAGAATGCAGGGCTCCTGACTCCCAACCTCCCAGAGAAAGAAGCAGAGACTGTTCCCTCTATGTAGAGATTGTGGGGACACAGAAATCGGCAGAAGTAGTCAGCCTTGGAACCCAGGGCCTCCCTTGTATGAGGCGCCCCAGAGCGGGGCTCAGGAGACAGCACGACGTCTGGAGAAGGAGGGGGAAAGGGTCTCCGCAAGCTCTCCAGCTGAAGAAGCCTTTCCTGAGTTTGAGAACATGACTCCGGGGGGGCCCGGGAGGCGGCCGGGGGAGGGACAGGCAAGCAGGGGGACAGCCCTGGAGCCAGCCCAGCCGAGGTCCATGCTGATATGGCTCTGGTCGTGTTCACCCCTTGTTACCGAGTGGACACGCCATTCCCGTACTCTCTGTTGAGGGGCCCCAGGCTGGCTCCGTGCGTGTGGCTGGCAGGTGGCTGGGGAGAAGCCAGAGAGGAAACTGCAGTTCTCAGAGGTATATGGAGGTCAACGCTATAGCAAGTGCCAGGCCCGGGAACCAGAAAGGAGGTGGTTGCCTCCTTCTTCCAGTGGTGAGGGGAAGGCTAGCTAATCTGCAGCATGCAGGCCCGAGGTTAGACCGTAGATGCAGGTCTGAGGTTAGACCGAAGAGAGGTCTCTCTGCAGTGAAGCCCCGGAGAAGCTGGAAGAAGTCCCTGGGAGTGGGGAGGGGGCCTCAGGGCTGGAAGGGGCATCTGTAACCTTATACCAGCTGGAAACAGGGGTAGAGAAGAGCTGGAACAGGACCATTTAATAAAAGAGCCAAAGCATGAGGGGCAAAGAGGGGAAGGGGAGACCAGCAGGGGCAGAGAGAGAAGAAAACTCCTGCCCCCGCCATCTGGGAGCAGTAGGAGGACAGGATTCTCCTGGAGTGTCCCCATTTCTCTGGGCACAGAGATGGAGTGGAGGGAAGCCAGTGCAGTGGGGGCAGGTCTGAGATCCCTGAGCCCCAAGAAGCTAGGAGGAAAGGAAGGAGGAGATGAGGCCTGAGGTGCCCGCTTACTGGGCCGGTCCTCTCAGGCCCCGGAGGGAACTCCCTACAGAGGGATTATCGACCTCTCCAGCAAATCCACTCTCAGGGCACAGGGCTCAGGCCTGAATTCCCCAAATAACTGGCCCCCTCCTGCGCTTGGGATTTTCCATTACAGGGATCCGGAAGGTCACATCCCGCTTCCGCCCTCCTTCTCTTGGGTTACAGCTGGAGGGATGGGCAGGATGGGGCAGACACCTTCTGTCCTTGGGCCCCTCGACTGACCTTGAATTTGAGCCTGGGGGAGACCAGGCAGTGGGGGGAGCAATAAGGGAAAAGCAGATCCCAGTCCAAGCCCTGGTGTGGACAGGAGAGAGAGAGAAGCCGACGAAGACACAGCACGAAGGCTTGTGGTTGGACATTAGGAGAGACGGCCCAGGGAAGAAGTCCCTGCAGGAATAGCCCGCAGGTGGCTGGGTCGCACAGCAGCGGGGCAGCCCAAGGGCAGCCTTGCCCTGGACTGGAGGGGGGGGTGAGAGTGCCACCTGGGGCATAGGGGACTGCTGTTCCTTAGTTCCGGGCTTGGAATCTCTTCCCTGTGTCCCACGATCTCCAGGGTGCGAGGTGAGATGGGGAGAGAAAGCCAGCCCAGAGCCCGCGGGCATGTGGGTCTCAGGCACCCAGCCCTCAGTTCTCGCTCCCCCACCCTCACCCCCGCCGGCACTGCCCAGTGCTGCCCAGTCCTTCCAAGGCCCTGGCTCTGGTCCCGTGGCCAGGCCCATACCGGAAAGGACTGTGCCCTCGCTCTGCGCATCCAGCCTGGTGGCGGCTCTGGCCATACCTGGCACTGGGACTGGAGTGCGGTCCCAAGGGCGATGCTGTGCACACATTTGGGGCTCAGACAAAAGAAAGGCTGGACAGGACACCCCGGGGCCCATTCCTTGCCCAAACATCCCTGACCATCCTCCCCACCTGGGTGAGAGGCCCTGGGAGTCTACCTCCTTCTGCTCCAGCGTGGACCTCAGATCCAGGACATCAGTGGGGTGTACACTCCGGGTCCCTCGATCTGGGGCCTGGGCTGGGCCAGTGCTTGTGAAGACAGCCAGCGGCCGGTTTGGATCAAGGGCCTGGAAGTAAGAGGGACAGAGCAGAGAGCAGGGAAGACTTGGAAGCCGGAGGTGGAGGGCCAGGCCTGGCTGGAGAGTGGGTTTGGGAGAAGGGCAGAGGTCGGTGAGGATGGGTGGTCCTGAGTCAGGTGTTTGGTTGGCACGGGGAGACGTGGGAAGCAGGGGTGCGTGTACGCGTGTGTGCGTTATGACTGAGGGGCATGACTGTGGGGGCCCCCGTGTGTGGGGAAGGGGCGGTGGGAGTGTACCACATGGAAATTCAGAAGGAGGAGCTCTGCGCACCGGGGAGGCCAACACTGGTTTGGACGTGCGGTCCATCTAGTAAAGACGGAGCGTCTGGGTCCCGGCGTGTCGGGTCGTGTGAGCGTGCGTGCGCGGGCAGGGCCAGCGCGGTGTACGTGAGCGTCCCTGGGAGAAAGTGTGTGCACGAGGGGGTGGGGAGGCCGCTGCGCTGCAGATGGGCTGTCAAGGTCGCCCAGAAACAGTTTTGTTTCCTAAGTGACTAGCCTCCTGGGGCCTTCAGCCCAGACTTGAAGGTTGTTTCAAGATCATGAAAGGGAGTGGGGAAGGGAGGGGAGATGGAGGGACGCTCGGGAGGCCCTGTCCCCCCGCACTGTCCCTCCTCCGCCCCTCACTCCACTTCTCAGCCCCAGTCCCCATTTTAGGCCCAGCTCAGCAGTCCTTCTCCTGAGGCCAGCCCTCTCCAGGGACCTCCCTTTCTCTCCCTCTTCCATCCCCTGAAAGATTCTTCCTCCCTTTTTCAGGGCCTGGGCTCTTGTCCCCCCCACCAGGCTTCCGGGGCCTTCTTGGGAACGGAAGGAATTTTCTCCTTCTAAGGGGAGACAGGCCTGGGGGGTGGTGCAGCATGGATGGGAAACCTGGAAAGGCCTGGGGTGGCCATGACAAGCGTCCAAAAAAAGTCCCTTTCACTTCCCTTCCTGTCCGGGCCTCTCCTCCCACTTCCGGCAGGTGGGAGCGACCTTGTGGTAGAACGGGTAGGCTCAGAGCCACAAAGTGCCTGTCTGAGGCCTGCTGCTGCCTCAGTTTCCCCACTGGACCACAAAGCCAGTGTTGGATTTTCTCTCCGTCCCTCCCTTATTGCCTGCTCCTCTGTGTTCTTTCTGGTCTTCCTTTCCAATCAACTCGAAATAGATTCTAAGACCCTCTTTCTCGGGCTCTCCTTGCTTCGGTCGTCTTTAATCTTTCCCCCAGATGATTTTTATTATCCTTTTTATTGTTAACACCGTATTATAAAGAAAGAAAATGGAGGTAAGAACACCCAGAATTTTCCTCCATCTCTCTGCCTCGGCTCCCGTCCCACCTCTTTTTGCCCTCTGCCCTACTGTCTGGGTTTGGATAGCTCGGGGTGCCCGAGCCAGCCCTCCTCCCTGAGCACAGGGGCCCAGGCACACTCTGTCCTCCCACATGTCCTGCCTGCGGTCCCTGAAGCTGGTCCTGCTGGGCCCAAGCTGTGGAGTGACCTGGGATCAGAGGCGCCCCTACTCTAGCCTTCTCCTTCCTCTGAAGAACAAGGAGCAGGACTGGAAAACCTGACAGCCCCCCAATTGCAGGTTACCTTCTCTTCAGCTCGCCGCTGAGCTCAGGTGAATGGGAGAAATGACGTGTAGTTCTATCTGTGCCATAACTCACCGTCTGGAGACCGGGGCTCAGAGGGGGAGCTGAGGGGACAGGTACCCCTATTTTGTTGATCAGCGTGACCCACAGAAATGAGTGTGATCAGTTTGACTCTTGGCACGGAAGCAGGGAGGGGCTCAGGGTTGCGCACGGATTACCTTGTTTCTTACCAAGAGCCCCTGTGCGAGGTGGGACAGGGAGGAGGGCAGGGCTGGGGGTGAGGCTGCAGAAACCTGACATTTCTTGGCTGGCATTTGATCAGCAAATACCAGATTAGTCTGTTTCCAGAGATTCTTTGGGCTGGAAAAATATGTTCGGGGTGATGGGGTGCATGGGGTTAATGGACCTTGCTGAGTTTGGGGGTCAGGGGTCACAGCTGGGCCCTCTAGGGTTCCTGTTTCCTTTGATTCCATCCGGGCAGGGAGGGAGAGGCCCTCCAGCCCCCCTGAGGCAGGTTTGCTTTGGCCAGAGATCTGACCCAGCCACTGGCCCAGAGCACCCCGCCTCCCTGTTCCCCCTCTCGAGAGGCAGCCTGGCGCCCAGCCTCCCCCTTCCTACCTCCTGCTTCCCCTACCAGGCCCCCTCCACTTGGCCCAGGATGCGGCTCTGTGGGTCTGCCTGTCCCCGCTGGTGTTCTGGACGCCTGGCCAGGATAGGATGCCCTGCAAACATCTGGCACAGGGGGCCCAGCCTTGTTCCCACGTAAGGAGCCCTCCTAGGGGCTTCAGGGAGTTTGGCCTCCTCTGTGCCTTGGTTTCTCTGCAAGTCCCGGATGCTTTCACTCTTGTGCTCCTGCCTGGGTGCTCTCAGCGCTGCCTCCGGGGGAATGTGAGTGCTGCCCATGACTCAGTCGGTAGACCTTGCTCGTTTTTGGGGTGCTGTGTCATTCCGACGTTCTTCCAGTGTTTGCTGAGGGCCGGCTGAGCGCTGGCTGCCCGATTCCGTGCGGAGTGCTGCAGAGACTATTCCAGGCAAGGCAAACAAGGCTCCCACCCTCACATTCCTTCTGTCCAAGTCCCATGCCACTTAGTCACCCTGGTTTTCTCCTGCTACCCTGCCCCTTGACCGGGTCTCCCCAAGGCCAGGCCCTAGCCCTTGGGACGACTCCTCATTTCCTCCAGCTCCCTCACTTCCTCACCTCCGTGTCTGCCAAGCGGGATTGGGTGGGCCTGGGCTCTATCTCCCACCTTGGCATTCCCCCACCCCAAAAAAGCTGGAGCCAAGGTGGGCCACGGGCTGAACTGCGGCGAGGGCAGGGGTTAGCCATGTGGGACTAACTCTGCCATTAACTGCTGTGAACCTGAGTAGTCCTCGGACTCCCATCAATAAAGTGAGGGGCTGGCTGGGTGACTGGGTAGGGGCTCTCACCCCTGCCTGTGTCTTACGGTCTCACGCCTGAGCCTCACCCCCCACGGCCACACTGTAACTGGTCGGAGGTGGGGCCCAGGCATCAGTGTCCCCAAAAGCTCCCCAGAGGATTCCGTGTGCACGCAGGGGTGAGAGCCACAGAGCCAGACTGCCCCCAGGATCTCTAGCTCATCAGAGTGACAGTTACTGAAGTGCCAGGTTAGCGCTTAGGCCATTTCCACGCATTACTTAATTGTGTCCTCATAACAAGTCTCTTTTCTAGATAAAGAAACTGAGGCACAATGATCCTGAGCTTACCCAACCAGGGGAGCTGGGACTCAAGCCCAGGCAGGCTGGTTCCAGAAATTGCACATGGAACTTCTGTGCTGTTAGAGCACGTGCCAGGTAGAGGGAACCGCGTGGGCTCAGGCACAGAGGCGTGGGGCACCCAGTGGGCAAAGAAGAAACACGAGAGCCCACACTGGAAATGGGTGTGCGAGCCATTTCACGGGGGCCATTCTAAGTACCAGTGATTCCTACAGGGCTCTGGTGGTAACAGTCACCTGGGGAGCTCGTTAACAATACAGAAGAGGAGGCGCATCTCCTGGAAATTCTGATACCCGGGGGCAGTGGTGGGGCGTGGGAATCTGTATTTTTACCACCAGAAAGTTTGAGAAATATTGCTCTTAGCAGTATGGAGCCATTTCCACATTTTGAGCAGGGGCGGAATGCTCTAGGAAGGCTCACTTGATTGCAGGTGTGTGTGCATGGGCGGTGGGGGGGGCGTGTCACACTGAAAGGAAGAGACAGGTAGGCGGCTCTGGCAGTAATTCAGCCCAGAGGTGATGGCCCGCAACAAGACAGTGGCCATACGATGAGGAGAAAGGGCAGATGAGAAAGATCTTTGGGAGGTAGACTTTCAGGATTTGGCATCTGATCGTATGTCATGGTGAGGGAGAAAGGATTGGAAAGGGGAGGATGGACGTGGGTGCAAAGGTAACTAAACTCAGGTTCCGGAAGGAAGGCAATTGTTTGGGAGAGAAGTCCCACGTTTGCTCTGGGACATCTGGTTCAGGAGGTTCAGCCTCCTCAGCACCAGCGCCCTGTGCCTGAGTGCCCACCTGGAGCGAGCTGTCACCCCGTCACCCCGTCCTGCCATCTGGCTGGACCTGCACCCTTGTCGCTCCCCCAGACACCAGCTCCTTTGCGGAAGGATGGTCCGTCCTGGGCAGAGGAGCATGGCAGCATGGTCTAGAACGCCTGGAGCTGCCGCTCACTAGGCAAGAGTTTTCGCTTCTCTGAGCTTGTTTCCTTAACAGCCCTAACTCCCAGGGGGGTGTTGAGGATGCACATGCTCAGTGCTGGCGCCCTTGCTTTTCAAGGGTAAGACAAACTCCAGAGGCAGGAACAGCGCCCTCGCCCTCCCTGGAGGTGATCCGGCCACCCAAGAGGAAGCACCTGGCTTCCCTCCCTCTCACTCACCACTTGCTCACTCATTTGCTCAATCACTTGGCCAATGTCCATGGAGCTTCCCCTCCTTGTGAGGCTCTGTGCTGGGCGTGGGGGCAGAGCCAAGAAGAGCCAGCCGTGGCCTTGATGGAGAGGCAGATACAAACAAGGCCTGGAATGGCGAGGCAGAGTGGGAAACGCCACCCAAGAGCTGAGGACAGGGTGCTGGGAGCCAGGGGAGGGTCACGTCAGCATCAGGACTCCGGGTCCCGCTCTCCCATGGCCCACGCCTTCGCCCCTGCTGGCCCATCTGCTGCTTTGTTTTTGTAGTTTTTATTTCAGGGTTTGTTTTCCCAATAAAGAGCCTTTGGAAAAATTCCACCCTTGTTTCAGTTGGACTAGGGAAAAGGGAGAATTGTCCGTTCTTGGGCCAGGGTGGCCAAGGGGTGCCAGGCTCCTGGAGAGTCCAGGTGTGCGCAGCGCAGGAGCCGGGGGCTGTCAGGAGGGGGCCCGGGGAGAGCATGGGACGAGCGGGAGCTGAGAGGGCTCACGTGGCTCAGTGGCTGTGTGTCCCCATATGCTCTTCCCAGACCTCTCCTCGTGTCCCCCATCCTCTGACGAGACGGAAAAGTGAAGACCCCTTTCCACCTCAGGGAATCCCACGAACCCTGGTTCCATTCTCTTTCCCCACCCAGGGTGCTTTAACGGGCTAGGACCGTTAAAGAGTCAGAGGGAGCCTTCAATACCATTCCAGCTCTAGAGGGCTGTGTGTGTGTGAAAACCCCTGGGGCCACCACACACACACACACACACACACACACACACACACACACACTCTCTTGCTGAGTCCCCTTTACCTGGGCCTCCAGCATCACACCCATTTATTCAACAAATATTTATGGAGCATCCACGGTGTGCTAGGAGCTGGGGATTATACTGGTGGAAAAGTTCTTTCAAAAGGTTGTATAGGCACCCGGTGTGTGTGTGTGTGTGTGTGTGCGCACACACACACACGCACATGCACTCATGCATGTGTGTATATGAATAAGTGCACGCAGGCTAGGGAAGCAGGAGGAAGAAGAATGTTCCAGAGTCAAGCAGTTTGCATTTGAATCTCAGTGCTGCCATTTAGCCAGGTGACCTTGGGTAACTTACATAACCTCTCTGGGCCCCCCTCTCCCATCTGCAAAACGGGCCACAAGAGCACTCGCCCCATGGGGTGCTGGGGGACTGAGTGAGCGCAGGGTGCTTAGTGTGGAGCCCAGCAAAAAGCAGGTGCACGGGAAGTATTTGCAACAACTGGGGCCTCCGCCTCATCTCGCTCAGAGCTGGGTGTGCGCAAACTCATAAATGACCCCTTCTCCCAATCTGGCCCTGGCTCAACCTCAGTGACTCAGAGGCAGCCACCTGGCGCTAACCACCTCCTGTCCCCTGGGGCTCATCTGTAAGACGCAGCCCACAAACACCGCTGCCCTCTTCTGCCCTGGATCGCTCCCCCATTCCCCCCCACCCACCCCAGGCTGCTGGTTTGGGGAAGAAGAGATACACACAGGGGGGCTGCCTCAGCTCAAGGCTACCCTCCACACAGGTGTCTGCTCCATCAGCTGGCTGGGAGAGGAGGAGCCGGATGGGGGAGCCTCTGGGGTGGAGCCCAGGCACCCAACACTCTGGGACTGGGGAACCAGGGACTTGTCAGGGAGGGAGGGTGAAGGGGATTCCAGCTCAGAGGGATCCATCCTTGGCATTCAGGCGTGGGTGGCGGCTGGCGCTAATCCTGGGTAGAGAAATGGCGGGGCCTCCCTGGGAGTTCGGGCCAGGTCGTGCAGAGGCCAGCAGTGGTATTGGGGCTCCTCTGTTCTTGAACAGCTCTCCACGTGGGGTTTGAGACGTGGGGAAGGAGTGTGGGCTCAGCCAGACAAGAGGAGGGTTCAGGGAGTAGACACACACACACACACACACACACACACACACACACACACGCAAGCTACCTGGGGGGTGCACCATGAGGGCGCAGTGCCCGGCTGGGGAGGAAGGAGGGAGAGAGTCCAGTGTGTGTGTGTGTGGGTGCGGGAGACGGCTCTGTGGTTCTCGAGTGTGCGCCAGGGTCCCCGGGTGGCTGTCTGTTTCCACGTGAGCTGAGGTGAGCTAGGTTTTGGCTCTACCTCTGCCTTATCTCTTTGCCCGAGCCTCTCACCCGAGCCTCTCAGCAGATCGGCAGAGAATTTTCCCTTTCGGGACGGTGGGAAAATAGGGCTCATCAGACGGTATGGGTCAGGGCCTTACAAACACACGCAGATCACAGGACGTCCTTCTGTGTGACCCTTAGCTGCACCGAGCTGGGATTTATACACATTTAAGAGAGAGAGTGCTGAGTACTCTGCGTGTGCATCTGGCGTTTCCGCGTGTCTGATGCCTGGTGCGTACGTGCGTCTGTGTCTTCGATGCGTGTGTCACTATCTTCAAGGCACCGCCTGTGTCCCCAGCTGGGTCCACACGTGTCTCCAAGAAGCCACGTACCGGGGGCAGGAGCACGGGCCCCTCCACACCGAGACGATCCGACGCTCAAGTCCAAGTTTGGACAGGAGCCGGTCCATTCACCTTGGACGTGCTCGGAAGCTTCCACACACCTGTTTCCTCACGGGGATAAGAACAGCACTAACCGCACCAGGTTCTGGCCAGGGTTTAAGTGAGATGAAAATACGCACCTGACACAGGTCCGAATACGTTAACAGTCCTGCCTTTGAACGTGCCTCTCAGAGAACCGTGTCTTCATGGTTGTGACCGTAATGTGTGATGCTGCCGTCAGAGTAGGAGCTGCCTTGAGGCATAGGTCGTAATGATCTTCAGCGACACTCAGGACACCTCACGGCCACCTCGGTGTCTTGCGCATCCGTCCTCTTGAAGGGGAATTACGTAAGCCCGTGGAACAGAGGCCTGATGTCTGATGTATGCCTCCCCCTGGGGGTACCTAGCGGGTGACTGGGCAGCCGGTGATGGCACCGTGATGACAGCCCCCATGGCCACGGCTGGAGCCCACACCGGTGTCTCTCCGCCATCCCAGGTCCCTCCCTCCTGTCTCAGGCCGCTTCCTCCTTTCTCAGCTCACCCCTCCACAAGCATCAGCCACGGTGCCGGGCACGCCTGTGTGGCTTTTTATGGGTCAGCTGGGGAGGGGACAGGAGCACTGTCCAGTCTGCAGGCTACGGCCCTCCTCTGCGGAGTGCGTGTGTGTGTGCGCGTCTCTCTGTTGGGACGTGTGAGTGACGTCTCTCTGTACGGGGTTGCTCTGTGTTATGGTGGGTACATGCGTCTGTCGTCTGTCCGTTGCGTGACGCGCCCGGTGCCTGGGCTTTGATCTCCTCCCCGCAGCGGTCCCAGTTACGTAAGCTTCTGAGCTGGACTCAGGCCTGGGCTGCGGGCTCCCCCTGCTGGCAGCCTCCAGAACTCCCAGTCTGGGGAGGGGCGTGTGGAAGAATCTGGTTCTCCCAGGGCCTCAGCCCCACCCGAAACACCAGCCCAGCCCTCAACACCTACCTGCCCCAGCTTCCGCCCAGCCCCAAGCCGTAGGGTGTTCTCAGCAACCTGAGTGTCCCCTCTCATAACGCCCATACTGGGAGGTTGGTTATTACTTGCTTATGGTATGGCCCCCCGGGGAACAACCGTGTGTTCCCTGAAGGCAGGGGACCATGCCGGCCATGCTTACCACAGCATCTCCAGTGTCCGGTACCAGGCCTGGCCTAATCAGTGTTTGTTGAATGACCACGTGTATAGGGCGAAGAAGCTTGGGAAGAGAGACAGTGGGATGTGGGAAGATTTGGGGCTCTGGGGACAGACAGGCCTGAGCTCATCAGACATTGGCCACTTAAAAGCTGTGTGGCCTTGGAGAAAATGCTTAACGTCTCTGAACCTTCAGTTTCTCATCTGTTAAATGACACCATCTGGTAAAATGTGCTGTAAAGACTAGAAATAATATCCAAAAGGGCCTCACTATGTAGGCATCTATCGGGATGATGATGAATGGCAACATCTCCCATCTCTCAAGCATCAGAAAGCAGTAAGTCCACTCCACTCCCAAATAAAGGAAGGGTAGTTTTCCTCCAAAGCTGCCCTATGCCTTTCCGCTTTCACATAGCTCAGTCTGACCTGTGGATAGATTTAGGTGAAATGGACCGGAGAAATCAGGCTGTGAATATGTCCAGTGGGAGGAAGACATCTTGCTGCCCTGTTCCTGGGCCAGTCCTGGAAGTACTGGGAGGGCTGTCCTTTGCCCAAACTAGCATTCTGCTTCAGAGTTTCTCTGGTCTCTGAATGTGGCTTCAGATGAGCACCTCCTGTGAGCCAGGCACGGTTGCATCCAAGGAAGATCTGGTCTGGCCTCTGCCACTTTTCCTCTTGGAGCCTCAGTTTCCTCCTCTGCAAAAGGGGGCGGGGAGGGAGTGAGACGGGGAGAGTAGGAGCCCAGGCGGGTAGGGGGTTGGAGGGCGAAGGTGCTACATGAGCTCTGGGGTTGCTTCCCAGGGACGCCCCATTGGCAGACAGCTTTGCAGACCTGGCTGTCCCTTCTCCTAT
This sequence comes from Phoca vitulina, assembly GCF_004348235.1. NCBI lineage: Eukaryota > Metazoa > Chordata > Mammalia > Carnivora > Phocidae > Phoca > Phoca vitulina. Next base: position 1,007,767 of record NW_022589800.1, read on the forward strand.
CTGGGCCCACCCTTCCTGCGCCTCCCCACTCCCCACCTTCTCGGGCCGAGGGGACAGAGAGCTCTCCCAGCCTCCCACCTCCAGGGCAGGCCCCACTCTGCCCAGTGCCAGGGATGTCTGTCTCTCCTCACGGGAAACAGACCTCTTCACGTAATCGCTTCACTGCTCCTAAGGCTGAACAGAACGTCTCAGGAAGCAGTTCAAAGACTCATTCAAAAACACAAACAAAACCCCGTAATTCCCTATCTCCTATTCCGTGTTATCCCGTGCCAAGAACCTCACGTACATTATCTCAATTAATGGTCACAAAAGCCCTTCGGGGTGGATGTCATCCCACCTCAAGGTGCCCACAAGAAAGCAGGTTGAAGGGTTAGCCAACTTGACGGGATCCCCAACCAAGAAGTGACTGCGCGCCCTCCCCCGACCCGCTCCCTCTGGTTCTGCCGGAGGGGTGGCAAACCGGTCTCCCGGGACCTGGCGAGGCCCAGCGGCGCCCTTCAGCCAGGCCCTCCGCATTCCGGAACTCCTGGGTCCCGCCCATCCCCACTCGAGCGGGGCTTGCGGCGAGGCCTAGCGGCCCGGGGCAAACGACTGGATCCTAAGTGCGTGGCCGGTCACCTGACCGACCCCGAGGCCCCTGCACCCAACTCTGAGAGAGAAAGGCCGGCAGGTGCAGGGTGGGGGTGGGGGGCTGGCTAGGGGTTTGGCGGAGCCCAGGTGCCGCCCCTTTGCGTCGGCCGGGGTAGGGGCGGAGCCGGGACCGAGGTGGGGGCGGGGCGGGGCCGGGGTCCGGGGTTGGGGCGGGGCTGAAGCCGGAGTTGGGGCGGAGCCCGGACCGAGGTGGGCGGAGCAGGGCCGGGGTCTGGAGGCGGGGCAGGTCCGGGGTCGGAGCGGGTCGGGGCCCGGGGCCGGAGTCAGATCGGATCCGGGATCCGGGACCCGGGGCCCGGGGTCTGAGCGGGCCGGGGTCGGGGAGCGGGGCGGAGACAGAACAGAGGTTGCTGTGGGTCCGGCGTCCGGGGGTTGGGGGGGTTGGGGCGGGGCTGGGACCGAGATCGGGGCGGGGCGGGGCGGAGCCGGGGCGCCAGGGGCGAGGCCAGGGTCAGGCGGGGCCGGGGCGGGGCTTGGGGCGGGGCGCGAACGGTCTCCCGAGTCGCCGCGGAAGGAGGGAAAGCGGTAGGAAGAGAAGGGGGAAGGGGGGGACTTGGAAGCTCCCGCGCCGCTCGCCTCGGCTCCGTGCACCCACGCCTCGCTGCTCCGCTTCGTGCCCCCTTCCCGGGCATGCGCCCCCCCAGTCCTCGTCCACCCAGAGCCCGCGCCGACCCCCGGAGCCTCCCCAAAGCCGGCCGCGCAGGATGGGCGCCCTCGGTCCCTTGCCGCGGCTGCCGCCGCCGCTGCTGCTGCTAATGCTGGGTAAGCCGGCCCCCGCCACGGCCCCCCACCCCGCCGGCAGGTGCCTGCCACCTGGCGCCCAGCCCGGCCCGCCTCCCCAGCGTTTCGGAGCCCCTAGCACCCGCTACTCCGTCAGGGGCGCCTCGAGCCTCCCTCCCGGGGCTCAGCGCCCAGCGGCCCTGAGTGGCTGCCCCCGGCTGGGGCCCAGTGAGGACCCACCGAGGTGCCACCTCCAGGCCGCCGGGCCAGCCCCACTTCTCAGCCGGCATACTCAGGTCCTGGGGTCGCTGCGCCCAAATGCTGCGACTCCCTTTGCCTCACACTGAGCTTGAGGCCCAGCGCTGGGTGCCCGCCCTGCGTGGGCAGCGCTGGCCCGTCTTCATAATTGCCCGGAGTTGGCTGGAGGCCCAGGGGCCGGTTCTGCCCGTGATCTTTGAAGTTCAGTCTCCCCAGATGGTTCCCCTCCCCCCAGACCTCATCATCTGAGGTTTGGGGCAGTTCCCCCTGTCACCCCCATCTCCACCCTGGGCCGGGTCTCCCTTTGCCCACTTTCCCTCTCTCAGGTCGCACTGGGCTCTGTAGCCTCTTAGTGCTCGTCACACCCCCTTATTCCCCGCTCCCTGCCTCAGGAGAAACCAAGCTCCATGGAGACTGATACTGGGATCTCCAAGCACCTTGGGTCTGTGGGGGTGGGTGTTCCTGGTGAGGTGTTCTGGTCACCGCTGCATGGATGCGTGAGAGAGCACCTGGCAGTGCAGCTGCTTCTGGTCTGAACTGGAGGGTTCCTTCGGGGCTGGCCCGGGGAGGAGTACGGCTTCGAGACAGGAGGCTGCCTGTACAAGATGTTTGGGAGACTGAAGCCCTCGCAGTAAGAGTGCAGAGTGGGGGTGGCCTTGCCACCCGGATTTGGAGCTGCCATCGTCAAGGCACAGGCTGACGTCACCCCAGCGGCCTGTTTCTAGACCAGAGCTCCAGGGCAGCTCCAAGCAGAGCCTCCCCCCAGCTCCATAGGTCCGTGGGCCCTGGGGAACTAGAACGAGGCCTCCCCTCGGGGCCCTGGGTGGGAGGCAGGAGGAAGTTGCTGTGGGGCCCTGTTGCCTAGCACATAGCCGGTTGTCCCCAGTGGGCAGCGTGGCGTGGAGGAGCCCAGGGGAGGTGGGAGAGTGTGGTGCGCAGACATGGAAGAGCCCGCGGAGATCTGAGTGCCCACTGCGTGCAGGCGCTTAGGTTCATTCTGAAGAGGAGGAAGGTGAAGTGATTTGCTCCAGAGCGCCCATCTCGTGAGCGTTGGGGCTTGGATTTGAACCCAGATCCGTTTGACTCCAAAGCAGGTCTCTGCCCCACCTCCCCTCTCTGGCTGGGGAGAGAGCTGCCTGGCAGCTGGTTTCCTGGGGCGGCCTGGCTGGCCGACTTTCCCATGGGGATCCCCAAGCATCAGCAGCTCTGGAGCCAGGAAGGTGGGAGGGGGCCCTTCTGAGCAGAGTCTGCCCGGAGGCCCAAAGGTGTCAGCTCATCTGTCTCCACCATCGCCTAGATTATGAAATGCCCTGGGGCAGGGCCCTCCTGAGTCACACACTCACTCGCTGTCAGAGTGGAGACTGTCTTGGGAGAGGAAGAGATGTGTCAGTGCAGCTGGGCATGAGGATGTGGCTGGGACCCAACCTCCGGAGGCCCAGCATGTGCTTTAACCAAGCGACCACAGGTGCCTCCCTCCTCCCTGGACTCAGCTACAGGAAGAAGGGTCTGAGAGCCCAGCTCAGGTGGGAAGGTCGAGGGAAGCATGTCTGGAGGGGCTGGAGGACAGAGTTTGACCACATACTTCGTGTTTTCCTCCAGCCTCTGCAGAAAGGCCCTGGGTATGCCCCTGGGAGTGACAGACATTCTGGTTGGTGAGGTCAGTCCCCTCCGGCCTCCCCTGGGAGTTTCCCATCTTCCTCCCTGGCTTTGTCCCTCCGCGGGGGCCTGCGGAAGCCATCTAAGGATAGTAGGATCTTGGTCAAGACATTATACTTCTCTTGCCTTACGTCTCTCATCTGTAAAATGGAGGCAGGGGGCTGGCCCAGCCCTCCTTCCTATGGCCTGGAGTTCTGGGATCTTATCCAGTGGGGCTATGGAAGGGTGGAAGGAGAGAAGGAAGAAGCAGGGCCCTCCGAGGGACTCAGGAGTATCTGCTGGGGCAGGATGAAGAAGAGAATTTTGGCCTCTCTGAGGAGAGAAAGATGGGAAGGGACAGCTGGGGTTTGCACCTCTCAACAGAGAGGGAACCTTATGTAAGTGAACACACACCATATGCAAATGAAGGCTTTTGTTAGGGAGTTGGGACGGGGGCACTGTGCATCAGCTGGGCCAGCCAGGAAGATTGGCAGGCCCTGGGGGGAGGGGTGGGGACCTTCTGCCTCCAGAGGCCAGGGCAGAGGCTGGTTCTTGCCCCATAAGGCTCAGCTGCCTCTGCAGCCCCGTGGGGTGGGAGCAGCAGTGAGCTCATGGCACAGCTGGAGGGGGGAGGGCATTGTGTGGTGAGAACTGGCTGGGTCTGTGCCCTGTCCTGCTCGGGCCACTGGCTCTATTGTCTGGAGTCCCCTGGTCCAGGTGACACAGCTGAGCCGACCAGCCCTTCTGTGCAAGAGTTTGCCAACTCCCCTCAAACAAAGGAGAGGGCCATGTGGCCTCAGAATCCCTTAGCTGGAAGGCCCCACTGACCGGGCCCAGAACGGCTGGGAGGGGGGCGATGTGGGAGGCAATCAAGGTACAGCTGAAATCAAGGAGGCAGAGCAGATGGGCCTCTTTCTGCCAGTAGGTGCCTTACTTCTGGCCTGCCAGAAATGGGATGTTTCTGGGTTCTGAGGCAAAGCCGGGTCTATAACCCACTCGGGGTCCAGGTGTCTTACCTCCCAGCAGCATCCTTTCCCTGTCCCCAGGGCAGGGCCCCGGTTGGGTCCCCACCTTCCCCAGGTTTGCTCTCCTTTATCGGGCAGGCAGCCAGAGTGGTGCTGGGAGCGGGGGATACAGTGGGGACCCAGGCAACTCCAACTTCTCCTGTCCTCCCCTACAGGAGCGCAGTGCTTTGCCCGGGAGGTGCTGGTCCCCCAGGGGCCCCTGTACCGCGTGGCTGGCACGGCCATCTCCATCTCCTGCAATGTGAGCAGCTACGAGGGCCCTGCCCAGCAGAACTTCGAGTGGTTCTTCTACAGGCCCGAGGCCCCCGAGGCTGCGCTGGGCATCATCAGTACCAGGGATACCGGCTTCTCGTACGCCGTCTTCGGGCCCCGCGTGGCAGCCGGCGAGGTGCGGGTGCAGCGTCTGCAAGGGGACGCCGTGGCGCTCAAGATTGCCCGCCTGCAGGCCCAGGATGCGGGCATTTACGAGTGCTACACGCCCTCCACGGACGCCCGTTACCTGGGCAGCTACAGCGGCAAGGTGGAGCTCAGAGGTACCGGCCCTGAGGTGGGCGCAGGCCCATGCGCCCCAAAGGCCCAGAGTCAGGGCCTGGAGGGACCTGCCTATCCGCCCCTCAGGTTTTGTGGCGGAGGAAGCTGAGGCCCAGAGAGGTTGTGTGGCTCGCACAAAATCACCCAACAAGTTAGGGGCCAGTCCGGGACTCTAACCAAGGTCTCTTCATTCCAGCCCATCGGCCTTCCTCTTCTGTGGGGCTACCTCCTGGGAAAGGGGGAGCCGGTCCCCTGCATTCGCTGCTGGGGGGAGCCCGCTAGGGTGAAGGGCCTCCGTTCCTAGAGACTCCGGGATGCAGAACTGGGGGTGGCGGGGGACGAAGCAGAGGTAGGGTAGGAGGAGTGAGACCATGTGACATTCTTGCTCTCTTTTGTTTCTTTGTCTTCTGAGAAGGCAGACAGAGCCACTTTTCTGTGGTCCTGACAGGGGTTAGTTCCAAACATATGGGTGAGTAGGCGATGGGCTGGGCTGTGAACTTCTGCAAGCATTTATTGAGCGCCTGGTGTGTGCCCGGCACCACTGGGTCACAGAAGAGATAACACAAGATGAACTCTGCCCGGTAGGAGCTAACCGCGGTCCATTTAGGGAAACAGCTTGTGCACAGGGAGGGGTGACGAGGGCCACCAGCTCGCAGCCCTCCCTCACTGCGGCTGTTCTGTGCAGTTCTTCCAGATGCGCTGCAGGTGTCTGCTACCCCCCCGGGGCCCCGAGGCCGCCAGGCCCCGACGTCGCCCCCCCGGCTGACAGTGCACGAGGGGCAGGAGCTGGCCCTGGGCTGCGTGGCGCGGACCAGCACGCAGGAACACACACACCTGGCGGTGTCCTTCGGGAGAGCAGTGCCCGAGGCGCCAGTGGGGCGAGCCACTCTGCAGGAAGTGGTGGGGCTCCGGCCGGACTTGGCCGTGGAGGCCGGGGCTCCCTATGCCGAGCGGCTGGCCGCAGGGGAGCTGCGGCTGAGCAAGGAGGGGGCCGAGCGGTACCGCATGGTGGTGGGGGGCGCCCAGGCGGAGGACGCGGGCACCTACCACTGCACGGCGGCCGAGTGGATTCAGGATCCCGATGGTAGCTGGGCCCAGATCGCGGAGAAGAGAGCGGTCCTGGCCCACGTGGACGTGCAGACGCTGTGTGAGTGCCACACACCCCACGGTGGGAGGTGGGAGCCCTGGTATTTCGGGGGGGGGCTGTGGCCGAGGGGGGCACCGATGGTCACTGCCTGACTCCAGGGAGCCCGTCTTCCCGAGGGAGCCGGTCCTGTTAGCGTCCCTTCCCTCCCCTGGCGGGTTCTCTCTGCTCAGAAGTTGGGTGTGGAGAGAGGAGGGCCATGGCTGAGAGGCGAGAGGCCCTGGGTGGTGGGGACGGCCGTACCCCGTGAGGGGCAGAGGGCCGCCTCGCGGTGCTGCTGGGGCGGGGGGAAGGAACTACAGCGCGGCAGTCATGCTCCGTGCCCCCTCCCGCCTCCGTGACACCCCTTCCCTGTCCTGTTTCAGCCAGCCAGCTGGCAGTGGCAGTGGGGCCTGGGGAGCGTCGGATCGGCCCAGGGGAACCCTTGGAACTGCTGTGCAACGTGTCAGGGGCCCTGCCCCCGCCGGGCCGCCACGCCGCCTACTCCGTGGGCTGGGAGATGGCCCCCGCGGGGGCGCCGGGGCCTGGCCGCCTGGTAGCCCAGCTGGACACAGAGGGTGTGGGCAGCCTGGGCCCTGGCTACGAGGGCCGGCACATTGCCATGGAGAAGGTGGCGTCCAGAACCTACCGCCTCCGGCTGGGGGCTGCCAGGCCCGGTGATGCGGGCACCTACCGCTGCCTCGCCAAGGCCTACGTCCGAGGGTCTGGGGCTCGGCTTCGAGAAGCAGCCAGTGCCCGCTCCCGGCCGCTCCCCGTGCACGTGCGGGAGGAAGGTGAGGGGGGCGGTGGCTGGGGCCTGTCCCGGGGTCGGGGCTTGCGGAACCTTTTCCTTCTGTTTCTGGGCCTCTCTCCCTCCGCATCCGCTGCCACCACGCCCTCTCTCCCGCTCCTCTTCTTCGGGATTCTGGGAGCCCCTTGAGCTCCCTGGGGTGCTGCTTGGCCAGCGGTCCTAACCCCACGCCCCCCTGGCCCCACGTCCTTGTTCCGCAGGCGTGGTGCTGGAGGCCGTGGCGTGGCTGGCGGGAGGCACCGTGTACCGTGGGGAGACAGCCTCCCTGCTCTGCAACATCTCGGTGCGGGGCGGCCCCCCAGGGCTGCGGCTGGCCGCCAGCTGGTGGGTGGAGCGGCCCAAGGACGGGGAGCTGAGCTCTGGCCCCGCCCAGCTGGTGGGCGGCGTGGGCCAGGACGGTGTGGCGGAGCTGGGGGTCCGGCCTGGAGGAGGCCCTGTCAGCGTGGAGCTGGTGGGGCCCCGAAGCCATCGGCTGCGGCTGCACGACTTGGGGCCCGAGGACGAAGGCGTGTACCACTGCGCCCCCAGCGCCTGGGTGCAGCACGCCGACTATAGCTGGTACCAGGCGGGCAGTGCCCGCTCGGGGCCCGTCACGGTCTACCCCTACACGCACGGTGAGTGACCCTTCCACACCCCCCGTTCAGCCCGGGCCCTTCTGCTGCCCTTTCCACGTGCTTCTCCTGCTCCTGTCCCCCCTTCTCCTCCACATCACTCCATACCAAGAGTCTCGGACACCCGCCTTCAGCCCTTTCCGGCCCCAGCATCCCTGCTGACCGGAGTCAGGGCCGAGGGGCAGGGGCGGGCTGTCTGTGCATGGACGTGGGGCCCACAACCCAGCAGGGAAGGCGCGGGGAACAGGTGTGGCAGTAGGTGTAGGGCGGAGGCCCCCAGGCTGAACCGAGCCGTCCACTCTCACCCAGCCCTGGACACCCTGTTTGTGCCCCTGCTGGTGGGTGCTGGGGTCGCCCTAGTCACCGGCGCCACCGTCCTTGGCACCATCACCTGCTGCTTCATGAAGAGGCTGCGAAAACGGTGATCCCTCGCTGCGCAGGTGAGAGAGAAGAAGCCCAACCTCGTCTCCCCCCCCCCCCCCCCCCCGAGTCCTGAGGTGAGCTGCCCCTCCCCACCCCAGCCGGGGAAGGAGCAGACGTCGGGGCTCTGTCCTCAGCGCACCCACACTGTCCAGTTCTTGCAGGTGTTGACTGTCTGCCCGCCCAGCTCCAAGACTGCCTCTGGTTGCCTGGCTACCCGCTCCCTCTGTCCCCCTTCCTTTAATTTATTTGACCTCCCCCACCCAGAGTGGGGGACATGGCCCCCACCCCCCACTCCTTCCTTCCTGACTCCTCCCTCTGGCCTTCTGTTCTTGATCTCATGCCCAGCCCATAGGGAGGCCATTCCCTGTCCTAGAATTAGTTTTTCTAAAATGTGAATAAACTTGTTTTATAAAATCCAGGGCTAGCCGTGTCTTCCCTGCCCTGGGGCTGAGGTGTGTGGCAGGGCGGCTCTTGGGGGCTTGACAACCTATTCTGCATGACCCAGGCCTCCCTTCCCACCACAAACACCATCTGGCCTCTGTGGGCCGTGCCACCCACCCAGGAGGGGACACCTGGGTCCCATCTGCTGCCCGAGCTGTCGGTGCCTTGCCAATCCCTGTTGGGACTTCTGCTCGGGGAGGGGAGCACAGAGAGGGGGTGAGTTCACTGAGCCCGGCCCCCTCTCCCAGCCCTCTCCCATGTTGCAGGGCAGGGGCCTCTGGGTGAGGCCTTTTCTAGTTGCCCACACCACTCTGCCTTCTCATTCTTGGTCCTCCTCCTCTTGGACCTGACGCCTCCCAGGCCCTGGGGCCTCAGCCTTTTTCCTCCTGATCTTCATCATTCTGTCTGACAGCCGGGGAAAAGAAGCCCCAGAGCACGGCCCCCTGGGTGGCGGCGAGGACAGCAGTCGGGGAGGGCCTGTGTGTCCACAGAGCCCCTGCCTAGGTGTCCCCACCCCCGCAGCCGGCATGCGCCCCCCAGGTCTTGGCTCCCCTCCCCTCCAGTGCCCCAGGGGTCCCCTGAATTTGTCTTTGCTTCAAGATTCTCTGATCTGAGAATTCTTAGTTGCTCTGCACCTTAAGGGGCACCCAGTTGACCTCTTTTAATTCAGTTATTTAAACATTTATTGAGCATTACTAGTGTGCTAAGTGTTCTTTTTACAGAAGGGGAAACTGAGGCCCAGAGCAGTGGTGTACCTCGCCCAGAGTCATAGAGCTAATTAGTGACAGTGTCAGGAGCACACCCCGGGGCTCCCGACTCCTTGCACTGTACCCAGTGGTGCCCCGAGCGGTAACTGGGTGGCATGGATACAAACAGCCACCCCTCCTGTCCAGACTCACCTGTTTCACTGAATTAAGCCTAATGACCCTGCCCCACACTATTTGTTCTTGAGGGAACAGCCGATGCGGGGGTTCAGTGACCTCATCTTTGACTGATGGTGACCCAGGTAGCCCTGTGACATGAGGCAAAGATGTTTCTCTGGGGGGACCCGTGCTGGCAGCTCCCTCTGACCCCCTTTCCTGCTTTCAGGAGGCCCAGGGACCCCCAGGACCGTGGCTTCCCAGCCTGGAATGGAGCAGACAGGGCTGCTTCCCCCCGAGGGGCTCAGTCTTTTATTAAAGGACAGGAGCAGGCTGTGGCCAGGACCCGGAAGTGGAGGTCACTGCTGGGCCAGTGCTGTGGGAGTACGCGCTTGCCTGGACAAACGCTTCCCTCCCAGGAGGCCTGAGGCTGGCCTCAGTCCTATCCCAGCCTGTCATTGCTCTCCCCTCACCGTCCTGGGGGGCTGCCCCTGGTGGTTCCGATGACCAGGGAGGGAGTGGAGGTAGGACGGGAATAGCGTCTCCAGGGCCTGCTGGCCTGGCTGGGCGGACAACAGGCCACAGACGCAGCCAGATGTTTGGCCTCCCTGCTTCTCCCTCGCGTGTCACCCATATTCAGTCCTGCCTCTTAAGTCCCACAAGGGATTCAATCTTGGGCCGCTGATGCCCTTCCTGCTCCAGCCCCCAGCCCCTGCCCAGGAGCCCCCTCGAGGACTCCTGACTGCTTCGGTTTCCCTATCTTGCCTATTCATCTTCCCCAAACACCATCTCCAGCTTATCACTGCACTATTTCCCCTGATGGGTGAGTTCTCAGGCCCAGAGTTAAACTCGGCAGTCTGGGTTTCAGGGTCCCCTTTCCCACTCATGATAGTCCACCCTTTATAGTTCAGTCTCCTCCCCCAGCAATCCTCTGCTTCTCCTCAGCTCCCCCACCCCCAGCTGTTCCTCAGCTTTCCCCTCAGCTACTCCTCAGTTCCTCCTCAGTTTCTCAGTTCCCCCTTAGCTCCTCCTCAGCTCCTCCTCCTTCCCCCTCAGCTTCTCTTCAGCTCCCCCTCAGCTCCTCCTCAGCTTCCCTTCAGCTTCTCAGCTATTCCTTAGCTACCCTCAGCTTCTCCTCAGCTCCCCCTCAGTTACTCCTCAGCTTCGGCTTTTCAGCTATTCCTTAGCTACCATCAGCTTCTCTTCATCTACCCCTGAGCTATTCCTCAGCTTCTCTTCAGCTTCTCCTCAGCAACTCCTCAGCTTCTCAGCTATTCCTCATCTACCCCTCAGCTTCTCCTCATCTACCCCTCACTCCCCCTCAGCTACTCCTCAGCTTCTCAGCTGCTCCTCAGCTTTTCCTCAGTTCCCCCTCAGCTACTTCTGATACGACTCCCAAGTCTTTGTGTAGAGCAGTGGTTCTTAAAGTGTGGCCCCCATTCCAGCAGCATCAGCATGACCTGAGAACTTGCTAGAAATGCAAATTTTTGATCTCTACCCCAGACCTACTGAGTCAGAAGCTCTGGGAGTGGGGCCCAGCAGTCTGCTTTTGCAAGCCATCCAGGTGACTCTGACGCACACACCAGTTTGATAACTGCTGGCTTACTCATTCTCTGTGCCTTACTCCCTAGATTTCTGATCGCCAAACCCTCCTGCCCTCTGCTCCGAGAGATGGCTCAGGCTCCGTCTGAACCATATCTTGTTCAGTTGCCACAGGGGCTTATTCCTCTGTTTTCCCAGGTGCACTGCATTCTGAGGATAGGGACGGGGGCCTCTGAATGCCCACCCCACCCATGTGGGGTCCGTGTTCTATACTCGGTGTGCATCCAGTGAATGCTGGGAAGGCCCTCTCACCGTGCCCCCGGACAAATTCTGCTTTCCGGCGGGCCCCCGTCTCCCAGCTCTAGTGAACTCACTTTCTGGGTCTCTCCCCTGGCCCGTCTTCCTCCTCAGAATGTCCCTCTCCCCCTCCTGCCTCTGCAGTGCTATTTACGAGGTCTCATTCCACTCTCAGAGAATAGCCATCCCTGGTTCTCCTTTCCCAGGCCCCGCTCTGGGGCCCCACCGCCTGTTTTCCTGCACTCAGGGGGGGCAAGGTCATTCACACCCTGCTGGGCCACCCCTGCAGGCTTCCATCCTCCTGCTCTCCCGTCACCGTGGTAGGGGTGGAGCAGGGAGGGCACCCTCGTCTCGGCCCACCTATCCATCCAGCCTTCTCTCCTCTGGGTCAGCTCGGGCCACTGTGTCCACCGAGACAGGTATGCCATACACGGGGAGGCTGGCTGAGGAGATGAGTGGGGACTAAAGTCCAGCCCACACTCTGCTCCCCAAGCCGTGCACTCTGGTTTGGGGTGGCATCGGCCTGGAGGTAAAGGGTGCCTTTTTAGAATTTGCACAAAGATGCTGTATGGGTTAGCAGCAGTCCCGAGTGCACCGCCTCTGTCTGTCCGTTTACCTAGCCCCCAGCGTCCCTCTGTCTGCTACCACCTCCCCATCCGGCCCACAGCAGTCCATCCTTCTGTCCATCCATCCACCCCTGAACAGATGTGAAGGTCAAACACAGGCTGGTATGTTCACCTGTCCCCACGCTCCCTGAAATCGGACCCCTCCCTTCCACTGGATTCTAGGCTTGAGAATCTGAGGGGCTGCTCCAGCTTCAGCACATTCCCAGGGCTCTTGCCTGCCTCCTTCTCCACCTCTGACATGCAGCTCCCAGGTACCCGTGTCTGGCCCTGCCACAGGGGTCTGGAGGAAACGGGTCACACCTTGGACTCGCTCTCTGGGGGCGGCAGGCAGCCGTTCTGCTCCTTGTCAGCACCAGCCTCTCCCCCTGCCCCCTCCCCGGCCCCCTCCTCCTCCACCTTCTCATCCAGCCGGCTGGGGATGGACCAGTAAAGATGGGCGTCAAGGCGGGCAGCGGCTTCGGCCAGCTCCCGGGCGCTGCACGAGGGTGTGGGCACCTCAAAGGTCTGGTGGAAGCTGGCATAGTCCACCTCATAGAAGCCATCCTCCAGGGTGAGCACTGATGTGAAGCGGTGGCCCCACAGCACCTCATCCACCAGGTAGGAGCTCCGAGCTTGGCATGTCATTCCTGGGGGGAGGGGCACGGGTCAGGGGGGGATCCCAGCCCCAGGCTTCTCTCTCCTGGCTCTCATTCCACAGCCCTATTCCCACACCCCTCCCTCTCTCCCTCCCCAAGGGTCCCCCACCCCCCTTTGGTCCAGCCCGTCTTCTCCCCCTTCTCAACTCCTTCCTATACCTGCCCAGCTCCCTCTCTTCTGCATTCGTCCTAACTCTGTCAACCTCCAGCCCATCTCTCCCCTCCTCTGCCCATCAGAGAAGCTTAACCTTGAAACTGACCTTAGGGATCATCTAGTCCAACTTCCCTTTCCACACAGGGCTTCCCATTGGAGCATCCCACTAATGGGCATCGAGCTGGTACTTATCACCACCCAGGATGGAGAGCTCACCACCTCACAAGTGTGACACCTCTAATCGGTTGTTCTTAAATAAGAGCTAAAATCTGGGGACACCTGGGTGGCTCAGTCGGTTAAGCGTCTGCCTTCGGCTCAGGTCATGATCCCAGGGTCCTGGGATTGAGTCCCCTATTGGGCTCCCTGCTCGGCAAGGAGCCTGCTTCTTCTTCTTCTTTTTTTTTTTTAAAGATTTTATTTATTTATTTGACAGAGAGAGGCACAGCGAGAGAGGGAACACAAGCAGGGGGGGTGGGAGAGGGAAAAGCAGGCTTCCCGAGGAGCAGGGAGCCCTATGCGGGGCTCCATCCCAGGACCCTGGGATCATGACCTGAGCCGAAGGCAGACGCTTAACGACTGAGCCACCCAGGCGCCCCAAGGAGCCTGCTTCTTCCTCTGCCTGCCTCTCTCCCTGCTTATGTGCTCTCTCTCTCTATATGACAAATAAATAAAATCTTAAAAAAAAAAAAAAAAAAAAGCGAAAATCTGCCTCCCCAGGATTTCCACCCCTTGCTTTTGCTCCTCCTCAGTGCCATTTGACACCCATTCAGGAACCTCAGGGCCCGTCATGTCTTCTCTTCTTCAGGCTGAACATCCCTGGCTCCCCCATTCCTTATGTGACCTGGCTTCCAGAAATTTTACTTTCTCGATTGCAAACCTGAATGGCCAAGGAGGACCCTTTCAGCACTTTCAGTATGATTAAAAAATATATATATGATAAATAAAATGATCAATCTCCAGCTGTGGCCTGATCCATGCACAGGAGAGGGCTCACCACCTCCTCTCCTGGCCATGAGGCTTTAGCTAATAGGGCCCAAGATGACGTTACGTAAACATTTCTGGAAGCTGTATCGCAGCACTGCGACATCAAGCCTGTGGCCAACTAAAACCCCCGGTGCTTTTTTTCACCAGAGCCTTTCAATGCGGTGCTTACATAAGTGATTTTTTTAAAGCCTAAATGTAGAATTTTATATTTATTCCTTTTAAATGTCATCTTGTTGGGTTTTGGCTCATTATCCTTGCTTTTCAAAAGCATTTTGAATCCTGACTCTCTCACCCAAAATATTGCCATCCTTTCCAACTTTGTCCCTCTAGAAAAGTCAGATGAGCTCCCATCCCTATCTCCTCCACACCACCCTCCCCAGTCGTCTGCACCCTGTTGGGTGGGCACACCCACCAGGGCAGGCGATCCTCCTCCTACCCCCGGGTCTCTCCCCCAGCCCACGTCCACCTCAGAACAAGGGAGAATGAAGACTGAACATTAGCTAACCAGAGACTGGCTCTCGGCATTGCAAGCCCTGCCCTGACACATCTTGGGGACATGGGTGTGAAGGCTGGAATAGGAAGTGTCCAGTGGGGGAAGGGCAGGAGAGGAGGAAGGGACACTGGGGAGAGAGGTCTGTGAGGAACAGAGGGAGGTGCTGGGGTATCAGGAGAAGCGGGCTGGGCAGGGACCTCTCCGCAAGGACAGCAGCTGCCTCGGGGCCCGGCAGGAGAGTGACAACTGGCTAGACAGCAAGGAAAGGGCCCAGGTGACCAGGTGACTAGGGGAAAGAGCAGGAACTAGAAGGAGCCGGGGGCGGGGGGTGGTAAAGAAGCAATGGGGAGCACTGGGGCAGAGGGTGGTGAAAGAGAGGCTCGGCGGGCAGGGCCAGGAAAGGCGTTTGAGGGCACCGGCCTGGGAAGCCAGCAGAGGCCACAGCGCAGGCCACACCTCACGGCCCTGTGATCACCCACTGCGGTTTTCTTGTCCTCCCCCCGCGTCCAGATGTCCAGTGTCAGAGCACCGCATCTGTGCCCGGGCCTTGGCCTCTCCGACCTGCTCCCAGACCCTTCACTGTGTAGGCCTGAGTTACTGACATCACAGGGGTGCTCACAGCTCCTTCTGGAAACGGGCCAGAAGTGCTAAGACCATCCACTTCCTTTGTCAGTGGAAGTTGAGAGTCTTTTGATGGGTGGGAAACTGAGGCGGAAGAAAGACCGGCTGTCCACCTGTTCCTAAGGTCCAGGCTAGGAATAATTTGAGCCATGGAAGACCCTCACCACCAAGTTCAGGGGCCTGGACCTCTCAGCAGTGGAAAACCCGCGAACCTACCCCTTCTTCCAGCCCCGGAACCCCAAACCCCGCAGCCGGACTGCCCCTCCTTATCCACCTATTTCGCCGGCGACCAGGGACAGCTGTCTTAACCTCTCCTCGGGGCAGTCTCCTGTCTGGAAACGAGCACGATCACAAGAAGTGGCCTTCGCTAGGACCAGATGAACTCGGAGGCACCACGCTTCGGGTCCGTGTGGGCCCCGCAGCGAGCTCTGGCTGCGTGTGAGCTCCGGGGCGGTCCCGCTCCCGGGGACCCCGACTTCGCGGCCCCCGGGGGGACGCCGCCCCTCCCCACGCCATCCTCAGCCCCCGCCCCCGCTCCCCGCCCCCACCCCCCACCCCATCCGCACCCGTGGCTTCCACCATGCCCTCGAGGATGACGACGATCTCGAAGTCGTCCCTCTCCAGGGCGCGGCGCGACGCCTCCCAGAAGGGGCTGGCGGCGTCGATCTCGTGGCTGATGACGAGCGGCGACACGAGGAAGAGGCGGTCGTCGCCCGTGTCGAAGCCCACGCTGAGGTCGGTCTGGTGCAGCGGGATGAACTCGCCCTCGAGCGTCTGGCGCGAGCGGATGAGCTTGGCGCGGATGGAAGCCTCCACGATGTGCGACGAGCGCAGGTCGCCCACGCGGAACATGAGGCACAGGCGGCCGTCGCGCAGCGACACCACGGCGTGCGACGAGAAGACGAGCGTGGCGGCGCGCTTGTTGGGCTGCGAGATCTTGACGAACATGCAGCCCACCATGAAGGCGTTCACCATGGAGCCCAGGATGGCCTGCAGCAGCAGCAGCGCGATGCCCTCGGGGCACTGGTCGGTGATGACGCGGTGCCCGTAGCCGATGGTGGTCTCCGTCTCGATGGAGAACAGGAAGGCGGCCACGAAGCCGTTGAGGTTGTTGACGCACGGCGTCCACGCCGCGTCGCCCAGGTGCTCCAGGTCGCCGCGGCCGTAGGCCACCAGCCACCAGATGGCGCCGAAGAAGAGCCAGGTGAGCGCGTAGGCGAGCACGAAGAAGAGCAGGCTGAGGCGCCACTGCAGGTCGGCCAGCGTGGTGAACAGGTCGGTCAGGTAGCGGCCCGGCTCGCGCACGTTGCCCTGCTGCACGTTGCACCGGCCGTCCTTCTCCACGTAGCGCTGGCGGCCGCGGCGGCGCGGCGGCTCGGGGCCCGGCGAGCGGGGGGCGCCGGCCCGCGCCATGGCGGCGGCCGCAGGGGGCCTGCGGGACCGGAGCGCGCGGCGCGTCAGCCCCGGCTCGCCCCCAGCCGCCACGACCACCGGGGGGCGCCCCGTGCGGCCGCCGCCCCCGGGCCCCCCCCCCCCCCCCCCCCCCGGGGCGCGGCGGGGGGGGCTTCCCTCACTCCCCGAGCAGGGGGCGCCGCGGAGGCCGCCCGCTGCCCTCCC